>NW_028261382.1:95328135-95628135 GCF_051295495.1 Thamnophis sirtalis | reverse complement strand
GCGCATGCACAGAGCTGCCAGAAGGCAAGAAGAGTTAAGACAGAAGGGATGACTTGGGAGTAAGGCTTGGAAGTGATTGGCCCCTCCCATAGGACATAAAGGAGGAAGCAACTTTGTTCTTTGTGGTCGGTTTAAATTCCGAAGCTTCGTTTTGACTCTAAGAATACTCCGTTGTTATGAATTCGGTTTGAATTCCTAACAGATATTATTAACTCATCAATACTGTGGAAACCTGTTCTGACCTAGGCTTCCCAAGAGCATGAAGCAAACTCCTTCTCCCGACAAAAAAAAACCCCTTTAATTAATTTCCTCTGAATTCTGCTCATTCACATCCCGCAAAGTCTTTCAAGGGAGGATTTACAGTCACAGACCTTATCTGGCTTGGAGAGCTGCCAGGCCGATATCTGCAAAACTTGGCAATGAGTCTCGGAGAGTCACAAACCAATTAAGCGAACTCATTGTCTCCTGCAAACTCCACTCCCCTTTTGCTCCTTTTTTATTTCCTCTGGGAGGGGCCATTCATCGTCCACCTGTGGCCTTACTCCCAAGTTGACCCCTATTCTTTAGCTGTTCCCTTCGTCTGGCCACTCTGTGCATGCACACACTGGGAACAGGCTCCAGCTGTTTGTCTGCCTCACTGATGTCCAACTCTGAAGGCAGCTGATAACTGGCATACGGCCCTGGCCCCCTCTCTGCCTCCGACACAGAGCCTTCCCCAGACTCCAGGACTGGCCCATGTTTCTCCCCAACCTCCTCACTGTCTGAATCTGCTGCCAGCTCTACTGGCAGGCCACAACAAAACCAATATGTTGTAGTAAGTTATTTCTGGGCACTCAAATTACCAAGCTACTCCCTGTTCTTTAGTTTAATGTGCTGGGTCATTGAGGGCAATGCTTTTATTCAAACTTTGCATGCAAGGAAAGCTAGCTGCGATCCTGTTCCACCATTGCATTATGTCGCATATTTGCATAATACGCCAGGGTTAATTTAGTGTTAATCATCTTTCTCAAAGGCTGCCACACAGTGGATCACACAAATCACTACTTGCAGATTCTAGCAGCAATTTGTAGCTCCTTAGAAGTTAGTCCCTTGCACTAATGCTGCTTTTGTTTCTCTTTCTGTGTGTGTTTTATGATAGGTCTGGGAATGGAGAATATAGGTGGAATCTTTGTAGTCCTGATATGCGGTTTAATCGTAGCTATTTTCATGGCAATGCTGGAGTTCTTGTGGAGCCTCCGACACTCTGAACATTCTGAGGTAAGTTTTACTAGGAAAGGATTTTTCGAAATGACCATCAGATCATCAGTATTCCTTTATACAGTATTATATTAACATGTGTTGATGCTAAGGGGTTAGACATTCTACTCCCTCTCCCCACCTGAAACGAACTCTGTTCCAACTGCCAGTTGCCTTATATGGGCGTAGCCAGCATGTGACTTATCCAAGCTGCATGCTGGCCCAATCACATGGTTTCGTAGTGAAGCACAGGTATCCAGCTAGTGTCTGTATAATGAAGAAAATATTAGGTAACCTTAGTAATCTGTCACTGGTAGACCTGTCACTTAGGCTTTGATCCCATGTGTCTCTTAAGCAACTTTAAAACACTTATCTGGCATGATGAATGGGCTGCATGGAGACTCCTAGGAGGGGTGGGGTGGGGCAGGCAGGGCCAGCCGGTCTGGTTTGGTGAACCGGTGCGAACCGGCTGAATACCACCAGCTTATTGGAGTTGCTGTTTTCGGAGTTCCCAATCTAACGCAAAAAAAACCCTCCAATTCTTAGGTGGTTCCCCACTGACATTGAAACATTTAAAAACAAAAAAACACTAGTATTCTGATATATTTTTCTTTTACCCCCATCTTAGATATCAGCCTGCCAGGAGATGGCCTCCGAATTGCGTAGCATCATTCTCTGCAGGGACAGTTTTCACCCCCGTCAAAGGCGAGGGGCTATTCTTCGGACTCGCCCCATTATACAAGAAGACCGAAGAGCCCGTACGGCGACCACCACCACCCTCAGTAACGGCAAACTCTGTGGTGGTGGGGACCCTGACCAGCTGGCACAGAGACTCGCGCAAGAAGCTGCCCTGGTCGCTCGGGGTTGCACCCACATCCGAGTGTGCCCCGAATGCCGGAGGTTCCAAGGTCTTCGTGTCCGGCCTGGACCCGATTCCCTCATGCAAAGCGAGGAGAATTTGGAATGGGAGAAAGTGACAAACAGCAGCGAGCCGGAATAAAGCCCGGGGAGGCGGCCGAAACGGAAGCTAATGTTCCATTTTACAGAACATGAGACTTGTACACAGTGTCGAACTATTTTTAAATTAATAAAGTGGCGTCCCAGCTTCTTGAGGGCATATCAAAGCTATAGGCTGGGAGCGAGCCCAACGGCAGCCTTGTTACTTGTCGTCTCTGAGAGTCTCTAACGTTCGTCTTTCTGCGAGTCCTGGGTGAAAGGCCTCCCGGATAAATTGGGGGGGGCAACCGCTTCCTCAGAATATTGCTTCTATGGAATTTGAGTTATGGGATGTGGAAAAAAAAAGGCAAAACGTTACCGAAAGCAGGTCATACATATTACGCCAGGTGGAAAAAATATATACTGCCTTATGGATGGTGTTAAATTGATGAGATAGCTACCATATTTTTCAGACTATAAGACGCACCGGAGTATAACACACACCAAAACTTTGAAGACGTAATTTTTTTTAAAAAAATGTGTTTGCGCTCCCCCCCTCCTGGCCCCCATGAGCACTCTGCAGACATCCCAAACTTTCTGCATGCCTAGTTTTTTTTGTGAAAAAGAGGCATGCAGAGAGTTTGAGAGGCCTGCAAAGTACTCCTGGAGGCCGGGAACGGCAAAAAAAATGGCCCATTTTTTGCAAAAAAAGGGGGCATGCAGAGGGTTTGGAAGGCCCATTTTTTGCTCGTTTTAGCCTTCCCCAGCCCCAGAAGCACTTTGCAGGTCTCCCAAATTCTCTGTGTGTCCATTTTTGCGATAAAGTAGATGTACAGAGTGGGTTTCGGGAGGACAAAAATGTTGTATTCAGTGTATAAGACACACTCAGATTTTCACCCTCCTTTTTTGCAGGAGAAAAGGTGCTTATACTCCAAAATATACAGTACTTTCTTTTAGAAAGGGAGAATAATCCACTTTTGGTGCGTCAAGATTATATCAACCAGTGGTGGGATTCAATTTTTTTTACTACTGGTTCTGTGGGTGTGGCATGGTGGTGGTGGGTCATGTGACTGAGTGGGCATGGCCAACTCGGCGTGAGCCCCATCCAGAGGTGGTGCTTGCCTGTTCGGCAAACCAATTAAAATTTCCTCTACCAGTCCGCCTGAACCAATCCGAACCGGCTGAATACCACATCAACCCAACTGAGGTGAGATATCCTAACTTTGCAGCAGGTAAGTAAGAAAAGGAGGATCACAAAGAAAGGGAAAACAAAATGTCTTTCCTACGAGTTCATAAAAGGGAGGTTTAGTCGAAGAATTACAGTTAGGAAAAAGTGTCCAACAAACTAAACTCTGAGACTTTTACGATGACTTTTTCTTGCTTGATTCTTTCTTAAAAGCTTCACTTAAGAGCTTTTTAAGGAAGCAAACCAGTACAGCACAGGGGTAAACAGGGGATAGGAAAGGGGATTGTTCTCCTCCCTCCCCAGTAGACTGATAGAATAACCATGCCAGACTGTGAATGTCTGAAAGTCAGGTCCTCCGCCTCGTTTGTTTTTATTAAAAGACTCAGCGTCTTCACAAATTATTTTATGAGCAGTAATGAGATTGCCCGGGGGAGGGGGGGAGGCAAACCATTGTATAATGACTTTACACCTACAGAATATCTCGGAGTTGAGTGTTACAAACTGGTTTGGAGTGAAGATCAAAAGGAATCCACCTCCGTGGAAGATTAAATGAGTAAAATTGGTCAGCAGTCAGGAAATCCCTTGGTTGACGTGGGTTTTCATCCATTGCTTCTATCTTCTAAATGGCAATTCTATGCAAATTCTTACTGTTCGAAAATGATAGAAGAGGGGGGAAAAAAATCAAGGTTGACAAATGAACAATTTGAAATCAAAGATTCTCCTGTCTGTGATTGTTGGGTGTTTTTTTTTAAATTGTGTAAAATAAAATATGTCCTTCCATGATAGAGCTTTCCCCTTTATATCCCTGCTATTCAGAGGAGCAGGAATTTGAATGTGCAAGGTCATTAGATGCCTACAGCTGGAGTAATTTACGGCATTCTTGCTATTGACATTTCAGTTTGTCTGCCAGCCAATTAAGCTAACATTATATCGTCCTTGGTTCCAATCTAAACTCCATCCAGTCTTCACTCGTGGAGTTCAAGAAACGGAAATTGATCGAGATGTGTGTTAAAACGGTGACCCGATTGTGCTACAATACTGCTTATGTGTATTATTAATGATTTCCCCTGAGAAGTAAGGAAGAAGAGAATCAGCTAAGTTCTCCTAAATAATTTATGATATATCTACCGTAACTTCAATAGATGTGATCAATTTTCCTACCAAGAGTTATATAGCAAATGTTGAAATAATTCCTTCTGGCGTATGTGTGAAATTCAGAAAATTGGGCCTTCTGTTCTCGTATTTAAATTAGGGAAATATCAAACCTTTGACACACTGGTGAGTAACGTGAGAAGGAACAGTGAGAAACTTTTAGGATGAGAAGAGACAAGGGCTTTGGTGATTGTGCAACTGTACAGTATATGCAGAGGGGAAATTCTGCTTTAACCCCAGCGTAAGCAGCAAAAATCATAATGAAAATAAGAGTTCTTGATTAGTTTAATAGTAATATGTGGGTTTTAATTATTCCACTTGGTATAACTATGGTTTTTTTACATTTTTATCCCACCTTTCAACTAAGGAACTCAAAGCAATTAACTAGTATTCTTTCCTTTATCGATGTCATCATGATAACTCCACTAAAATAGCTAGTGGAGAAAGAAAGGATACTTGTGAACTTCATAGCCATAATTTGAGCCTTGTATTAATCTGATAATTTCCATTTTAGTATTAATTTGCTCAGCTTGCTTATATAACTACATTAGAAACATTTAGCAATAGCAATAGCAATAGCAGTAGACTTATATACCGCTTCATAGGCCTTTCAGGCCTCTCTAAGCGGTTTACAGAGAGTCAGCATATTGCCCCCAACAATCTGGGTCCTCATTTTACCCACCTCAGAAGGATGGAAGGCTGAGTCAACCCTGAGCCGGTGAGATTTGAACCGCTGACCTGCTGATCTAGCAGTAGCCTGCAGTGCTGCATTTAACCACCTGCGCCATTTGCTATGGCCACTACATGGTTGGTGCAAATAGGGATAAAATCTTAAATCGCTTTTCCCAAATATGAGATGAGCTAATTCTTTTTGAATAAGAAAAGCACTGTTAGATTAGATCCAATATGAACCACATCCAGAGTCCTGCTTTGCATAATGCCTAATAAGTAACTATAAGAAGTTCATACGCAGAAAAATGAAAGCTATGGTTTTCTGTCAGTTTTTATTCCCCACACAAATTCCATCGGTTGTTCTAGTCCAGGAATGGATAGCTGTCCTGAAAATGCTTTTAGGCTGCAGCTTCCATCCTTAATTACCTTCAGGTCATGCTGGTTAAAGGATGCGGTGGCTCAGTGGCTAAGATGCTGAGCTTGTCAATAAGAAAGGTCGGCAGTTCAGCGGTTCGAATCCCTAGTGCTGTGTAACCGAGTGAGCTCCCGTGACTTGTCCCAGCTTCTGCCAACCTAGCAGTTCGAAAGCACGTAAAAATGCAAGTAGAAAAATAGGAACCACCTTTGGTGGGAAGGGAACAGCATTCCGTGCGCCTTCGGCGTTGAGTCATGCCAGCCACATGACCACGGAGACGTCTTCGGACAGCGCTGGCTCTTCGGCTTTGAAACGGAGAGGAACACCGCCCCTTAGAGTCGGGAACGACTAGTACATATGTGCGAGGGGAACCTTTACCTTTACCATGCTGGTTAGAGCTACAATTTACCATTTCTCTCTCTTTGTGGCAATTGTCAATTCTTGACCATACCTTACAAATCAGCTCACATTAGACCTTTGGGGCAGGCAATGAAAGCAAGCAGGCATATTTGAGTAACAAGGCAGGGAGGAATGACATATGGACACTACACCCAAAAATTCCCTCTCAGAAGTTTCTCAAGTACCAGCAACACTCACTGTTCGATTCTCCAAACAAAGGCTGCTGTCATATCCACTTTCCTGACAGACCAACATGCTTGCACAGACAGAAGGGAATAGTCATCAAACAAGCATGGGTCTTTTAACGTTTATTTACAGATTTCCCAAAGGGAGGGAAAAAGAATCTCATGAATAATTGAATCCGAGCTTCCTTTTAAAGAGCTGAACAAAGTGAAAGGCTGCATTTTTTTTTCAAGCTCCAAAGCACTTACACATTCCGAGAATGATTATATATGTGGCCACGGTGGGACATGCTTGTTTAAACTGCATCGCTGGCACTGGATTTTGCATATCCCAAGATTTTTCTTCTTCTTCTAAACATAGTAACTTTACGACAAGAGTGTCTGCACGTAGATTTTTATCGACAACTTCGCCCTGATGGTTGTTCACCTTCTATTCCCCTTCGATGCTCTTGGGGCTTAAAATGCAGCCATCCCATTTTGCAAGGAAGCATGGGGTAGAAGGGAGATAATATGCACTAATCCTGTCATTATTTAAATGTAGATTTGGGCCCCCGTGGAAGCTATTACTTCTATAATGCAAGCAGGTTTGAGGATAAGCTATCCATAGACTTGGGTTTGTGAATGCGCAGCTTATAGTACTGAAGCAGCCTTGGCATTTTATTTAGATATTTATCTCTGTAAATTTATAAAGCCTTCCAGTTCCACGATGATTCTAAATATGTAGTAGTGAAGCACTTACAGAACTCAGTCGCTGCCCCTGCTCTTTTCTCTCTCACATACTTCGACCCTCGCTTCAGTTCAAAAATACTTCAGCAGCAATCTAATGCACAAGGATACACACACACACACACACACACACACACACACACCAGACTTGTTGCCTCCAAACCTTTCTGAGCCAGGTAATAATTTACTGAGCTTCTCTCCATCGTAGAATTGTTAGGATCAGAACCAGAAAACAGCTAGGAGCAGTGTTCCTATATAAATTAGCATGCATGCATACATACATACCAGGGGTGGGTTTCAACCGGTTCGTGGCGGTCCCCGTGAACCGGTTGGTCGGCGAACCTGGAAGTAAGTAATTTCCGGGAACGGTGAAGGGCCCACCCGCCCATCCGCGCTCCTTACCGGTCTTTGAAGGCTTCTGCGCTTCCACGCAGGCGCATGGCACATACAGCGCCTGCGCGATTTTCCGCGAGCAGCTGGATGGCACATACAGCGCCTGCGTGAGTCCCCGCGAGCAGCTGGAGTATCGCGCAGGCGCTAAGACGCATGCATGAACTGTGCGTGTGCACGAGGACGCCGCCGGCCGCGTTCCAACCGAACCGGTTGGAACAGGATTAGCAACCCACCCCTGATACATACATACATACAAACACACACAGACAGATAGACACACACACACACACAACTATTGAGAAAATGAATTATTTCAATGGAAGCACCAGTACATGCTGTTTTGCAGTATAAACCAGTGGTGGGATTCAGCCAGTTCGGGAGAACCGGTTGTTAACTTTCTGAGCAGTTTGGTGAACTGGTTATTGGAAGAAATCATTAGGGCAGAGAACCAGCTGTTAAATTATTTGAATCCCACCACTGGTATAAACAATACACAAAGGTGGTTCAAACTGTTCACAATCTGAACCTATGTTTCTGAAAACATTGTATACGTATACGCTTTTTGCAACTAATGCTTTGTTTCTGTATCTCGCTTTTGTTATCTGTGAATCACAAATCAGAGTTTTGAGTTTGAAACTTCCGAGAAAGGAGCGGGCCAGTTAATAAAACGCCTTCTAGCTGAGGGTTAACTTCTTGGGTGCTGCAAGACAGCTAAGGCACAGAGAGCCGTTTTATTCTGCTCCTGGGCGCTCTGAACTCGGAGTAAAAGCAGTTTTCGACTGCCCTTTCTTCCTACTCACATGTAAATGAAATTCAGGCTTTTGTTAATTCTCCCGGGTCTATTGATAAAATGTGGTAATTCTAGAAGGATCTCTCTTTGGATCCCAGTGGGAAAAGGAGATTTAGATCAATTCAAATATAATGCCTTTATCCTTTTTTTTAATTGTTTTGCTGTACCTGCCACCCATTAAAGACCTCCATAGCCCCCGAGAGGCTCCTAAGTGAGGATTGCAGACTTAGGCTATGCTTTCCTCTGTTCCATGTTAAAATGGCCACCTTGGGCTTTTGCCAAGTCTGGGCTCTTACACAGGTTATATGAGACTCCCCTATGATAAGTAAAATACTAGAAGCTCTCTCTGTAATGAATGTTGGATGAGTTTTGATTTCCAGACAAGTTAATTTACATCCAACCTTAAAGAGATTTATTTTTTTCCCCCTCAGAGTCCAGTGTGAGATTTGACTTCTGGATGCATTAATATATTGATGAGAATGATGGGTTATCTCTGATCTCGGTGGATGCAATTACTGAGATTTCAAGTTCAGTTAAATCAGAACAGAATGCTTTTGCAAGTTCCCAGCCCATGTGAAGAGATAAAGTTTGCCTTGATAACGAGGGAGGTGGGACCAATCTTTTTATTTAGGTCACCGTGTCTACTAGGAATGACAACTTTATCTTCACTTTCTTAGAAAGAAAGACACAATGGTCTTTTCACACTGTGAAAGGACAGAGAGGGGCCTTTTCATTTTTCTACTCTACCTGGTTATCTTCGAGATGAACATTTATTTGCTTTTATACCAATTTTTTTCTAGAGCGTTGAAAGCAAACATTGCAGATAAATAGGTATTTTATTGAATTGATTTTTATTGTCCCAATTCAGGTTCGACATGTGAAAACGTATGAAGAACGGTTACAAGAACTGGGTATGTCTAGTCTGATGAAAAGAAGGACTAGGGGACACATGATAGGAGTCTTCCAATATCTCAGGGGCTGCCACAAAGAAGAGGGAGTCAAGCTATTCTCTCTCCAAAGCATCTGAAGACAGGACAAGAAGCAATGGGTGAAAACTAATCAAGGAGAGAAGCAACTTAGAACTAAGGAGAATTTTCCTGATAGTGAGAAAAATTAATCAATGGAACAACTTGCCTCCAGAAGTTGTGAATGCTCCAACACTGGATGTTTGTAAGAAGATGTTGGATATCCATTTGTCTGAAGTGATGTAGGGTTTCCTGCCTAAGCAGGGGGTTGGACTAGAAGACCTCCAAGGTCCCTTCCAACTCTGTTATTCTAAGCTTTCTAAGGTTCTTATTCATGTGCGCTATTTGTCTCTGTATCTTAAACTGCTAGCAAAATGTTGTAGGCTTCAGATTCAAATGTTATTACTTTGAAGGACTCTTTCTTCAATTCAGAAATCCATTGTATCTTCTGAATCAGCCTCCTTTGCTTCAAACAATAGACATTCTAATTTCCACCCTCTGCGTAAGATGCCATTGTAGTTTTTGAACTACCTTTGTAAGATAGCAATAGCACTTAGATTAATATACTGCTTCACAGTATTTACAGCTCTCTCTAAGTGGTTTACATAGTCAGCATAGTGCCCCCAATAATTTGGGTCCTCATTTTACCAATCTCGGAAAGATGGAAGACTGATTTCAACCTTGAGCTGCTCAGAATTGAACTGCTGGCAGTGGGCTGAGTCAGCCTGTAGTACTGCATTCTAACCACTGCACCATCATGGCTCTTTGACTGGATCACAGGTGTCAAACTTGCGGTGTCACTTTGCCATCACGTGACATTTTGCCATGGTTTTGTCTTCACAGAGCTGGGGTGAGTATGGGCTGAGCGTAATGCATCCCACCCCGTTTGACACCTTTCGACTAGATTCTAGTCTAAGTCTGCAATGAAATACTGGATCCTTGCAGTCCTTGCAAAAAGGAATTAAGTACATCTGTAATCCCATTTTCATTCCTTGGTAAAATGACAATGGAAATTTCATAAAACTATTAAGATGACAAATTAAGTTTAGGAAGCACCCTGCATATTAAACAGTTCGTATTTAAAATATACATCAGCCTTGGAAAATACATATTTTAAAAATGGAGAAAAGGTCACAATTCTTATTAGAATATAATAAATACAAGGAGATAGCAGAATTTACTTTGATACATAAACACTATAAGATACCCATTCCCTCAGTCACTGGTCATTCTAATGGACCAAATATTTGTGTACAGGATAATCATAAATGGTCTGAAAAGTGAAGAAGACAGGAGTGGGCCTAAGGATAGGAAAACTGAACATTAGATTTACTCAATATAAAGCACTGAATACTTTCTAGCTATAATGCAGAAGTGGCAGGTAAAGATTTTTCATAATTGCATAGAAAAGCCTTTCTGGTTTGGCATCTCATTTTCAGGACAGGGATAATAATAATCCATATTTCAGGATTGCTTAAGTAATGCCGGTTAATGTATATGATGCACGTTTGAACCTAAAAATAACAAAATATTAAAATACGCTTAATTTATTTTAACAATCTGCTAATCTTTCTGCTTCTCCAGAAGGGTTCTAATTATCTTTTTATATTATAAAATATAATTCAATCTTCAAAGTAGCGTGATGCACGACAGTAAATCAAGCTGATCTAAGTACTGTATAAAAGTTAGTATAGTTTTTAATTATTATGCCTAAATTATTTTTTTCCCCAAAAAATATTTGACAAATATGCAATTGGTTTCTTCAAATTGAGGCTGCTTTTCTTGTGAAAAGAGAAAACCTGTCAGAATTTGTCTGTGATCTCAAGTAACATTGACGAGTTTTGCACTTCAGCTTTTCTAAGCTTAGCTCTGAATGAGCTAAGGTTGAATGTAATTTATTCCACAGCCAAATGGAAATGCAAATGAGTGTAGAAAGACCTCTGTGATTTCCAGTGGAAAGCTACAATGACTGATTTGTCTATCAAAAAACACAGTTGCTCCAGATTCTACACTCACACTGCGTTTATGAGTGACCTTAAAAAGGAAATTCCTGTTCTCATTTGCAGGAATAAACTGGGATACTAACACTTATGCAAAGCCTTCAACTTGATACCTTGCCTGTTTATTTGCTCTGACAGGTTTAATTTTTAAGCTGTCTGAAACCAGTGAAGCCTTGTAATGTAAACTCTAGTGTTTGAAACTGATAGCCTTTGGTAGTTTAAAAAAACTCATTAAAGCAATACTGACTAGGTATCAGACCCATCAACAATCTCATACAAGTGGCATCCAGAAATATTGGTAAAATTGTTTGCTCACCAACTACCGTCATCCTCACATACTCTCATGTGATTCCCCCCCCTCCTATATTTTATTCTCTGCTCCAACAGATAATTTGGTTTAGCATTAAAAAAATCAAAACCATCCATTACTCATCAATGCACTTTCCGTTGCAGGAGAAGGCCGAAGAGTCCCAAATCTTTCCTGGGTTGCTTAATCAATATTTACACCTTTCAAAGAACAATTGAAAGTGGGGCTCTATTCCTATGCCTTTTAGAAATTGAAAAACTAGGAGGGAATTTTGGCTTGTTCCTCTTTTGATCCCATAGTTTATAAGTCAATTGTTTGAAGAAAGGCGGAGAAAACCCAAGTTGTAAGATAGACATAGTTTGAAGACCTTTGTGAGTTTTGAATATATACTGAATATCTTAGCTATTCTTGCTTTGAAATTAGCAGAGCTTCATCTACCTATGGATACAATCCTCATGTCTGTTTGGTATTGGGTGAGATGCTGCATCGTAGAGCAAAAGTTTTTCAACAAAGTTACTTCAAATGTGTTAACCTATAGAATGCTGGGACCCAAGAGGATGAAACTTGGGGATTGTTTTGCTGCTTCAGCACTACGGTGCTGTTCAGTGCCACTGCTGTTGTTGTTGTGTGATCCTTATTTTCAATGCTCCCTGACATGACCCGGATGACTGAGAAAGAATAGAATATAGAATAGAATAGATATTAGAATGTGGAATAGAAGAATAGAATAGAAAAAAAGAATAAAGAATAGGAATAGAATAACAGAATAGGAATAGAAAGAATAGAATAGAAAATAGAATCGGAATAGAATAATAGAATAGAAATAAGAATAGAAATAGACTAGGAATAGAATATTAGAACAGGAATATGAATAGAAGAATAGAATAGAAAATAGAAGAATGGAATAGGAATAGACTAGGAATAGAAAAAATAGAATAGAAAATAGAATAGGAATAGAAATAAGAATAGAATAGAAATAGACTAGGAATAGAATAATAGAATAGGAAATAGAATAGGAATAGAAGAATATAGAATTGGAATAGAATAGAATAGAAATAGACTAGGAATAGAATAATAGAATAGGAAATAGAATAGGAATAGAAGAATATAGAATTGGAATAGTAGAATAGAAATAGACTAGGAATAGAATAATAGAATAGAAATAGACTAGGAATAGAATAATAGAATATGAAATAGAAGAATAGAATAGGAATAGAAGAATAGAATAGGAATAGAATTCTTTATTGGCCAAGTGTGATTGGACACAGGGAATTTGTCTTTGGTGCAGATGCTCTCAAGTGTACATAAAAAGACAAGATACGTTCGTCAAGAATCCTATGGTACGACATTTAATGATAATCATAGGGTACAAATAAGCAATAAGGAAACCATCAATAGACACAAGCCAAGAGACTCTACTATAGAGAGAGCCTCAGAAATCGCAATGGAAACGACAGTTATTCCCCCCCCCCTCCCCGTTAGGGAGTCACGCGCAGGTGGTGGTGATGGTGGTGGTGGTACTTTCAAACGGAAAGAGGCGGGAAAAACCGTTGGGCCGCGCGCGGCGGCCGTTAGGGAGGGAGAGGAAAGCACCGCGGGGCGCATGCGCTTCTCCCGCGGCCCTTCCCCGGCGCCGCCGCGTCTCCAGGGCAACGGCGCGTGGCTCCCGCCTCTCACGTGGGGGGGAGTCACGTGATGTTTGGTTTTATTTCTCCGGCTCCCTCCTCCCCCTCCGGTCGCGCGCGCTGCCTCGCTCCTTCCTGCCTGCCTTCCTCCCCATCCCGGGCGGGCCAGCGAGCTGTTTCCGGGTCAATGCAGGACGCAGCCGCCGGACGGGGAGCGTAAAAGCGGTGGGGCCCGGTGAGGAGGGGATGGAAGGGGATGAAGGGAAGGTTGGGAAGGCGAGAAAGGAAGGGCCCGCAGCCCCCCCCCCCGTCTCCCCCCTCCCGGCCGTGTCCGCCTCCTGGCCTGGCAGTGCTGAGAAAGGCGGGAAGGGAAGGGTTAAGGGGGAGGGAGGGAGGGAGACGACGGTTCAGTGGAGCCTCCTTGGCCAGCAGCAGTCTACCTTGAACTCCTAAAGCGCTGGGAGAGGGGCGACAATCCCTGGATGAAGGGGAGGACTGCCCCCCCCCTTCTTGGGGAAGGGACCCTGCTTGGAAACAGTGGGCTGAAGGAGTGGGGGGAGATGAGAAAGGCTGCTGTCCAATGGAGCCGCCTTCTCCAGCAGCAGTCCACCTTGAACTCCTAAAGCGCTGTGGGGGGCGATCCCTGGAAGAAGGAATATCTATCTATCTATCTATCTATCTATCTATCTATCTATCTATCTATCTATCGCTCTCCCTCCCTCCCTCCCTCCCTCCCTCTCTCTCTCTCTCTCTCTCTCACACACACACACACACACCCCTCTTGGGGAAGGGACCCTGGTTGGAAACTGGGTTGTGGGGGGGAGATGAGAGAGGCTGTTGTCCAATGGAGCCTCCTTGACCACCTGCAGTCTACCTTGAGCTCCTAAATTGCTAGGGAAGGGAGAACTCCCCCTCTTGGGGAAGGGGCCCTGGTTGGAAACTGGGCTGGGGGGCGGGGAGATGAGATTGTTTTTGTCCAATGGAATCTCCTTGACCAGCAGCAGTCTACTTTGAACTCCTGAAACACAGGGGGGGGGGGAGCGACCCCTGGAAGGGAAGGCCAGACTCCCCCTCTTGGGAAAGGGACCCTGGTTGGAAATAGTAGCTGAGAGGAGGAGAGGCAGATTGCCTCCCCCCCCCCAATGTACCCCTGTGCGAAGGGCAGTCGGAGGAAGCTTTGCGAAGCAGCCTTTCTCCAAAGTCCTGGGGACAAAGATTGTGGGGAAGGGGACAGAAAGATGCTGGTGGCTTTCTGGGAAGAAGAAAAATAATAGTAAATCCGGGGGGGGGGGAGCAGGAGGCCTGCAAAGGAGTTTGCCAGCAGGTACAGACCAGCCCCTCCAGCCCCAGATGTACTTTCTAAGCACAAGAGGTAGAATGTGGTCCTTCCCAAGACCCCCTTCTATCTTCCTGGAGGCTGGTGGGAAGAGAAGGTCAGCATCATCATAGTTAGCAGTAGGGGGCAAACAGGCCTGGAACAGGAAAAATATCATTGGTTCAAAGAGGTGAGAAACAACAGTGGCCTCAAATGCCTGCTTCATTTGCATTTCCACACATACCACAGCTTCCAATAGTTGATTATTGGAGGAAAACAAAAAAAAACCCCTCCCATAGATAAATGTATATATTTAAAAACCCTGACAGTCTGATTTATAACTTTCTTTAGGTACCCAGCCGTTGAATTTCATTTTTGATTTGTTAACCTCTGAAGGCCCTTGTGAGCCGAGGAGCTTAGTAAATTAATACTTTTCCGTAGGCCTTTCAGATAAAATAGTAACATTGATAACATTGGTACAGTTAAAATATTTTCTGTGGGGACAGACTGAGGCTGTTACGCGGTGACGTAACAGCCCCCTCAACAGGGGCTGTTGCCTCTGGCCCCTCTATCTAGTCTTGAAGCCAGATCTTCTAGATTTTTCAAAAACACCATAATGCACAATTTAGAAAGTATCTTGCAGTATCCCATCCTTAACATTAATCCTTTTAATGCATCTGCTTCTGTATTTCCTAATATTCACACGGCTGTGATTTCCATCTCCAGCCATCCAAACGGTTAATGTCCTTGAATATATATTAAGAGCATACCTATGATAGCTTGTACTTGAATAATTTGGTGAGTTATTAGTATGTTGCCTTCAGCAATGTGAGAGGAGTTGCAGAAGTCTTGGGGACGGGGGAAAGCACAAGTCTCCTGCTGTGTCATCCAAGAACCATCTGGTCCAATCTATTTCCATGTGTAGAAGAACATGGCATCTGGTTTTCAGAAGTATACAACCTCTGCTCTCAGGAAAGGCAGTACCTTAATGCTACCAGGCTTTTAGCATTTTAACGAGTCCACTATAATTTTTCCATGTTGCCACTTATAAAAAGTGACCTTATTGATCAGCTCTTTGCATTACATGAAGAATATCTTATCTTTCTATTTAGAAAAAGTAGAGGTGACAGAATTTTTTCAGGGGAAACTCTGGTATATCCACTACTATTTATAGTAGCTAATTCCTACAATCTGGTGGATCAGAATGTCCAAGAGGATCTATGAAAAATACTGAATCCTCAGGAAGACAATATATACAGATTAGGCTAAACTTAAGAGATAATTCTGTAAAGGACAATGTTATCTGTATTTTATGACAGTGGGGTTCAGAGCAGCCATTGGTTTAAAGAAGGTTTGAAATAGTACCTAAAGTTTGTATTTTATCAGGAATTGGACAAATAAATACTATTTCTGGTATAGGCTCTTGTTATAAATAGGATCATGATGAAATTTAATGCGGCCTTACATCTCAGATTGGCATAGTCAAAAAATGAGCCTATTTATTTCATAGTGTAGAGCAGGTTAATTCAGGAAATGAATTATCTTAAACAAATTCATAGTAGACTCCATGTTAGAGTTTGAAGTTTCTGTTAAGGTTTTCCTATCACATTATCTGCAGTTTCATTATTTGTAGCACATAGATTTACCGGTAAATGACACTTGCAGAGAGCTAGTAATACTTGTCCTCTGACAAGTATTACTATATTGGCAAATAGGTGCACCTGGTGTGATTGTACTGTATTGTATTACCTGTTTCTTGGTAAAAGTTTTTCTTTATTCCCAAACGAAAGGCAAGTGGCAGCATCTTATTGAATAGCAATAACATTCTTCCTGTTTTCCGGCTTACAAATTGAAGCTGAGATTGAAGGCCTAACTCTGGTCAGGGCTTGAGCGGGAAACTCTCTCAAACCCATTTTAAGATCTTCCTTACTTTCATAATGGAAGAAAGGCAGTTTGAAAGAGAAAACATCACCTGAGAGTAAATGGAGTTCTATTATAAGATTGCTATTTTATAGGAGCGCAGATATGTAGCTAATGTACCTAGATCCCTGTCCTCATCATCACAGCTTTCCTTATTCAAGTATTAATATTTTTAGAGACAACATATTTTCTAAATGCTGTTGACTATCTTCCCCTTGTCTAATATGCTTGACAATTTTTTCACCGGCTTTTAACTACCTTGGAAAGTGCATAACTTAAAAAAAGTCCAAATGAGTTTAGTTTAGTAAAATGGAAGAATTGTTTTGCTATATTTGTGGCAAGTGTTGTCAAAGGGCCTCATCTTAAGAGTTTAAGAATTTACTGGCTTTTATAGATAGCAGATGCCTCATCTGCATTTAATAACAGACATTTTTAAACATTTAAATTGCATTCTGGGAACACTTTGGTTTTTCTTAGTGGAAGCTTGATTTTTTCCAGAGAAGGTAAGTGGATTATTAACACTCAGAAAATCTTGGTAATGGTATAATACTGATTTGGGGGGAAAGCCAACGAATGTTTCCACAAATATTTATATTTCTGTTCCCCATCCCCAAGACTAAGCCCTCCCTCGTTTTTTCTTTCACTTTCACAGAAGCTATATGGTTTTAACCTTGGTTACAAATGCTCCTTTTCAGAAGGAACAAATGTTACTCTGTTTCCACATTTTAGAATTATTTTCTGTTGATGTTTTGAAGTATGATTACTTTGATAAACCCAGTAATCGATACAGCAAGCCTTTGTAATGCTTAGAAGCTATTGTTAAAAGTTCAGTCTATGAAATACTTCCATGTTGAGTGATACTTTATGAACCTTTTAGAGATTTATTTTTGGAATGGACTGGAATTAACTGATAGACTAAAACCTTTAAATGTCCACCTTTTTTTTTTTTTGAAAAGGTTTGATTTTAAAAGCATTTTGTTTCAAGCTTGTACACTGCAAGCCTGCATAGTATACAGCCTGGGGGCTACACGTGACCCACCAAGCAGCCTTTAAAAAAATAAGTACTGTAATACATTTAGAGCTGTTACTGCAGCCCACTCTAGTTCTTCCACTGCCATGGAGCAGCAGCACAATATTTCTGTG
This sequence comes from Thamnophis sirtalis, assembly GCF_051295495.1. Classification (NCBI taxonomy): domain Eukaryota; kingdom Metazoa; phylum Chordata; class Lepidosauria; order Squamata; family Natricidae; genus Thamnophis; species Thamnophis sirtalis. The sequence goes on along the minus strand of NW_028261382.1, from coordinate 95,610,773 downwards.
CAGGAAGGCGAGAAGGAGGGAAGAAAGGAGGGAATGTAGGAGAGAAGGAAGGAGGAAAGGAAGGAGAGAAGGAGAAAAGAAAGGAGGGAAGGGGAAGGAGGGAAGGAAGGAAGGGGAGTAGGAGAGAAGAAAGGAGGGAAGGAAAGAGGGAGGGAGGGAAGAAGAAGTAGGACCGTTGTATGATAAGATGGATCTATGGGATGTTAAAAAAGCAATCTTCAAGTATATTGTCAACAGTAGGGAAAAATTGTTATAAATACATATTATTAATAACAGTTATGAGATCATATAATTGTGAATGTATATATGAAATTGATAAAATAAAAATTTAAAAAAGGAAAAAATATTTCTGTGCAGTACATAATAATTTTCAATATGCAGCCTTTTTCCCTCAATGAGTTGTGCAGGTCTGGAGTAGTGTAACCACTACCCGCACCTTAATATATACCAGCAGCTTCTTTTTCTTCAGAAAGGCATCCAAAATCCAGGTTTTAGCTCCTATAGAATTAATTCATGAACCTTAGTGTGTGGTTCTCAACAACCTTGGGACATTTGAATTGTGAATTCAGTTTTAAAACTGGGAAAGGATTTCCCCTTTAAGTTTATATTCTAGTTTAAGGAAGTCCCAATTAAATTTGCATTCTTTTATGTTGGCTTTCCCAACCATCCAACTATTTTTTTTATGCTCCTATTGCATTTTCAGTTTTTATTTTAAGGCAGTGGGTTGTATTACTATTTTGCAAACTGGCATGATTCACCACAGAAGTTTTAATATTGAAATATTTTTCCCCTGTTGGCTAATTAGAAAGGAGCATAATGGTACAGTTGTACAGTGAAACCTTCATTTATTAAACCTTGATACAACTAACCTTTCACACAATGGAGCAAATTCCCATGGACAATTTGTGTAGTGGCATCACTTAAATGATGTAATTAGTTTAATGGTATCCTGTGAAGGATGTAAATCACTAGAATGACTTACTTTCTACAAGTTCTGTGAGTAAAAATCCTCTCCCTGCCAAATTAATCCCTTAAAACAAATTTTCTCCATACTTTACCTTCTTCTTTGTCCCTATTTTGATCAAATAATTTTCAGGATTTTGTTCAATCAGAAAAGTAGCAATCCATCATCAGCACTTAGTTGTTTTTATAGTGCTTATACACCAACTTGAATTAGTCCGCACATTAAAAAAAAGATTTAAAAATACAGAAATCAATGCCTCCAAGCCCAAACTCTGCAATAACAATAAACAAAAATAAAATGTTAGCCCATCAACAATGTCAACAAAATCCATACAAATTATGTACCAAATGTCCAATTAAAGAATATGGCCTCGAGTGCCTTGCAAAATACTCAGAACCCAAGATGTAGCTCTGGAGGACATGATGTTCCAAAAAATGAGGCCACTGCGGCAATAGATGACCTTGGTGTCCAGATACCTCTGCTGAGAAGCAGGAAGGGACCCTAAGCTTCCAAATGTTGCCTGTGTAAGCTGGACAAATTCTGCTTGGGGGATCAAACTGCTTGCTGTTGACAGCCTTACCTGGCATAAATTTTCTAGTTCCTGTGCACAAAACAATGAGATTGTAGGAGGAGAGCTGTGTTAGTCTATAAAACTCTTGGTTACACTTGTTCCGAGTCACAGATTTTATTCAAAGGCATAAACTTTAACTAGTTGCAGCTTACAAAAGCTTAATGCTTTTAATAAAATATGTTCCTCGGAAAAGTTGCTGTCAGATTCCTGGGGAAAAAAATGTGCGAGTTAGATAGCATTGTTTCTTGAGTTCACTGATGCTGCTTTTTAAGTTCCCTCTTTTCTTCCATTCTCTTCTCCCTTTCCCTTCCTGTGTAGGGAATTACATGGATGTGTGATCTTTTCCCTCCCCGGAAAAATAAAATGAAGGGCTAAGAAGATTCCCAGAAACTCACACATGTAACTCCCGGGAGAGCTGATGCTGAAACTAAAAAATAACCACCTTGTGTAAGTGGGGAACATCTGAGACATTCTGCACCATTTATTTTGATGGGATAAAATAATCCACCCATCGAAACGTCTTACATAAGATGCCCTCCTAAGATTTAAAGAATGTGGGCACTTTTTCCCTTCAATCTCCCATGTGAATGTCCAGGGTTTAGCTCATGTTTCCATCACTTAATCTGCTTTAATTCCAGGAACGGAGGGAAATTACGTGGTTGGTTGCTGCTACAATTGAACAGTTGGGTGATCTACTGTACATCGCTCACACATTTACCTTCTGCCCATCTTTGGTGTTGATTAATTCTTTGGTATTTTAATTTGTGTGTTATTTCTATTCCCATCTGTAAAATATTGACATATGCAACAAATTGGAACAGCACAAATATACCTTACAGATTGAATGTTTTATGCCCAGCATCTGTTCACACTAGAATAATAAAGAGGAAAGTGGTATATTTGTATAAGTTTATAAGACCTATAAGTATTACCTTTATGTCAAGTTATTTTATTGGTCTAGATCAGGGGTCAGCAATCCACGGCTCTGCAGCCACATGTGGCTCTTTCATCCCTCTGCTGCGGCTCCCTACTACAATTTTGAGAGGAGCTTCTGGTTGGATGGGGGAAAGCAGGGTGTGCCAGGAGAGACTCTATGGCAAGGGTTTCTGGTTAGCTCTGCATTAATAGGGCTTTCAGTTAGGACAGGTAGAGGAAAAATGACAGGTGCTAGGAGACTCTATGGTGGGAGAACCGGACTTCCTGTTGGCTGCAGAATTGAATGAGGGGCTTCCGGTTAGGACCTTTGTGGCTCTTTGAGTGTTTAAGGTTGCCAACCCCTGGTAGATAGTATATTCTATGCTGATTGAGTTTTGAATATGTTCCACACCAGAGATTTTGTGACGGAATTCAGAAATTTACAAAAAAAAAATACATCCTCCATTCCTCTTTTTTCCACAAGCATTTATTTTGATAGTGATTTGAATGGTTTAAGGAGCTAAATTGCACAGGCTTCATTTTGCCAATGAAGCATGTTCTTGATCTTCCTGAGTGGCCACAAAAGGATGATTTGAAACCTCATAAAAGCTCCTCAGGTGTCTTCTTTCAAGCTTGAATATCTAAGCCAGGGATGTCCAACCTTGGCAACTTTAAGACTTGTGAACTACAACTCCTATAATTCCCTACCCAGCATGTCTAGCTAGGGAATTCTGGGAGTTGAAGTCCAGAGGCCTTAAAAGTTGCCAAGGTTGGACATACCTGATCTAAACCTTCATCTCAACAAGGGCCACTCTGAAAAAGTTCCTTCACATTTGATCTTGGAATAAAGTTGCTTTTTTAAATAACATTCTTACTGTATGAGGCTTTCCAAAGGTTTAGTGAATTTAACACATTCCCTCACCCAATTTAAAATGGAAGGTGCTTTGTCTAAAGATGTGTTTTAAGTTTGCCAGTTGGAAGGAAGGCATTTATTTCCCATTTTTTGAACCACAGCATTTCTGGAAGGGACAATGGATCAGCCCAGCGGGAGAAGTTTCATGCAAGTTCTTTGTGAAAAATACAGCCCGGAAAACTTCCCTTATCGTCGTGGTCCTGGAATGGGCGTGCACGTCCCGGCTACACCTCAGGGTTCACCTATGAAAGGTACAGGTTTGGGCTGCATTTTTCTTTTGGCTTCCTTAGAGCAGGACTTGGATTAAAGTTTATTAGGTTTACTCTTTGTTCTCCCTCTTCTGTGAGAGGGATGGGAGGGAAACGTAGTTTCTGGACTGCAAAGAATTTTTGGGTACACTGACTCTGCATTCACTCCTCCCTGACCACCACCACCCACCCTATTCTGATTTGGAATTCCTGTCAGGTTGATTTCTATCACAGACATTCCCAAAGAGGAAATACAAGCCAGGTTATTTGGGTGGAATTGACAGTAACTGAATGTGACAGAAAAGAACAAAAATAAGTTGAGCCAGTCGGGGACCAAATGTATTGTATGTCACTCCGAGTTAACCTTTCCAGAGACACCTTAAGAAAGAAAACAACTTTTCTGGTTATTCTTCTGATTTCTTCGCTCAAATACCTCAAAAAGATGGAAAAACTATCTTGGCCCTGAGTCAAGGTTATGGTTTTATTAAAATGCTTCTATCCAGCAAAATATCCCAGTGTATGCTACGGCATACGGCTCCCTTGTTCAATATGCATACCCTCATCACCCTTTTCTTCATAGCAACTCAAAAGGCAAAATTAAAGTTTTCCTTTATGCCGATAATCATTGCAATTGCCCCAGGAAACCATCTTTTACATGGAGAAAGAAGAGCTCTCCATAAGCTTGCATCTTTCATATTGTCTCCAGAGTTACTCTTGTTTTATTAGATTTCTTTTCCAGAGTAACTTGGTTGCACTGATTTCTGAAACATTAATACTGCTTCTGAAGAACCTACTGAAAATATTGTTAGGGTAGATGATAAGAAACTGTGAAAAGGGCTCAAAGACATTAGTTGGTGTTCACCAAGGGCAAATATGGAATCTAGAGAAGGATGCATAGGAGAAATTTATCTTGTTTTACCTTTTGATATAGTCATCCTAAACCAGGGGTGTCAAATTTGATTTCGTTGAGGGCCACTTGAACTCTGGGGGAGGGGGGCAGCCCAATCTCACTCATTTCGGGGGACCCTGTGGTGGTCCGAGCGCTCTGCCAGCGAAAATGGGCTCTCAAGCTCCATTTTTTGCTGCGACGACCTCCTGCAAACCCTCTGTCAGCAAAAACAGAGCATGCTGCCCTCCCGAGCTCCATTTTCACAGGCAGAGGCACCGCGGGCCGGTCCTTTGCTGTTTCCAGGGCAACCCCACGAGCCAGATCTAAGCGCCCCGTGGGCCGGATCCGGCCCCAAGCCTTGAGTTTGAGACCCCTGTCCTAAACCAAATAATTACATTACTTAGCACTTAAGGCATTCTAATTTACAGTTTCATGTATTTAGGAGTCACTTTTCACTTTCATCCAGCAAAGAGCATCATGGATTGCATACTAACAAAACAGTATCTTTTAAAAACAGCCATATCAGGTACAGTTCATCAGACAACATAAATGGAATCCCATTTTTGTACGGAATTTTTTTTTTTAAAAAAATGTATTCTGGATCAGATTTGCTTGGATGGACAGGTGATAAAATTGCTCAGCAAAAAACGAGAGACTCCTTATAAGGGCCTCCTGTCGGTTCTGCTTTTTCAGACCGCCTCAACCTGCCAAGCGTGCTGGTGTTGAACAGCTGTGGGATCACCTGTGCAGGAGACGAGAGGGAGATAGCGGCCTTCTGTGCTCACGTATCTGAACTGGATCTTTCTGACAACAAATTAGAAGACTGGCACGAGGTAAAGCGGCTTTTGGGAACTTCATTCTGAGTGGTACCAAGAACAGCTGTCTTTGCCGCAGGTAGAGATGGCTGTTCCGGGATGGATTCACGTGTGCACCTGGAATTATTCAAGTTATTAATAATTCAAATGTCCTTGCCCAGGGTAACCCAGGGACTTGATTAGTTCAGTACTTTCTCCTTCCAAACCTCAAGCTTTCTCAAGCAGGCCACCTCTTCTTTCTTGCTCATCTCTCCTCCCTTCGGAGCTCCCATCATCAGCTTGTTGCCTTTAGCCACGGCTTTTACAGTTTTATAATCTCATCCAAGAGTGGGAGGGCAGAAGCAGCTCTCTTGTTTTTCTGTCATTTTTCTTTCTTTGGGGGCCTGTTATTGCCTGCATTACAATGAGGTTTGGACTGGGCCAGGGCAGATGCTGTTTCAAGCATATAAAGTCTGGCTGGATGACCTTGGGCTGGTTCTACTCTCTCAGCCCAGCCGACCTTACCCACAGCTTCTTCAGGGGATAAAATGAAACGAGTCCCCCCCCATGTAACTCACCTTCAGCTACTGGAGGGAAGGCGGAATGTGACTTTAAAAATGGGAAGTTCTAATTGCTAATGAATCTCCTTGAGTCTTCTTAATTTTAACAGCAGGCGGTAAAACGGGTTATAGGATCAGGAAGAGCTGTACAATCAGCTAAGCATTCTAATAGTTTCCACTGACTCTCATTATCCCTCCTTTAGCCCATGTGTCTTCCAAAAAAAAAAAAAGGATTCAGCTTTGCCCCAAAGTTTGCAATAATTGTTCCAAATGCTCTCCAGCATTTTTGTGTTTTCCTCCATGTTTCCTTGTGGCAAAGGCTTTGGATTACAATAAGCCCAAATAGGAAAGGTGGTTTTATTGCCTGTTGGCCATCCGTTTTTCATTCTCAAATGTTAAAAGAATTACAAAGTTGTTTTATAGGGGGAGGGGAGGGGGAAATCCAAGCATTAATCAATTTCGGGAATCAAAATTCTTTACTAAAGTGGTATTTGGCGCATACAAGATTGCAGAAAAGATGGGTAACCCTGGATAAAATAGTCCTTTGAAAAATGTTGGCACTTGTAAGTTATTACTTTTCTATAGTTGCTATTCTTTGCTTTAGAAGCCTGCCAGGTATCTGTTTTTTTTCCCTTTATCGAGGCTTTCTAAGAGTGTAATTAACTGAACCATTGAGGGGAACAAGCAATTAACCAATCAATCTAAATCATCAAATGGCTACGGTATGAATTACAGATGACTATCTTGAATGCTGTTAGGATCCTTATCATTCTTCAACTCAGTGAAGTAGACTGGAAAGGTTGCTGGGAGGTTTTAATATTATTTGAGATCTGATTACAGGTGTTTTTTTTCCCCCTTCTTCCCTTCTCTCCCAGGTCAGTAAAATTGTGTCCAATGTCCCTCACTTGGAGTTTCTGAACCTGAGTTCCAATCCTCTGAATTTGTCAGTTTTAGAAAGGAAATATGCTGGATCTTTCTCTGGTGTTCGCAAACTTGTGCTCAACAACAGCAAAGCTTCCTGGGAAACAGTCCACACTATACTGCAAGAATTACCAGAGTAAGCCTGAAGGAAAAAGGGTTTTCAGGGTTAACTGGCAAGATCTATTAAGGAAGGAGAAGGACCATAAACACTTAAACTCAAAACACAAATTCCCAAAAATAAATTAGAATTTATCTTTTTATTTCTAATTCCTTTCCTCCAGACTAGTGGTGGACAAAAAATATGTTATCTTTTTTGACTTTTTGAATCTTATCAAATGGCCACATTTTGCACCAGCTAACAGATTCAAATTCTCTCCAAAGGAAATCCAACTGAGAACTGTGGATTTTAGAATTGAACCTAGAGTTCATTACAAAATCTGTGCTTTAGATTTCCCTGTCTATTCCGGTTGACCCCATTTGGTCTCCTGTCTTGTTTGCTTTCCATGCATGTCAGCATTGCTGTTTTTAATTTTGCACTAGTGGCTACATTCCCATCAATTTGTTACCCTACAAATTAATGGAGAAGTTAAGGCATTCTACAAAAGGTAGTGCAAGATTTACTAAGCATTTAAGCATTTTTAAGCATTTTATTAAGATTTATAGGCCGCCCTTTTCCCTGAGGGGACTCAGGGCGGCTTACAATCACAAGGGAGGGGGTACAGTATCGAAAGACAAAACAAAATGTGAACAAAAGAAAAATAATAAAACACAACTTTCATTCAACAATCAACACTCGGGCGGGTAAATTGGGAACCTATCCCCAGGCCTGTTGGGAGAGCCAGGTCTTGAGGGCTGCGCGGAAGGTCTGGATGGTGGTGAGGGTATGGTTCTCGACGGGGAGATCGTTCCACAGGGTCGGAGCTGCAACAGAAAAGGCTCTCCTCCGTGTATTCGCCAGTCGACATTGACTGGCGGATGGGATTCGGAGGAGGCCCAGTCTGTGCGATCTAATCGGTCGAAGGGAGGTAATCGGCAGAAGGCGGTCTCTCAAGTACCCAGATCCACTACCATGGAGTGCTTTAAAGGTGGTCATCAGTACCACCTTTAGCGCACCCGGAGCGCACCCGGAGACCGACAGGTAGCCAGTGCAGCTCGCGGAGGATAGGTGTAACGTGGGCGAACCGCGGTGCGCCCACTATCACTCGCGCGGCTGCATTCTGGACTAACTGCAGTCGCCGGATGGACTTCAAGGGCAACCCCATGTAGAGCCCAGTCCATTTGGCTACCATGAATTGTTATTTTAGCCTAAAGGAAGGAAGGCGAAGGAGCTTTCCTGCCTGATTGTCTGGACATGATTTTTTAAAAAAAAAAAAATAACGTAATTTTCAAATCTGTTAGACAATTACTTTGGCAGCTTCTTGTCATATTGCAATTGTATTTACATGTTACTGAATGGTGTTCCAAGAAGTCCATTCTCCCTTATTTAGTTGTACTCCCTTATAATGACATTAGTATGAAATGCTGATTTAAGATTATAGCTTCTGTGTGTGTGTGTGTATGTGTGTGTGTGTGTGTGTGTGTGTGTGTGTTTATGTGTGTTAACTGAAAGCTTTGGTATATCTTAAACTCCATATACTGGCAGTGCAGTAGATCAGGCAAAAAAACTAGTTCTGAAATATACCCCTTTTCCATTTGCATAGCTCTTTTTTTTCCCCATCGAGAAGCCTTCAACAGCATATTCATCCTTAGGCAAAGTACATCACAAAGCCACTTGTGGTTTGTGCCGATCTATCTACTTCCAAAGTTTTAGACCACATTTGGAACTACGTTTCTGAACTACTACTAAGCTGCTTGGGGCATTTTATCGGTAAATTTATCAACTTAACAGATACCGCCAGTGGGGCAGTCCCCATTCTGCCTTTCTGCTCTTTGGTTATCAGATCAAATAGCTCGCTAATGGACATGCTGGCTTTTGATTGAGGCTAAATGGGGCTGTAGAGAGAGAGAGAGAGCAGGACAACTTCCAGTTAAACGTTCCTTTACATATTTTATAAGGCCTGATAGAGGCTCCCTTGAGCTTGGCAATGCTGTTTTCCTTCATGTGGGACCAAAGCTTATTTAATCCAACCTTCTGCTCTCAGCCTAACCAAATGCAGACGCCTTCAGAAATCCAGAGATGGGATTACAAGGACAACAGAATTTTTCCCACAGCAGTTTTCCTCTAGGACAGTGTTTCTCAACCTTGGCAATTTGAAGATGTCCGGACTTCAACTCCCAGAATACCCCAGCCAGCGAATGCTGGCTGGGGAATTCTGGGAGTTGAAGTCCGGACATCTTCAAGTTGCCATGGTTAAGAAACACTGCCCTAGGAGGAAATGTTTGGGAATGCCTTTTGTGCTGATTCAAGTAATAGTGAGTTAGCCCGTCTTTTAAAGCTCAACAATGTGTCTTTTCCTTAAAACCAACATTATCTTGATTGTATAAAGATGTTGCTGCATCTTTTAATTGGAATTTTCTCCCTGCAGCTTGGAGGAACTTTTCCTGTGCCTTAACGACTATAATGCAGTGTCTTGTTCTCCATCTTGTTGTAATTCTCTCAAATTGCTCCACATAACTGACAACAATCTCAAAGACTGGACTGAGATCCGGAAGCTGGGGATAATGTTTCCATCGCTAGATACTTTGGTTCTGGCCAATAACAGTCTGTCAACCATTGAAGACTCCGAAGATTCCCTGGCAAGGCTATTCCCCAACTTGCGCTCCATCAGTCTGCACAAGTCAGGTGAGACCTTGGGTGAAATGTAATGGAAGGATATACAAGGCCTGTTGTTGTGGTCTGCCGGCGGCCCGTGGAGCTGGCAGCCGAGTCGGACAGTGAGGAGGTTGAGGAGGAAATGGGCCAGTCCTGAAATCTGGGGAAGGGCTGTGTCAGAGGCAGAGGGGGCCAACTGGTAGTTATATGCTGCCTCTGGAGTCTGACATCAGCGAGGCAGAGGAACAGGCACTGCCTGTTTCTGGTGCATCCATACGCAGAGCTGCCAGAAGGCAAGAACCAATTAAGAAAGCAGGGTTAACTCGGGAGTAAGGCTTGGAGATGATTGGCCCCTCCCATAATACATAAAAGCGGAGCGAACGGGATGTGAGCTTTTGCAGGAAGCAATTAGTTCATCTGGTTGGTTCAAGCTCTGAGAAGTCCTGTTTGACTCTGTGCTAAGTTTGGCCTTGCAAACTAATTGGCAATTAGATTTCTGGCAGCATTCCAAGGGAGATAAGGTGGGTGTTTATCAACATTCCCTTGAAAGACTGTGGCAACTTGAGCAGACATCTGTCGGAATCTTCACAGACTGTGAAGACTTGCGGGCTGTGAATGACCAGAATTCACAGCCGTATAAATAAAAGGGTTTTGGGGACTAAGATTGTGATTTACGCTTTCTCAGGAAGCCTAGGTCAGAACAATTGGACAAAGGCCTAGCTTATCCAGGCTTCCGTTCCCAAACTGCTGACATAAATATTCTGGAAAGCTCACAAAAGCATCCTTCTGCTGTGAAGAGACACACTTTTCCTCAAGCATGGAGATAAATTATGGCTCCCCTGTTAGGCAGGGAAAATCAGTGTGGCTTGTCACAAAGAAAGAGGCGGAGTGCAAATTCTCTCTTGGTCACAAGTTTATTCAGGCTGGACAAAGGTGTGGATCTTCCTATAAGGCTGGAAGAATCCTGAATACATTTTAGAGCAAGCATATACCGTATAAGGCGCACCGGAGAATAAGATGCACCAAGGTTTTGAAGAGATTTTTTTTTTAAAAAGTAGGTAGATAGAGGAATAGAGAGGGAGAGAAAGAGAGAGATATAGTAGGTAGGTAGGGAGAAAGAGAGGTAGGTAGATAAAGGGATAGAGAGAGGGAGAGAAAAATAGAGAGAGGGAGAGAAAAATAGTAGGTAGGTAGGGAGAGAAAGAGAGTAGGTAGGTAGGGAGATGTTTCCAGGTGTATTTATCTATGTGCTGGAGAAGGAAATCGCTGACAATCTGCAGCACCTAAGACTTTGTTTCTGCACTAGATCAATCTAATTCTCATCAATCAAAGAGTTTTCCTGTATTCGGTGTATAAGATGCCCCCAGATTTTCAGCCTCTTTTTTTGAGGAAAAAAGGTGCATCTTATACACCGAAAAATAAGGTATATAGGTTTCTTAGTTTCACTTAGTTACTTAACAGTAGACACAGCTCATAGTAGACAAGGTGTAGAAATTACACACACCCTGTGGTAATGAGCTTGCTGGGTTGCGAGCTTTATGGTTTCTTTTAACGAGGTCGTCAAGAGTCTGGAGGCCTTAATTATTTTATTTCCGTCATTTCAACCTAAGAATCTAAATCATCAGACCAATTATCAGAATCCTGATTAACACCCCAGGAATAGGTTAATACTTTAATCCTTTAATTAATGATTTTATCCTGATCTCTATCAAAAGTCATCCTAATTGGGTTTTTTTTTTTTTTTAAAAAAAAGTGATTCCTATAGTTTCCATATGCTCTGAAATAACTTTCTTCACCACCCTTTATTTGCGCAGGCAGATATTTTTCATCATCTCCCCTGGCACTTTCTTAAAGCATGTTACTCTTCTGTGTTTAATCAAATTAACAATTAATGTAGTAGCTATGTCAACTGGCTCGAGATGGTTTATTGTCGTAGACTTAGAGAAGGGAAAGAACATTTGCCAGGTATAACCTTTTAGAAAAATGAAGTATATAAAGCTCAACACCACATCGCTCAAGAATTCAGTGCTCTCTAGAAAGAAAAGTATCATTATTCCTTAAGAATAGCCCCATCCACTTGCTTCGATTTGTTTGAATTGTACTTCCACCGGATGATAATAACAGGGTTTTACTGATTTATTTAACTTACTACCTTCGTACTGCTGGGAATACGAGAGTATACCATAAGCCACAGTCTTAACTTCCCAGGAAATCTAATCCAGTAGCTTTGTTTTTACCAAAATACATCAGTCTCTTTCAGTAATTAATCACCACCTTCATTGGAGCAGCAAAGGTGGAAATGAAATATTATTTTCAGAAGGTGAAAGTAATTGAACAACTCCCCAAAATAATCTAACTTGTCAAGGCTGACATTTAAAAAAAACAAAAACAAAATATAATTCATGTAGGTATAAGATCAGCTGGGAGAAATCTGTGTTCAGATATCCTTCTCTGGTAACAGTAATTTTCTATTACATTTGAGAAATGTTTCATAGAGAAATGTTTGAAAAAAAAAGTGTGTCTGCCTTCAGCCTGAGCCGTTTGTTTCTCTGTTCCGTTCCTCATCTAGTTTCGGCCTGCAAATAATTTTCACACAAGCACAACCTGGACCTACAAATATGTTCTACCTCTTCACTTGTCTGTTTTCCTTGCCTGAGCCTTTCCTTTCTTCAAAGCAGGACTGCATTCCTGGGAAGACGTTGACAAACTGAATTCTTTCCCCAAGCTTGAGGAAGTGAGGTTGCTGAGAATCCCTCTCCTTCAGTCGTACACCAATGAGGAGCGGAGGAAGCTGGTAATAGCCAGGTCTGGAGATTTTGTAGTCGATCCAGCCTTAATACGATTAAAAATTGTCTGTGACTTAAGTCTAAGGTTGTGGTTAGTTGTGAAGTCATGTCTGACCCATCGCAACCCCATGGACAATGTTCCTCCAGGCCTTCCTGTCCTCTACCATCCTCTGGAGTCCATTCAAGCTCACGCCGATGGCTTCGGTGACTCCATCCAGCCCCCTCATTCTCTGTCCCCTTCTTCTTTTGCCCTCCATCTTTCCCAGCATGAGGATCTTCTCCAGTGAGTTTGGTACTGTCCGTGGGGTTTTCATGGCAAAGATACTGGAGTGGGTTGCCCTTCCCCCAGTGGGTCATGTTTTGTCAGAGTTCTCTGCTATGACCTGTTCGTCTTGAGTGGCCCTGCATGGCATAACTCATAGCTTCATTGAGCTACACAAGACCCTTCGTCATGACAAGGCACTAATCCATGAAGGGGAAGTCTACGGTGCTCAGTTTCAAAGAGGGAATTGGAAGATAGTGGACTCCTGTAATTTGTGAGTTTTGTGAGTGAATCAAAAAATGGGGGGGGGGGCAGACCTACATTGTGAATTAAAATTGTTCCAGGTAATATAACTGGCAAACCCTGTTTTGAAGGGCTACAATAATAACCTTGGGGAGGGGAAAATCATAAATCTCTTGTATTTGGAGACTGTTGAGTCTTTGTGCCCATTTTTTTGCTTGATTCCCAATTGGTATTTTTAATACTTGCTGTATTGCAGACTTATTTATTTAAAACCATTACCTAACCGTTTCTTATGTTTTGAAAAAATCTCAGCGGTTTGGTCTAAAATTGATCACTTCCATCTTCATATCTAGCCTGGGGCATCAGGGAGAATCAAGGCAAGGCCCTAATCTCAGATGAGTCGTTTAACTTGCACTTCAGTGTCTCATTTTAGAGCTCTGCAGGCAGGAAGATGGCTCATCATGGCTAAGGACAGGACTATTGTCAATCAATGGTAAAGGGAGAGGACCCTATTAATGGGCCCACTTCGTGGTCTTCCCCTCTCTGGTGTACGTTTTGTAATGAGAATACGCCCATTGCATATATGCTGGTCGTCGTCATCTCGCTGAAATCTCAAAAACCACTGATGACAGATGTTAAATTAACTGTTGAGAAGTTTAAAGACAGTTGCTTGAGCTGTGCTCTGATAGGTACTAGTTGTGCCATTTTAAAAGAAAAAACCTTTGATCCCATATTCTGCAGTTCCGCATTCATTATTTTCTTCAGTGTTTGTGTGCACCTGAATTTGGATGCTGTCCTTTTGGTCAGCTATCTTTCTATTCATATTCTCCATCTAGAATGATTGGAGTGACAGACTAAGCCAGGAACTACATAACATCCCTCTCTCTCTCTCTCTCCCTCTCTTCCTCCCTCCCCCTCCTCTTTATCACACACAAAGCAGTAAATACCAAATTTCTACAGCCTTTTCTAAAGTTACCAACATTTTATGGCTTGGAAAGTCCACATGAAGGAAGGCATTTAGGAAATCGTCAGATATATTTATAATCAAGTCATAATGCACAATTTAAAATCCATTCCTCTCTGTATGGAGCCCTATAAAAATGCAATTTCCCTGACAGCTATATTTTTGGATGTCAGAATTCTGCAAGAATCTCCTGAGAAGACAATATTTGCTACTGGCTACTTGGGGACTCCCCCCCCCCCCCCACCGCGCCTGCTCAGCTGTTAATGTTTTCTCCTCTTCTCTTCGGCAGGCTACCATCAATCACCAAGCTGAATGGAAGTGTCATAACGGAGGGAGAACGAGAAGACTCTGAGAGGTTTTTCATCCGCTATTACCTGGACTTCCCACAGGAAGAAGCTCCTTTCAGGTGAGGGTTTACCCAGAAGTTTGTGGAATGAATGAAAAAACCTTCGGCTGTTCAGCCTAGTTTTGAAGACACGAAATATAAATTGAGGTGCCCCCAGTTCAGAATTGTGCGCTAAGTCACTCACCTGATAAACTTAGGCAAGCTGCAGAGCCGCCTCTACCTCATTTATCTTCACTATGGCGTCTCATATATATTACTGACTTATCTCGCAAGGCGCTTCAGCGCAAATGAGTAAATTACCATTGGAACAGCTACAGATATCGGTAAGCACTTCCAAGGGCTGCGGAAAGACAGTAAATAACAGGCGAATGCTGAATGCTTTATTACCGATATTTGTAACACATTGCTAATGAATAATTAAGAGGACAAGTCACGTTTCGGCTGTCAGGAAGGATTGCAGTCTGAAGCAGATATCGGGGGAAGCAAAAGGGTAGAAAGAGAAAACGGAGGAGAATGACGGGCACGGCTTAATTAACTGTAAGAAGGGGCAGCTAAAGCCAGTGGGCGGAGAGCCATCACAACCGATGGCTTTGGCACTCATGGACACGGGCCACATTGATTGCATCTTCAGCTCCTTGACCCTCACTTGCCCTTCCTAAACCAGATATTGAGACCCTTCATCGGTGAACGGTCAGGCAATTCCAGGCAAGAAAAAGATATTTAAAAGTTTGGTGCGGAGGAATCGTAAAAGGTGTGTGGTCTCTTGAACACTCAACACCACTGAAGTTTCCCACAATTTTTGGTTTGGTTTTGCCTCAGCATGGTGTTTTTTGTTTTTTTTCCTATCGGTTCCCGGCAGGTTAATGCAGACGGCAAAATTGCCTTTCGTCTCCTCCATTTCCTTCCCTCCCACCCCCGGTTCATAGCCTTTGAATAACCCTGGGCTTCCCTCCCCCAGCCTGATTGTTCAATGGCCCCTTTGTCCAGATGCCCTCATCTGTGTGGGGTCTTGAAGAGACCTGTGCCCTCAATGGAGACTGGCTTTCCAGTCCACCACACCAGCGTGCCATTTCAGGGCCCTTGGGGGGGTTTGTGAATAGCTGAGACGGCATCCCCAGAGAATCGGGCTTCAGGTTCCACATCCTGCATCTTTAGTTCATGCCTGAAGTTCATTCTCGTGACTTTTCCCTGCCCCCAATAACTCACTTTCTTTCCCCTTTTCCTTCTCCAGCCTTGATTACCATCCTCTTTCCTTTCCCCTGGAGGTTCTTTCTCTTTCCTGCCCTTCCAAGATTGAGACGTAATCTTTTTAGGACCACATCCATAAAACAATTGTCCTTTGACAATCATGATATTAATAATAACATCATAATTGTCCAAAAAGGAGTTATTCCCCCACCTTATTTTTGCAAACTGATGAGCTGCATCCTGGTATTCAAGGTATCAATTCACTAGATAGATAGATAGATAGATAGATAGATAGATAGATAGATAGATAGATAGATAGATAGATAGATAGATAGACAGACAGACAGACAGACAGACAGACAGACAGACAGACAGACAGACAGACAGACAGATGATTGGATGGATGGATGGATGGATGGATGGATGGATGGATGGATGGATGGATGGATGGATGGATGGATGATAGGATAGATGATAGGATAGATGGATGGATGGATAGATAGATAGATAGATAGATAGATAGATAGATAGATAGATAGATAGATAGATAGATAGATAGATAGATAGATAGATAGATAGATAGATGGATGATAGATAGCCAAGTGTCTTTGGTGCATATGCTATTGGTGTACATAAGGAGAATAAAATACATTCATCAAGAATAAAAAGGTACAACACTTAGTGATAGCCAAGGTTACTAATAAGCTATCAAATCATACTAGGAAATAAATAAAAACAATATAAATTGTTTGTTTAAATAGTCATAAGTGGGGAAAGATAGATATTAGGAAGGGAGGAATAATAGTAATACATTCTTAGTAAATTATTGACAGTGTTGTGGGAATTATTTGTTTAGCAGAGTGATGGCATTTGGGGAGAAACTGTCCTTGTGTCTAGTTGTCTTGGTGTGCAGTGCCCTATAATGTTGTTTTGAGGGTAGAAGTTGAAACAATTTACGTCCACAATGTGAGGGGCTGTAGATATTTTCACGGCCCTCTTTTTGACTCATAACAGTGTACAGGTCCTCAACGGAAGGCAGGTTGGTAGCAATTGTTTTTTTCTGTAGTTCTTTGTTCTTTGAAGTGGTTGTTGGGGTTGCAGAGCCAAGCCAGACAGTTGTGGAGGTGCAGATGACAGACTCAATAATCCCTCTGTAGAACTGAATCAGCAGCTCCTTGGGCAGCTTGACCTTTCTGAGTTGGCGCAGAACAGAACACCTTGTTTAAAATCTCCACACAGATTTCATTTGCGACTACGAAGGAAAAGATTGTTTGTGTTGTTTCTGACTGCTTAAATGCTCTTGTTAGATCTAGAGGCTAAAAAGATGCACTTCGCCGACGCAGCTAGACTAAAGATGAGCTTAAAAATACTAGATGCATCCATAGTTCAGATGCTGAGCCAAGGGACCACAGCATGTATACAGCAGCCTTGGACCAAATTACTCATTTCAACCCAACATTGTTTAACAGAATTGTGCCTTTGGGGGTGAAATGAGTGGCCTTGTGCGTACCAGCTTGTGTTACCCAGGAAGAAGGCAGGATATGGATTTGATCAATGGAAATTTCTTCACTTTGGCGTACAAGCTAGCTTTTAAAGAATAGATTCCAGCAGATTTTCAATCCAGTTGAGGAAAATAGTTTTGCTGTCCCCAATAATTCTGCGTTGTTCTTATT
Source organism: Thamnophis sirtalis (assembly GCF_051295495.1). Lineage (NCBI taxonomy): Eukaryota > Metazoa > Chordata > Lepidosauria > Squamata > Natricidae > Thamnophis > Thamnophis sirtalis. Next base: position 95,593,784 of record NW_028261382.1, on the reverse strand, counting down.
TTTGTTTCGTAAAAGAGATTGGACAACCGTTTGTCTGGAATGGAATAGGGTCTCCTCCTTGAGCAGGAGTTGGTCTAGAAGACCTGCAAAATCCCTTCCAACTCTGTTATCATCTAGTGCAGGGGTCGGGAACCTTAAAAAGACACAAAGGTCCTAACCGGAAGCCCTTCCGTTCAATTCTGGAGCCGACTGGAAGTCCAATTTCCCCACCATAGAGTCTCCTCATAGTGTGACATCCCTTTTTCATCTATCTGTCCTAACTGAAAGCTCTATCAATTCTGGAGCTGACCAGAAAACCTGCCCCTTGCCATAGAGTTTCCTCCTGGTGTGCCCTGCTTCCTCCCCCCTCCCCAAACCGGAAGCTCCTCTCAAAATTGTGGTGCCGACTGGCGATAGGGAGCCGCAGCCAAGGGATGAAAGAGCCATATGCGGCTCCAGAGCCGCGGGCTGCTGATCCCTGATCTGGCGAGAAGTTTTGGCCTCAGGTGGGAGTGGAAGAGGCAAGAGTTGTGGAATCTTCAACACCCTTTTATTTTGGTGACAATGGCGCGTTTTACTCTGGAATCAAGAGTCTGCAGTCACCTCAATGGGAAAACAAGGCTCTGCAGAATAAGTTGTGGATCCCATTATACAAGAAGTGACGGCATGAATGTAGGAGTTGAAACCCCATCCTGGAAAGCTGCCTTTCACTTTCCACCATTGATTTCCCTGCTGTCAGGCGTCACGGGGTTCAGAGAACGCAAATCTTCCTTATCTCCCACATGGTCGTTAGCCAAAACGACGGACCAAGTTTTCTCTCCGTGTTAACTGCGAAGCCAAGTACAGCAGCCCGTTCTGCAAACACTCGGCCTCTGTGAAAGCTGGTTTCGTCCCAAGACACTGGGCGAAACCGAGGGCGCTTCATCAGCCCCCTCCCCCCCCCTCTTATTGCAGAAAGACAGAGACTCTGCTTGTTGGTGGAATATCCTTCCCTTTAACACGAGTTCCCTGGGGGGGGGGGCTCCCTGCCCGGTTGCCAGGTCCCATCATCCCCTGACAGGGGCAATGACACAGCAGCGATCACGGTTTTGGGCTGAGCCAAGAAGGAAACAAAAGGGGCTTTCAGTCTAAGGGCATCCCTTAGAGACTCTGAAATGTTATCCCCACCCCAATCTTAACCACTTTTTGTTTTTATCTTTTCAGCTCCCTTGGACTTTGGGTTGACTTTTTGCCACTTTCCCAGCCCAGCAGAGGAGATGCTCCTTCCTCATTATTAATGAGAGATATCTGAAAAATGCCTGGGGAAGGGGCAGGGGGGGCGGGATGGCAGAGACAAGGAGCAAAGGCAGAAATCTCTACCCAGGAGCGTAAACAAGAGGGGTGTTTATCTGTGGGAGGGAGAGGAAACTTGTGGAACGGGTTCGTGGCCATCCAGACAGTGCTGCCCCACTTATTCCGCCCCCCCCCCTCCCATTCAGCCTCGTCCTCCTTCGCTTGCAAATGCCAGAAGGGATTCAGACCTACCGAAAGGCAGAGGCTGAACCGCAGTTACGCAATTAATAGCTGTAAAAAATTCTGCTTGACTCTGGTCCTACTAGCTACGACAGCCAATGAATGAATACAACCAAAAGAGCAGAAGAGAGATTGGGGGGGGGGGGGGTGTCACGCATATTTGCCCCCTAGCCCCCTGAGGATGGGGACCATTGATCTCTGCAGCATTCAGCAAGACGGATTGGCCAGACCGCGTTAAAAGCACTATATCTGCGGAAGTTTATCACAGGGGCTACCACTATACAGGTAGTCCTCGGCTTACGACAGTTCACTTAGTGACCGTTCAGAGTTACAACAGCACTGAAAAAAGGGGTGACCATTTTTCACGTGACCATTGCAGCCTCCCCATGCTCACGTGATTTTACATTCAGGTGATTGACAACTGACCCACATTTACGGCGGTGGCAGTGTCTCGGAGTTGTGTGATCCCCTTTTGTGACCTGACAAGCAAAGCCAAAGGGGGGGGTCACTTAACAAACGGAGGTCACTAATTTAAGAACTGCGGTGATTTGCTTAACAAAGGAGGTCAAACAAGTTGTAAAATGGAGCAAGCTCACTTGCCGAACTTTTCACTTAACGACATAAACTTTGGGATCCATTGTGGTCGTAAGTTGAGGGCTGCCAGTAGTTCATGCACATTGTGAGGCTTTGGAATTAATAGCTGCGGTGCCCCTGAAGATATGTGGTGTACACGTTTGTGTATGTGGTCTACGCAACTTCCCCTTCATTGGAGATGGAGAATATTAGCTGATTGAGCTGTGACCTGGCGCCTTCGTTCAAGCCTGGGGAAATACAGGTGGCGCCGTGTCCTGAATCAAACCATTATGGGCCAGAATTAGAGACGGTCCCAGCTGATTAGGATCTCCAATATTGACTTCTTCAAAAACTCCAGGATCCTTAAAGTAAACCACCTCTCCATCCATTCTTTAATCTCCAGCGAGGCCCTTTTCAGTTCAGAATGGCTGACCGTTGCGTTTTCTGCATTGTACCTGAAACTAAGTAGTGCATTCAGTCCCTTGACTGTTAATTTTGCTTTAAGTTTGCTTTAAAGAACATTTTAGGTCTTTGCTTGTCCAGCCCGCAAAGAGCAGAATTGATCTTCCCGCTTGCTAAAAAGTCTTAAAAGAGTTGAGTTTCTCTCTGTGTTTGTGGTGTTCACCCCCAGGTATGCAGGATATTGTTAGTTGGCTTTAAAAGATTGGCACAAAGCACCAGAAAAAAACCTTATGTGTTTTAATAAAGCAGGCTATTCAGCAACCTTTGCATGTTGTGTCTCTGCCCCGTTTTCGTAGGTACCAGGAACTAGTGACAAAATACGGGAAGCTGGAAAAACTGGCGGAGATCGACCTGACCCCTCAGAGCAGTGCCAAAGTCGAAGTTCACTTCAAGGACCAAGTGAAGGAGATGAACATCCGCTTAGATCAGACGGTGGCGGAGCTGAAGAAGGAACTCAAAACGTTGGTCCAGCTGCCCATCAGCAGCATGCTGGTCACCTACTTCAATAACGAAGACCCTTTTGGCCCCGAAGAGCTGAAGTACAACTCGAGGGCCCTGCATTCCTACGGCATCCGGGATGGAGACAAAATCTACGTGGACTCCAAAGCCAAGTAGCCTCTCTCGCTCCAGAGTGCGCGCCCGGCCCCACGTAAAACACCATCAAGGGACTTTCTGACGGGGGGTGTTTCATTTGGGTTCACGGGGTTGAGACGTGGTGTTTCAGAAGTGCGTCCGGCCACCACTTCTAGCCCAGGTTAGCAGGTCCAGATCCGTTGAGAGAAAAGCACCGGCATTCAGCGCAGATGAACAGACAGGATGCTCCTCAGAGGCGTGACATCGAGCAGGTGGGCTGTTTTCCCTTTGGTATCTCCCAGCTACTTCAGTTTACTTGTGAACAGGCCGGCTTCAAACTCAAGAGGTTATGACAGCCACTCAAGCCAGGGAATTCAGCCTTCGGCACGCATAAGCGTCAGGTACGTGTGAAAAAGATTCTGTGCAGCTCTTGTTCCCGTGGCACTTGGACTCCAATTACAAACGGCTGCACTGCTGTCCCTTCACCTGGGTGGTCTGTCATTTCTTCCTGGGGGCTCTTTTTGGAAGGAAAAGGTTCTTTAGGACATGTGGGGGGGGGCGGCGGCTGCGGGATTGTCCAGCAGCATTCTGGATTTCAGACAGCTGAAGGAGATCACTCTTGAGAGGCGTTTAACGTGCGTGTGCACACTGTCTCCCCCCCGCCCCTCTGTCTCTCTCTCACACACACAGAGAGACACACACACACACACCTACAGCTCCCAAAGCACAGTAATAAGGACACACTACAAAACCACATTCCTTTAGATAACCCTCCTGGCTTGCCAGTTCTCCAAGGTAGCATAGATAAATTATTTCTGCACAGGGCACATCAGAAGTTAACTGGGTGGCACTTTGACATACAGCACGTGAGTCGGGCAGCTAAGCAGAACAACCGATGGGTCTGTTTGATAAAAGTCATCGCCTGATTGGATGCTGAAGGAAATTCCTTTCATTCAACAGTTTGCTAAAAGATCGCAAATACCTTCTAGTGCTGCTATATGTTTGGTTGATTATTATTATTATTATTATTATGAATTACACTTTGGGTGGCTTGAATGCTTCTCCCTCTCGTTCCCTGCATCCATAAATTCACCACCCGGGATAAACTTGTGGCAGGATTAGCTGAGGGATAGATACTGGTTCCTAGAAACCTTTCACAGCTAGTTTTAACCTGAATTCCAAACTTCGTATCACGATACCTGGATGGAAACCAAAATCCAATACAGCTTAAGTTCATTTTTTGTCCATTTTTTTTAAGCCCACAGAAGCATGCAAAACCATTCCTGGTTCTCCCAAAGTTGGTCATTTTTTATGCACGAGTCCTTATTCTGGACTTGTCCCTTTATACGGTCCACGATTTGTGCAGCTCCAGCCGGATGAGCTTCTGTTCTCTTCACGTCAAAGCAGTTCTTCTATTTTAACTCGGGATGGATGTGCAGTGCACTTCTGATTACAGCGACTGCAGCGAAGACCGTATTAAATGCGTGCCACTGCTTTCCTAGGCGCTCAGCCTCTCGTGCGCTTCTGCTTGGAAATGCATTAAGCTTGTTTATTTTGTAAATCAGGCAGGGGCTGCCCTTCCTTCCTCGTGTCAGTTTGACAAGCTGGAAGCCGTCCAATCTGTCCATTTTACACATGTACATTTAAGTGTCTGTGAAGCTGGCTGATTCTTATTACTCTGTGCACTTTTGACCTGAGTTGGTAGCTTTTATGATCAGAAAGCAAGATATATTTTTTTTTCAGCCCCTGATTCTGCTATTCCCTCTTGGGGGCTTCCTTTCTTATATAAATTGCAGAGTGTGGGGGTTACTCCCCCTCCTTTCCTGGTATCTGCACTGTTGGAAAGCAAAAGAAAGTTCTTTTGTTTTCTCATTGGAAAGAAAGCGTTTACCACCCTCTCTCTGTACATTAAGGAGAGGAGGGTGGCTTCGGGAGAAGAGCATTCTGACCGCCATCTCTTGTGAAGCCACAGTTCTCCATCAAATTATGACTATTGGACGTTGCTCCAGAATAGTAATATTCTGGATTTTATTATAACTATAGCAAGCTGAGGTTCTTTCCTCTCCATTTACTTAGCAAGATGCCCTTATGGTACCATGGTGATGCCAACCCAAATCAGCATTTTATTTATGATCGATGCATTTGTGTGTGTGTGTGTGTGTGTGTGTGTGTGTTTACACATGCTTTAATGGGGAATGTTCTTGTCAATAAGATATTTTATTATAAAGATTTATGGAAAGATAGAATTGTGTAATAATATACTATTATTTTATCGGTGGTCCTACTGTATCAAATACCCTAGTAGGGGTTGGAAGACTGGTTGGCCGCAAAGGGCCAGTCATTGAAATATATGGAACATCCATTGGAACAGTACTACTTATCTTCCTCCCCACTCCAATGTTGATCTCATGGTAGTACTGTTCACTATCCATGCAGTTGGTTATCTTAGAAAGAAGGATGAAATAGGTTGGGGAAAGAGACAGCAAAGGAATTCCACCGAAGATTCATATTTTTGTGCGTATTATTGAAAGAGAATTAGTCTTAAATCCTAAACCTACTTCCTTAACCTTATGATTCCTGTCTTGTGACTCTTATAGACTTCTGGAGAGCAGTAAGTTGGGGAAAAAGCTATATTTAATTTATTTAAATCTGCAGGTTGCATAGGCAATTCAAGAGTGTTTGCTTAAGTTGACATTCTGCTAGCTATAATAGAGAGAAAAGGCTACAGCAAGACAAACCTTCAGGCCTATCCCTTCAACCATTCTCGTTTTTGTTTTTAAAAAAATGCATAAACAAATGCTTTGGAAGCTGAGGTCTGCATCTAATACATTCTGTCAGCTTTCTGCAATTATATAGAATTGGCACATAACTATGGGCGAAAACTGTCAGCATTAGGAGCAGCCAAGCTACATCAAATATTTAATCTTCTAATTAGGTACATTATAGGAGGTTAAAAGCAGCATGAAAGGGAGAGTAATATAATGGCATTCTGTACACATGTCCTGTTTGGCTACATTTTTTGCATTGGATTCAGCTGCGAAATCTGTGGATCATCCTGGTTTGCCAACAGCATCCAATTCACCACGTTCTCCTCCAATGTTCTGTCTTCAACCCATAGCGCTGATTGGTTCCCTCTTTGTGCTTTTTCAAAATGCTGTGCACCAAAAGGAAATGCGGCATCAGACTTGGCCAGTTTTCAACTCTGCTTTCATCCAGTGCTAATGTCACACGTGATTGTTTCCAACTAAATACTGATTTTGACCATGGGGAGTTTTGCTTAAAATGTCAATCTTAACATTCAGCTCATGTTTGGCTAGTCATCTGATGGGAACTGTCATAAGCCAGGTGCCACAGCTGTTTGCTGTTGAACATGTGAACTCTTTATGCTAGAGCAGGGGTGTCCAACCTTAGCGAGTATTAAAACTGGTGGACTTCAAGTCCCAGAATTTCCATGTTGGCCAGGGAATTCTGTGAGTTGAAGTCCACAGATCTTAAAAGTTGCTAAGGTTGGCCACCCTGTGCTAGAAGCTTCCTCTTCAGGTAGTTAAGAAGCCAGGATACTAATTACTGTAGAGATCATTTGTATCGCCTGGCTGACTGGGCCCTGAACTCCTCTACGTCCAAAAATCTGCATAAAAAAGAGCAAGAAGATTGACTTCGTCTGAAGTTATATTCTGAACAGCACCATCAAGTTCCCAGTTGGGCGGTGAATCCCAATTGTACAAAATTGCGATTCTACTGGGGAAACTCTTGAGGTTTTTTTGGGTGAGGGGGAGCAGTGTTCTGGCCACTGGAAGAAGTTTATATTTCCCCAAAGACCCCTATTTACGAAAGGCGAGCCTTTTAAAAGATAAGTGGGGGTGATGTCAGAAAGTCCTCCTTTCCGCAGTCCGGTTAATCTGTAGATTTCATTGCATTAGAAAATAGTGTAATTATCCACCATTTTTAATGTACTGGGGGGAAAAAAACCCTGTGGAACTGGGATGTATTAGCTTTGGAACTCAGGGGGCTGTTACCGCTGGGTAGCAAGCCATAGCAAGTGATTCCCGGCTCATATCTGGGCCTGGCAGTTGTGTGTAGTATTGAGCAAAAAAAAAACAACCACAGTATCTTGGTTGGCATTACTGCAGGTGAGTAAGTTCTGTGCATGTTAGACCTCAGTTTAGCCTTCACATTATGCAAAATAGGAAATTCGTAGCTAATTCTGCTTCCGTGATTAAGTTGAGAGAGAAACTTGTGATCCCCCCCCCCAACACACACACACCTCCTTTCTGACATGGAATGGTGGGGTGAAGAATGGGCGGGGTGTGTGTGTCTGTGTGTGTGTTCTGGTGAGACCCCCCAGCATGAGTGGAGATTGGAGAAATGAAAGCATGATTGGAGAAATTAAAATAATAACCAAGCAAAGTGATATAGGCCTAGACTCCAAAATCTCTCTACCCTTGCTTTGGCTTTTGAACTTTCTGTCGGAGTCCCAGGGAAAGCTGTGTATATAAGGGATCCGTTGAAGTTAAAGGCATTTGCAGTAGATCCCCCATAGCATATTTACTCATTAGCAATCGCCAGGGTTTCAGACTGTAACGCAGCTGTATATTTCAGTGATTTCGGTTCTGAAAAAATGACATAGCTTGCACCTCCATTTTCATATTCTGAGCCTTCCCCCCTCCCCTACAGCTTGAGTTGAAACTGATTAACCTGATTTAACAGAAAACCTTCGCTCTGCTGAATTCCATAAACCAGTATTTCTCAACCATTGCCTGCTTTAAGACTGTGGACTTCAACTCCCAGGATTCCCCAGCCAGCTATGCTTGAGGTTGTGGAGAGATAGTGAACCTGGATCTGATTAAGATGCTGTTTCGTAAGGAAACGTAATTTGTACTAAAAGCTAGACAGAGCGTACTTTGTAGAGGGTGCTGCAGCTTCATCTGGCTGCACCCTGATGTAGATTTGGAGTAGGCACATAGGCTGCAACTTGGAAAAAAGTATCATTGAATTCTAGAGCTGGTTTTTGGTAGGAAACTCTCTGTGGGGTTGGTTACACCAATGGAGCAAGGCAATTGAACGTAAGTAATAGCGTGTCCTCTATGTAGGATTACCATGAGGGAGGATCTTCTTCTGAATAATCTACTCCCGTTTTACTCTTTTGCTGGCACAGAGCAAAACAGTGAGGAAGAGAAGGCTCATGTTCACCGCTTAGGTCACTTCCAAATCTAACATCTGGCCAGGATCCTTGGCTTTAGTCATTTGAAAGGGCAATGCATGTCAACCCTTATTCGAGATACATGGGGCCTGAAGATTTTTCTGGATCTATTTACCTGGAAACATATCTGACAGGATGGTTAAATAAATAAATAAAAATCCACTACAGTTTCCCTTTTGTTTGTACTCAGATTCATGTACTTTTGTGGAAGGAAGTTAATATCTCTTTTCCAAGAAACAAGCATTGTATTTCAGTGTTCAAGAACTTGCTCCAAATATAAGGCAGTCAATTGAATGATATCAATAAACTTTAAGTTTTGTAAAAAAAAAAAAAATGTGTGAAGCTACTTTATTTACTTATTTCATATCTAAGCCATAAACTGGCATCGATCTTGCTGGATTCAGTTTTAATGTCTCATCTCTGCTTGTGGCTGGGCTCTGGGAAAACTTCAGAACCTGTCCTGAAAGAGTCTCAACCTCTGGCTGTTGGAAGTCAGCTGGTGCCGTTTCCTGAAACATTCACAGACCTGGAATGATTTTCTTTTTGATTTTCTTCAAAACCAAAAGCAAGAAATCTTTGAAAATTCTAAATCCACGCGAATTCCTTCCTACACATCGATTTGGGTATCCTATAAACTTGGGAAACGTTCTTTTGGCTCCTTCATTCCTCCGCAAGTTCAGTTCCTATGCTCTTTAATGCTAATTTGGTAACACTATATAGACCCTCCCTCAGTAAGTACAAAGGAAGGGATACTTTCTTTTTCTCTACTTTTTTTTTTTCTTCTTTGGCCCGTAAGTGAAAAGTGATTCTGGTCAAAACAGTCTCATTCTTAGTTCTTCCAACCTTGACATCTCTTTTCTGCATCTAGAAAGTTTTCGGAAAGAGATTTTATTTTTCAGATTTGCAGCCCATTTCTGATTCACCTTTTGATCAGCGAACATACCATGACAGAGATGCAAAACGGACTTGTTATTCATTGAAAAGCATTTATTTAGTTTTGTCTTCAGTTTTTTTTTTTAAAAAGGATTTTTTGGGGGGAAGGACCAATCATTCACCGTTGGGAGACGTTTATTGACATGCATCCTTCGCTATCCTAAGTTTTCCCAGAGTTGATCAAAACGTGGTTTCAGATTTCAGATAATAATTTTGCTTCGCTCGACCACAAACCAGGTTGGTGATTTTGTTTTTCCCTATATTGATATGCCTCTATTTAGAATCTCTACTTCTTGTTTTCAGAGTTTTCTTTTTTTGAATTCTGCATTGTAAACACTTGCCTTTTGGGGGTACGAATATGTGTTTGTGATAGCAGTTTGATGTTGTTGTTTTTTTATAGACCAGCCATCTAGTTTGTTTTTATTTTGTTTGATATCTCAGAAGCCACATAAAAAGCAACACATTCTCTGCAATGGGAACACTGAATGTAGTTGATTGCGAATTGGATGTGATAAGTCTACTAATATCGTTTTCTGTTCCCAATTACATAGAAGAAAAGGCAAAGCTTCCAGCTCCCTCGTTCCCTTATCATCCCACTTCAATGCTTCTGTGAGATGAGATATAAGTCCTTAACATATTATAATTTCTACATTTTGTAATTAATGCGTTGCTGTCATACATTTCAGGAAAATTAAGCTGCATAGCTAATGAGGCAGCGCATCTCTTTGGGCATGTACACACACACACAAACACAACATAGACAGTTTTATGCAACATGATTGAATAGTCTTTAAAGACTCAGCCAAGGTAAGAGATAGTGGTGCAGGTGACGAGATTGTGTGCAAATGCGTAGAGTCAGAAAGAAAAAGATACATGATAGAAATAGGCAGCTGCAATCAAGTCCTACAACAAAGACAGGTAAGAAAGATGGTTACCTGTCTATGAAGTTCCTCAATCATCCAAATCATGGTTGTCCCAAGGGTGCTTTTTTTAAAAAGGCAACTGGAATTGCTTGTTGGCCTGTTTTTCCTTGAAAACTTATTGCTTCTTATCCAAGAAGCTTCTTCCGTTCTTCACAGCTAAAGAAGCAAAGTGTTGCCTTTTGGGGATAAAGGTCTTTTTACTTTCACATGGATAATGCCACAGTTATTCAGAACGAAAGTCCCATTTTGTCCAGAGGTCTTTGGGGGGCAATCTGAATATTGGGTACCGATTCTGCGCAAATGGAATTTTGCTAGCTTCCTCAATGGTTAAGGAGGTTGCTAGCAAGGTAGCGTGTTGAGTCGTGTGCATCGCTAATGTGCATGTTCTGATTTTTCAAATCGGTTGGGTAGAACTGGGGCTTGACTTGGGAATTCTGTCGAAAGACAAAACATTTTTACGGCTGTGTAAAACCGCAATCCCATGCTTCTAGTTCAGATTTGGAACCCAAACCGGTTCCCACGACAAATTTCTATGACAAAATACGGCGTGCATAAGTGCGCCAGTGTGCCTAACATCCCTGTCCTACTGTCCCCATTTATTTAAACCCATTCCCTGTGTTTTTATTCCTGTTTATTCTCATTTCTGTTATCCTTGTACATGAGTGACAAACTTAACAAACTGAATAAATAAAAAGAATAAAAAGTGAGCTCTATTTATGCTCCCCCCCCCCCCAAAAAAAAAAAATTAAGCAGAAGCTTTGTTGAAGAGTTCTACAGTTCTTTACTTCTGCATTTTTCAGCAGAACATAAATTTGACCTCTACGGTAATGTAACTTTCAAATGAGGAGGGTTGGCAAATAGTGATGAAACGGCGCGTACTTTACTTTTAAGTCTCTTTACGTACTCAATAATGTATGAGAAACTTCCACTGCACACACACAATAATTAAAATATCACCTAGGATGCATGTATTATTGAGGTAATTTTGCTTTCAGCTCCTCTTCCCTTGCCCCTTCTCCTCACCTAACCCACACATTTGTCACAAGAAGGGGATGCTCGTGACACCAAAGATTAGCCTCTGCAGATACCTTGTTGGTATTTTCAAATTCCCAGTCAAGAAACGTTAAGTATTCTTCAGCTGGTTTTGCAAGGGGGAGAAGAGAGGATTAGTTTAATCGAGGTTTAAAGTCTCTGCAAAGGAGAGCACTCCATGCTCAATAATTGGCTCTCATTTTCGTATACAATGAAAAGCTAATCGGCCGAAAGCTTTGTACTGGAGAGATCACGGAGAAATGGAGGTGGTTAAAGGATTGAATGGTTCCTCTGAGCGATGTTCCCGTTAAATCCTATTTACCGTTGACCTTGGAAACTCTTCAATCCTAACCCATCATTAGGCTGAGCTTTTCAATTGAACCCTTCCTATCAAACAAGCAATTTACCTCTCCTTCCCCCTTCCCAGTTAACAAGGATGTTGACAGATCCTGGCTAATTGAGAAGGTCTTAAGATCTGCAGATGTGTTTTTAAAAAAACCCTTCATTCCCCAAATTTCTAGGCTCATCCATCCATTTGGACATCCCTTGATTGACATGCCTTTAATGGAGAATTGATGAACGGATCCCTGTGAATTGTTACTGGTTGCATTTCTCTGGTCTTCCCTTTCTAGGATGAATTATCCATCATTCCTTGGAAGCTGGGTGGCCTTTACTTTTCTACTTCTACAGCAGGCAGGTTAGTATTTCAGGCTTTCAAGGTGAGAAATGCTCTGTTCATTCTGACAATCCGCTGACATGGAAGGCGTTAAGCAGGTTACATGAGAACTAAGGAAGGTGTCCCTCGGGAATCCTTAACCTTACCACACATTTTCGGCTTTATCTCTACGATGCCACCAAGAATGGCTTCTTCAGACGTGTCTTAAGATTGTTTCATTCTGGAGTGACCTTACCCTGCCACAGATCCATGTGAATGTGACCACTTGGTTGGCCTGGTGGATTTGATTTGATTGATTTGATTTTATTATATTTATATGCCGCCCTTTTCCCCCGAAGGGGACTCAGGGCGGCTCACAATTCAAATCAGGGAAGGGGGGTACAGACAGAAAATAAAAGACAAAACATAACAATACATAATTTAAAAACACGCAACAGTCATACCATTCGAGACGGGGGCAACAGCTCTTTAGCCCCAGGCCTGTCGGAACAGCCAGGTTTTAAGGGCTTTGCGGAAGGCCTGGAGGGTGGTGAGGGTTCGAATCTCCACGGGGAGTTCGTTCCAGAGGGTCGGAGCAGCCACAGAGAAGGCTCTCCTCCGGGTAGTCGCCAGTCGGCACTGACCAGCAGATGGAAGTCGGAGGAGGCCTAATCTGTGGGATCTAATTGGTCTAGTGGAGGTGATTGGCAGCAGGCGGTCTCTCAAGTACCCAGGTCCAATACCATGAAGGGCTTTATAAGTGACGACTAGCGCCTTGAAGTGTATCCAGAGACCAATAGGCAGCCAGTGCAGCTCGCAGAGGATAGGTGTTACGTGGGTGAACCGATTCTCCGGCCCATCGCCCAACCGGGATGGGAAGATGTTTGAGCAGGAAACACGGTGTCCATCCTAAGAAGAGGCATGGTTGCATAGGATGGGACCAGATTCCTACACTGTCGTGGAAATTCTACTCTGGGCGAAAACATACAATTTGAAGCAATTGTTTGTAATCATGCTGGTGGATTCTTATGATGCTTCTTACCTCCTTAGCACCTGTAACAGCTGAAAGAAGCCAAAATTTGTTGGTTTCAGCTTAAAAAAAATAAAGGTATGAGGTCAACTATACCTGAAGGTTTAAAATTTACCCCTTCCCAATTTCTCGTGTGTCAAAAGCAAAACCTTGAGTCTCCATATTAAAGGATTATGTAATTCTGTCCCTAGGGAGCCTCTCTGAGCCAATTCTTTTTTTAAAAAAAAAAAAAGTCTTTAACCATCAAAAGTGTCTTCCCCACTCCCCCATATTATCCTTTATTTTTATTTATTTTTCGTTTGGTAATTGAATGAGATTTTAAATTTAAACTCTATCCCACTCCGAAGGGATGTGGTGCAAGTAGAGTTTTCATGCCTAAGGCAGTACTAGAACTCACCGTCCCCTGGTGATTGGCCCTAGGTCACCCAGCCAGCTTTCATGCCTAAGGCAGGACTAGAACTCACCATCTCCTGGCCATTGGCCCAAAGTCACCCAGCCAGCTTTCATGCCTAAGGCAGGACTAGAACTCACTGTCTCCTGGCCATTGGCCCAAAGTCACCCAGCCAGCTTTCATGCCTAAGGCAGGACTAGAACTCACCGTCCCCTGGTGATTAGCCCTAAGTCACCCAGCCAGCTTTCATGCCTAAGGCAGGACTAGAACTCACCGTCCCCTGGTGATTAGCCCTAAGTCACCCAGCCAGCTTTCATGCCTAAGGCAGGACTAGAACTCACCGTCCCCTGGTGATTAGCCCTAAGTCACCCAGCCAGCTTTCATGCCTAAGGCAGGACTAGAACTCACCATCCCCTGGTGATTGGCCCAAAGTCACCCAGCCAGCTTTCATGCCTAAGGCAGGACTAGAACTCACCGTCCCCTGGTGATTGGCCCAAAGTCACAAAACCAGCTTTAATTATTAGCCCTAAGTCGCCCAGCCAGCTTTCATGCCTAAGGCAGGACTAGAACTCACCATCTCCTGGTGATTGGCCCAAAGTCACCCAGCGAGTTTTCATGCCTAAGGCAGTACAAGAACTCACCATCCCCTGGTGATTGGCCCTAAGTCACCCAGCCAGCTTTCATGCCTAAGGCAGGACTAGAACTCACCGTCCCCTGGCCATTGGCCCAAAGTCACCCAGCAAGCTTTCATGCCTAAGGCAAGACTAGAACTCACTGTCTCCTGGTGATTGGCCCTAAGTCACCCAGCCAGCTTTCATGCCTAAGGTAGGACTAGAACTCATGGTCTCCTAGTGAGTGTCCCTAAATCACCCAGCCAGCTTTCATGCTTAAGGTAGGACTAGAACACCCAGTTTCTAGCCCGGTGCCTTCACCGCCGCTCCAACCTGGTTCAATAGCTCGTTACCAATGCTTAAAAGAAGTGCTGAAAATCAGACCTAATTCCATATCGAGAAGGTGGGGAGAAACAAACCTTTAAAAAACTACCCCACATTTAACAGCTGTGAGTTGGGATATATCCGTGCAGCTATTTTCGCCGCAGTCAAATGCTTTTCGTTATCGGTTGTCTGGCTAAATAATCTCTACTGCAAACTTGCAAACACGGTCCGCGTCCGTATGCAAGGAAGATGCGCCATCTGCCAGGTTCTCCAGTTTTATGACGCCCTCGTTGAACGTTTGCGCGAGGGCATTTTGAACAAGTCTTTGGAAGCACACAGGCTCGCTGAGGCCTTGCTTTCAACTCCTGCAGCTTGCCGAAGAAAACAAACATCCGTGTTCTACTGTAAGCTTGCAAAGCAAATCAGCAATAGAGAAATGCTGTTTAGGCAATTGAGGCTACGCGTCTGCGCGTCCTCAGCTTCCTTCAACACCCATTCCACCTGCCTCAAGCCTCCATGAGACGGAAAGTGCAGGCATTTCTCTGGCCTATTAAATGACCAGCAACGTTAAGGTCTCTCTCCATCCTCAAATGCATCCAGCTGATTACGAGAGTCGGCATCTTCTAACAATCCCATAATCTCTTGTGGGGTGGAGTCTGGGCAACTGAATGGAGCTATCAGAGTATTTTCATGGCCGGATTCCCTTCCTGTTGCCAATGCGGAGTTTTGTTCAGCAGATGTATTTTCATTTTGCCCAGAGAGAGAAATATCTGCCTCTACCTAGTATCGAACTCACAGCCTCCTGGTTGAGAGGCGAGAGCTCCACCTCTAGGCCACCGCTCCATTCCAGCTGATTATTGATTATAATTCCATTTTAGTCTCCGTTAACTGATAACACTCTAGCTGATTACTAGAATATTATCAGTTAACTAAGACTAAAATGAAATTATCTATATTTATATAGATGGCTCTGTGTGTGTGTGTGTGTGTGTGTGTGTGTGTGTGTGTGTGTGTGTGTGTGTGTGTGTGTGTGTGTGTTCCAGCATAACTCTTGAACGCCTCAAACAATTTCAACCAAACTTGGTACCCAGATGACTGACTCTCTGGAAACAAATACTGTGGGGGGTAAGACACTCCTCAAGGTGTGTGTTCGGTTAAGATACAGCCTGTTGTGCCTTGAAATGGCTTCTACTGTACTGCTGTAAATTGACTTCTACTGTACAGCACAGTGGAGTTGCCATGGTAATGGCTTCACAGTACTCCACAAGGGGGCTCCCTTTGGTAAGGGGGAAAATCTAACATTAGAAATTATGTTTGGTCCGGACATTTCCCCCCTATAAATAAATACCTGGACAACACTGGGTTATCGGCTAGTAAGTAAGTAAATAAAGGTAACCCTGGATTGCATTTTTTTGCAACCATCCACCAGGGTGAAAAAAATGGAGTGGATTTGGAGGAAATAACAAGAGGTATGGCATGAAATGTGGCTGGCACCAGAATAATTATTTCTTTCTCCGTGTCTCTGTGTTGCAGTCCAGACGATGGGCATCTTGTACCCCTTTTGGCCCAATGACACCAAAACCCCCAAAGTGGATGATGGCAGCTCTCCAGAAATCAAGCTCTCCTTCCCCTTCGTTTTCTTTGGCGCGCCGTACAGGACCATCTTTGTAAGTAAAGCACCCCTTGATAAAGCCACGCGCGCCTTTTCCCCGCCATTAACATCTGCATTTTAAACACTGCTCTCCGCTTGGAGCCTTCCTCGGAGAAGAGGAAGATTAATGGCGTCCTCCCTTGCCAAGTTCTTCCACGCTGTGAACGAGAGGGTCTATTATTAAGAAAATCAAGGGTGCGCTTAGGAGGCGAGCACGCGAGGGGCAAGATTATAAAAGCCCAGCAACAGCCTTGTGTAGTTGATTAAACACTCAAAGGACGTGCAGGTTTTGGCATATTAAACATTGAGCCAGTGGCAGGAAAATCAGAATACGTCAAGGAGCTGCAGAAATATATATATATATACTTTTTTTTTCAGGAAATGTTTCTGCTTTGGAGATTGTTGTTGTTTTTTTCCCTTAGGAGCTGCATCATTTACTCAGCCTCCTAAGTTTCTGCTCCAAAAGAGAGCATTATTTTTCCAAGGCTGGATTGAGAGGAAAGGACCAAACCGTTTTGTGCACATAGACACACAGATACACACACACACACACACACACACACACACACACACACACACACAAAGAGAATAAATTCCAACTTTGGAATACGGTTTCTAACCAGACATTTGCCCATGCCACGAAGGCCACCATTTCTGCAGTTTTGAGACTTCTGTGGATTGGAGTGAAACGTGGCTAAGAGCGGGTGGAATCCTATCCTAGGCATGGGAGATTTGGTGTCTGGGGTTCTTTTGTCTTAACAATGGCAATGGGCTCTGTGTTTTTGTTTTGGTAGAAGACAAGTGGGACAACTTTCACTTACGGTATTTTTCAGACTATAAGATGCTCCGGACTATAAGACGCACCTAGCTTTTGGGGAGGAAAATAAGAAAAAACAAATCTGATTCTGCCTCCCAGCAATTTGCCTCCTTGCAGCAAGCAGCAAACAACCTGTCAGCTTCAGCACAGTCTGGTTTAGCACAAGCAGCTGATTGGCGGTTGGATCGGTCTTCCGGAATACCGATGAGCTGCTGTTCCAGGCTACGGGGATCACCGTGGTTGCCGATCAAAGCCTCTGCACACCCCATTTTCGGCCTCCGCACGTCTCATTTTTCAAACAGGCCGAAAACGGGATGCACGGAGGCAGAATATGGGGCAAAGAAGGCCTAAAATGGGGCACACGGAGGCAGTGATAGGTGGTGGCGGCGATGCCCGCCACCTGGAACAGCTGTTCGTCAGTATTCCGAGAGGCCAATCTAACTGCCAATCAGCTGCTCATGCTAAATCAGGCTGTGCTTAAGCTGAGCAGGCTGTTTGCTGTTTGCTGCAAGGAGGCAAATTGCTGGAAGGCAGATTGGGTGGGGGCCAGATTGGGTGGGAGCCAGCAGGTGGGTGGGGCTTCGACAACATTTGCTCTATAAGACACACAGACATTTTCACCCACTTTTGGGGAGGGAGTGTGTCTTATTGTCCAAAAATTACGATAAATCACTTCTCTTCAATGGGTCTCAAGGATGCTTTTTCCCCAAAAGGCAATTAAACTTACCTGGTTTTGTCCTGGAATACATTTCACTTCTCATGCAAAGAAGCTGGTTGGTTGGTTGGTTGGTTTATTCGACTTGTATGCTGTCCTATTCCCGGAGGGACTCAGGGCGGCTGACAAACCAGAAGGGAAGGGTCACAATACAAAAAGTAAAAAGACAAAAAACAAACAACAATACAAACAATTTAAAAAGTCACAACACGCACAACAATTTGAGTAGGGGTGGAACTCAGGAGCCCCAGGCCTGCTGGAACAGACAGGTCTTAACGGCTTTTCGGAAAGCCTGAAGGGTGGTGAGGGTCCGAATCTCCACGGGGAGATCGTTCCAGAGGGCCGGAGCAGCCACAGAGAAGGCCCTCCTCCTTTTCCACTCTCTTCAATGTGGGCACAACAGGATGGATGTCACAGGAATTCTGTCAAAGAGTCTTCACTCCGTCCCAACCTCCAAACATGGGGGGGCGGGCATGGAGGGACACACACATAAATATACAGCTCTATTTCCAGTGACGCGGTGACTCAGTGGCTAAGACATTGAGCTTGTCAATCAGAAAGGTTGCCAGTTTGGCGGTTCAAATCCTTAGCATCGCGTAACACAGTGAGCTCCCATTATTTTTTCTAGCTTCTGCCAACCCAGCAGTTCAAAAGCATGTAAAAATGCAAGTAGAAAAATAGGGACCACCTTTGGTGGGAAGGGAATAGCGTTCTGTGTGCCTTCGGCATTGAGTCATGCCGACCACATGACCACGGAGACGTCTTCGGACAGGGCTGTCTCTTTGGCTTTGAAACAGAGATGAGCACCGCCCTCTAGAGTCGGGAACGACTAGCACATATGTGCGAGGGGAACCTTTACCTTGACTTATTTCCATCGAATAATTAAAGAGCCTCTACGTTCGACTCGCCTTGCCTCTGCATGATTTTAAGCTGACCTTGTTGCATCCTGCTAACATCTGTCAAAACTTCCTCTTTCCTTGCAGGTCAACAACAATGGAGTGGTTTCCTTTAACGTGCTGGTCAGCCAGTTCACCCCAGAATCCTTTCCTTTAGCTGATGGCCGGGCTTTCATCGCCCCTTTTTGGGCAGATGTCCACAATGGTATCCGGGGAGAAATCTACTACCGGGAGACCACGGACCCAGTGCTGCTCAAGAAAGTCTCTAAAGACATCAGGAAATATTTCAAGAACCTGCCTTCCTTCTCTGCCCTGTCGGTTTTTATCGCTACGTGGGATGAAGTTACCTTCTACGGAGGGAGTAGCACAACTCCGGTAAGATCACCATCTAGGTTCCTGCCAGCAACTTACCGCATTTTTCGGAGTATAAGACACACCTATTTCCCCCCTAAAAGAGGGTGGAAATTTGGGTGCGTCTTATACACTGAATGTAGCCCCACCCACCCACCAGCCCCTACCCTTTCCTAGCAATTTACCTTCTTGCAACAAATGGGGAAAATGGGGTTTGTGGAGGCTGCAATAGGCTATAGAAATCCCTGCAGCCTGAAACGGCTGTTGATCCAGAGGCGCTTAAACTAAAAGCGAAACTTGCTGTTTGCTCCACGAGGCAAATTATTGGGAGGCAGAAGCAGATGTTTTTTTCCTTGTGCTAATCAGGCTGTTTGCTATTTGCTGCAAGGAGGTAAGTCAATAACTATAAATGCCTATAGAATGTTCAAATTATTAGACTTATTTTTAAAGACTGCTTTAAAGAGCTGAGGTGGCGCAGTGGTTAAATGCAGCACTGCAGGCTACTTCAGCTGACTGCAGTTCTGCAGTTCGGCTGTTCAAATCTCACCGGCTCAGGGTTGACTCAGCCTTCCATCCTTCTGAGGTGGGTAAAATGAGGACCCAGACTGTGGGGGCGATATGCTGACTCTGTAGACCGCTTAGAGAGGGCTGAAAGCCCTATGAAGCGGTATATAAGTCTAACTGCTATTGCTATTGCTATTTATTATTGTTCAGGACAGCTTAACAAAATGAAGAAGCTTTTTAAAGTAAATGCCCAGTGCTATTGTATCTTCTTTTAAATAGCAGAGAATAACTCTACTTCCAGAAAGCACACCAATTTTAACGGCATCTGTACAAGTATAGTCTGAAATGTAACACTACAAACAGTGTATATATATTGTCTGTACTGTTTGCTGTTTGTTGCAAGGAGGCAAATTGCTAGGAGGCAGAAGCAGATTTTCCCTCGTTTTCCTCCCCAAAAGCGTTGGTAGCTTATAAGAGTTTGCACAATCCAGTCCTTGTGTTTGCTGCATGTTGTGTTAAAATAAGACACCACTGGCACATTGTGTTAAACCAGACAGTGAGACAATATATTTAGCAGAAGTTGTAGGTGTTGCAACAATGGTGGTTTTAAGGACCATTTGGCTGAAATGGTGTAGGGTTTCCTGCCTGAGCAGGGGGTTGGACTAGAAGACCTCCAAGGTCCCTTCCGACTCTTTTATTTTTTTTGCTAACCCATTTTATTTACTTTGCAAATTTATTTGCTGCCTGTCTTGCGGTTCAAGGTGACTCTGAAGAGCTAATGGCTTTGATTGAGCACGTTGTATGATTCCCACCCCCACCTCCAAACCTCTTTGTGTCTTCACTTGGTTGTGGCAATCTGTGCAAAAGCAGCTTCATGGATATTATTTTCTCCGGAGCGGGTCACAGGACGGGTGTGTTTTTCAGAGCAGCGATGAGTGAACGGTGAACAATCTCAGCCGATCCAGGGAGGATAGTAAATAAAACAGAGACATCACCCTGACAGATCTATAAAAGATTTCGGGTGTTGGGATGAATCAACCTCCCTGCACCACATTAAATAACATCCCAGGATGTCTTTTATTTTCCCAAATGAAAAATATGCGTTTTGCTGACCCTCGTTTAATCATTATCTAAGTTACATTACAAGTAACCTACGTAATGATGAAGAATTGCATCAGCCACGTTGTTAAGTACTCTTGGCGTGTTTCAACCATTAGTTCTCAAAACGTGCCGAGATTTAGCACTATAATGTCCAGCCACTGGCGATGTTTACTAGATATATGAGACCTCCGAAATGATAAATTCAGAGAGATGTATTGCGTGGGAGGGGTTGCACAGTAGAAATAGTGAATTTTTTGTTCAGTGCCCTGTTTTTAAGGAAACCAGCTAAGCCAGGGGGGGCAAACTCAATTTCATGGAGGGCTGCATCAGGATTGTGTTTGACTTTGGGGGAAATGGGAGGCGTGGCCAGGGTGGGCGTGGCCACCTTGACATCACTCATGCCCGGGCGTCTGTGGTGACCCAAGCGCTCTGCCAGAGAAAACGGGCTCCCGAGCTCCATTTTCAGCCATGACAGCTGGAATCTGGGCAACTGAATGGAGCTAGCAGGATGTTTTAATGGCCGGATGCCTTTATTGTTACCAATGCGGAGTTTTGTTCAGCAGATATATCCTCATTTTGCCCAGAGAGAGAAAAATATCTGCCTCTACCTAGGATCGAATTGACAGCCTCCCGATTGTGAGGCAAGAGTTCCACCTCTAGGCCACCGCACCACTCGGTTCACCGACAATTGCGTGATAGACATATGTGCGTCGACAAAACCACGACGTCAAAATCACACCCACAAAAGCGCGGCGACAAATGCGCGCTGACAAAATCACGTCATCAAACTACATAGTGGGACGCATATACATACATTATAACCCTTACCCTAACCCTAATTGTTCTTGTCATCGCGCTTTTGTCGGTGTGCATTTGTTGGCGCGCTTTTGTGGACACTCTTTTGACATCGCGGTTTTGTCACCGCGCATATGTCTATCGCGCAATTGTCAGGTCACGGCACCACTCAGCTGTCCTAACTTCAAATGGTCACTAAATGAATGGTCATAAATCGAGGTCTACCTGTATCTTATTATTTTTTTAAAATAAATTGGGATAGAACATCCTAATGTCAAGAGGAGCATTATGAGGCCTCCCAGATCTCCCCGTAGATGTTTTACTTATAATTACGTAGCCCGTGCACATATCTTTACTATCCTTCTGTCACGTTCTCATCGTGCGCTAAATAAATATAAATAACAGGACCACGACTGAACCGACAAGGAAGAAAGACACGTTTGCAAAATCCTGCTCTTCCCACCCCATCAACGTGCCTCTTTTTTTGAGCTCCCTTTGCGTTAAAAAAAACCCCGCACCTTGTTTTATGCCCCGTGTTCAAAGAAGGAACTGGAAGCAAGGATAGAATCGGGCGTGTTCAGTTGGGGGCCTGGCATGAGCCGGTTCCATTTTTATCCGGCCCTGCTCTCCTCCAGAACGAAAGCAGGGCAACATGGAAACCTGCCAAGGGTGATGCGCTTCAAAGAAGAGAATGCTACACTTTGTTGCGCTGCATTTTTATATAGGATTATCATTGTGTTGTTCTCTCATCCATTTCCTGGGTGAGGACGAGTTTATTTTCCAGGGGTGATGGGAGACAGCTGTCTGTTTAATAAAGGCACAGCTCGGGAGGAGCAGCGGGGTGATTGTAATATCCCAAATTTGAAACCCGTCCAAAAAAACTGGGTAAGCGGTAGCTTCCCTCTGACGATAGGCCAATCTAGGGACGTTTTCCATGCCAGGGCAGCTGCAAACTCTTTCTGGATGCAACCGGAGTTCTGGGTCCAACTGGATTCAGCCCAGCCTGTAGATCTTGGTTTCTGCAATACATTTTTACGGCAAAGTCTTCAACGGTGGGATTTATCCCGAATCTCTCGGTAGATTTTAGTCTCCCTTGGACTCCCCAAGGCCTCCAAGGTCCTTCACTCAGTTATTCTGTTAGCTTAGCAATAGCAATAGCTGTTAGACTTATATACCGCTTCGTTGGGCTTTCAGCCCTCTCTAAGCGGTTTACAGAGTCAGCATATCGCCCCCACAATCCGGGTCCTCATTTCACCCACCTCGGAAGGATGGAAGGCTGAGTCAACCCTGAGCCGGTGAGATTTGAACCACTGAACTGCAGATAGCACTCAGCTGAAGTGGCCTGCAGTACTGCACTCTACCCACTGCGCCACCTCGGCTCTCAAGAAGCTTCCAAATCTTGGAGGATTTGAATATTGCCTTCCTGTAGTCCTTTACATACTGGCTGATGGGGGATGCAGAGTCTCTCGAAGCAAACTTTAACTAAAGCTAAACCTTAACAAATTGGTGGGATTTTTTTTTTTAAAGATCCAATGAGGTTTAAGAGACCTTAATTAAAACGTAAGCAGTAAATAAATTCTCATCGGCTGAAATCTCCTAGGGAAAATGCAGGATCTTCCTTCCTCCTTTCCTATCTATGAACAGATTGACCGGATCGGAAAAACCAAATCCACGTATGAAAAAACCATTACGATTTGTTTTTGGTTTTTTTAAAGCAGACATAATCATTTCTTACTTCACCTCCCTTAAAATATAAAACGAGTCAAACTGGATTCAGGAGTTAACGACCCGTACTTGCTACACCGACCTGATTTTAATTGCTCCAAATGGTCTAATAATGCTATTAAATTCAGTAAGTAAGTGGAGCAGTTGGTCAGAAGGTGAGGTGGGGGGGGGGGGAGCCAAGCTGTTGTGTCAGGTGGCTCTACGGAGATTTTTCTATATCAACGCTTGTCATGGAAAAGCTGTCACAGAAAGCTGCCATCACCCAAACGGCTCTGGACTTCTTCCAGGCCATATGCAATGTGCAGATTATGTAGTGGGCATTATGAAATCACCTTTATTTAATGCTCAGGAGTTGAGTGGTCTCAACTCTGGCCGTACATCTGACTTGGAGTGGGTGCCGTTTGAAATACCACCTGTCGGATTATTTTAAGCTTCCTTGGGTCTAATTTTGAACTTCCAGTTTTAGGCGGAGACTTTAAAATAGCAATAGCAATAGCAGTTAGACTTATATACCGCTTCATAGGGCTTTCAGCCCTCTCTAAGCGGTTTACAGAGTCAGCATATCGCCCCCAACAACAATCCGGGTCCTCATTTTACCCACCTCGGAAGGATGGAAGGCTGAGTCAACCCTGAGCCGGTGAGATTTGAACCGCCGAACTGCAGCTAGCAGTCAGCTGAAGTAGCCTGCAGTGCTGCACTCTAACCACTGCGCCACCTTGGCTCTCTGTAAATGAATTTACAGACTTCAGTTTGTCGCTCTGACCCTCCTTGAAGTTCAGCCAGGACATCCTAAGGAAGCGAGTCCAGACCAGGAGATTCTGAACTTCCTCCTCTGAGTACAGTGTGATCCCATCTTTAGCATACTAATAAGCAGAATACGCAGGATGCGGTGGCTAAGATGCTAAGTTTGTCGATCAGAGGTTTCAGAGAAAACAACCAGAAGCTGAAGTTTGGAAACACAACGCCAAGAAGGCCTTTAAAGACCTTGTTAAGACGCTGAGCTTGCCGATCAGAAAGGTCTGCAGGTCGGCGGTTCGAATCCCTAGTGCCGCGTAACGGAGTGAGCTCCTGTTACTTGTCCCAGCTTGTGCCAACCGAGCGGTTCGAAAGCAGAGGAGGAAGTAAACCGCATAAGCTAAACGCTTGGGTAGATAAATGTGGAAGTTGGAGCAAACTTTTATTCGTGTTTTTTCCCCCGTTCTTACTCTAACACTGCCATCTATGGGACGTGGGAGGGACAAAGCCATTAAATGGTGAAGCTTTCATTGAAGTGACCTTCCAGATGCTGAGGCCAGTGGGTGACATCAGGCTCAAAGGCTGCCACCGCTGAATGATAGGAGCGCCTTTAATAAGCTCATGCTAGATAATAACAACTCTTTGACCAGACCTCTCATCTATTATATGTGTGTTACATGGTCTGCTGATCTGCTGCCGGACGTTTTTATTACTCTGTTTTTCTTTCTTCTGGACTAAAACTGTATTTCAGTACAAGATATGTGAGTAAGTAGCAAACTGCGAGCCACAGTTACGATGCATTGGTGGGATTAACTGACCCTCTCTGTTGTTTCCAAAAAATTCAACATTATTTCCCTAATCTATTTTGCCTTTCTCATTTTAGAAGCCACTTAGATTTAGTTTTTAAAGGAATTAATGATTGCCCCCGCCCCTAGAAAGTTACCGTCATTCAGATTCATAAAATTGGCTTCAAAGATGAACTAAATCCACTTTAAAAATAAGTAGATGTTTTGAAAAGTTGTGTGTGTGTGTGTGTGCGCGCGTGCGCGCATGCGCATGTGCATTCCAGCATAACTCTGGAACGCCTCGAGCAATTTCTACCAAACTTGGTACACATGACTTACTCTCTGGAAACGAATACTGTGGGGGTAAGACAACCCTAACAATCTTCAGTGTGTGTGTGTGTCCGTCCATGTGTATGTGTTCCAGCATAACTCTGGAATGCATGGGCCGCTGAAATGAAAAGAACTGAATTATATCTATAGTGTCATGTCACAGTACTTCGGACAGTGATAGTGCCCATTTTGGATTCAAGTGCTGTTAAGATATACTGTAGCCTGTTGTGCCTTAAAATGGCTTCTACAGTACAGCACAGTGGAGTTGCCATGGTAATGGCTTCACAGTACTCCACAAGGGGGCTCCCTCTAATACAGGATTGGGATAAATGCATACCCGGGCAATGCCGGGCTATCACCTAGTTTCCTTTGAAAAGAAGAATTGACCTCTGAGTAAACAATTGTATTTTAAACAGGTGAACACTTTCCAAGCGCTCCTCATCTCAGATGGAACATCCTCTTTCGCCATGTTCAACTATGAAGAAATTAACTGGACCACCGGAACGGCGAGTGGAGGGGACCCTCTAACTGGTCTCGGTGGAGTGATGGCCCAGGTAGGACAATTAGAGGGCCACTGTGGGCTTCCTTTTCACACAAAAGCCCTGTACGCAGCATCCTTGGAAAAAAGATTACTTATATTTTGCCAAGAAAATTTTTAAAAAACAACTAAATAGCCAATCTGGAACCCAGGAGATTTAGTTGTTCTTTTGGATGATCAGGGAATGGTCAATTATCACTGCCATCATAACTCTTGCCAAAAAGGGATGCGATGACTCAGTGACTAAGACGCTGAGCTTGTCCATCAGAAAGGTCAGCAGATCAAAACCCTAGCGCTGCATAATGGAGTGAGCTTCCGTTACTTGTCCCAGCTTCTGCCAACCCAGCAGTTCGAAAGCACGTAAGAAATGCAAGTAGAAAAATAGGGACCACCTTTGGTGGGAAGGTAACAGTGTTCCGTGCGCCTTCAGCGTCTACTCATGCTGGTCACATGATTGCGGAGACGTCTTCAGAAAGCTCTGGCTTTTATTAATTTGCTGTGAATTCCACTCATTCACATCCAGCAAAGTCTTTGAAGGGAAGATTTACAGTCACAGACCTTATCTGGCTTGGAGAGCTGCCAGGCCGATATCTGCAAAACTAGGTAAGGAGTCTCGGAGAGTCACAAACCAATGAAGCGAGCTAATGGTTTCCTGCAAACTCCACTCCCCTTTCGCTCCTCTTTTATTTCATCTGGGAGGGGCCATTCATCGTCCACCTGTGGCCTTACTCCGTCAACCCCTGTTCTATAGCTGTTCCCTTTGTCTGGCAACTCTGCGCATGAGCACACTGGGAACAGGCTCCAGCTGTTCATCTGCCTCACTGATGTCTGACTCCGAAGGCAGCTGATAACAGGCATACGGCTCTGGCCCCCTCTCTGCCTCTGACACAGAGTCCTCCTCCGAGCCTTCCCCAGACTCCAGGACTGGCACATCTTCCCCCACAACCTCCTCACTGTCTGAATCTGCTGCCAGCTCCACTAACCACTGGTGGGCCACAACAGTCACATCTTTTTCGTGCAATTTCTGGATCTGGGAGAGAGGAGAGTTCTTCCTCCCATAATTCTCAGAGCCTGAAGCGTCCATGACATTGACGATATAGTTTCCAGGCCACTTGAGGTTCTCCCGTACTGCAATAGTAAGAGGTTAAGGTGTGACAGGGCTTTTGCCTTCAAGGTACCGAGGATGGTTGGGAGAAAAGCATCGAAGGTGAAGGTCATCAGGAGAAGTTCCAGACAATTTAAAGGAGATTCTCTTCTTTTTTTGGTCTTCTAGGCTGGTTTCAACGGTGGAAACAGCACCAACTATTTTAGCATTCCTGCTTCCAGAACCCCAGACATTGTCAACATCGAAGAGACCACCAATGTCAACGTGCCAGGTCGTTGGGTATTCAAAATTGATGGGAGGGAGATTGACCCAGCCAATGGATGCAGTTTTAGAGGTAAGCAAATATAAGAAGCTGTGTCGTGTTGAAGCAGGTTGTGCAAACCACAATGTGACACAGCTGGATTTTTGGAGGGTTTTGTTCTTGTTTTTTTTGGGGGGGGTGGATTTCAGACAGTTCTGTCAAGAGATATTGCTAAAGATGGAACCGGCCACTGTTTGTATGTCCAATGACTCCTACCGCTTCCGTCTTAACCTGAATGCTTAATCTGCAACATTCTTTTCTCATCCTGTAACAGCACTGCCAAAAAGACATTGAGTTGTTAACCTAATTTTGTGAAGCTTGTTTTCTGGTAACATTGTCTTGCTAACTAGGGCGTACAAAACCTTTGCCAAACCAATCCTTGAATACAGCTCGTCTGCCTGGAATCCACACTGTATATCAGACATTAATACAATTGAGCATGTCCAGAGGTACTTAATGAGAAGAGTCCTCCACTCCTCTGCTCGCAATAGAATCCCTTATGCCACCAGGCTCGGACGTTTGAGCTTGGGAAACCTAGAACTACGCCAATTAAGGTCCAGCCCAAGCGTAGTACACAAAATTGTCTGCTACAACATCCTACTTGTCAACGACTACTTCAGCTTTAACCGCAATAACACACAGGCAAACAATAGATACAAAATTCAAGGTAAACCGCTCCAAACTCGATTGCAGAAAATATGACTTCAGCAACAGAGTGGTCAACGCCTGGAATGCCCTACCTGACTCCGTTGTTACATCCTCAAACCCCCAACAGCTTCAACCTGAGCCGAAGTGGCGCAGTGGTTAGAGTGCAGTACTGCAGCCGCTTCAGCTGACTGCTAAGCTGCAGTTCGGTGGTTCAAATCTCACCGGCTCAAAGGTTGACTCAGCCTTCCATCCTTCCGAGGTGGGTAAAATGAGGACCCAGACTGTGGGGGCTGATATGCTGACTCTGTAAACCGCTTAAAGAGGGCTGAAAGCCCTATGAAGCGGTATATAAGTCTAACTGCTATTGCTATTGCTATTGCTAACCTTAAACTGTCTACCGTGGACCTCACCCCATTCCTAAGAGGTCCGTTAAGGGGGCGTGCATAAGCCCACCAGCGTGCCTACCGTTTATTCATACCCATTTCCTGTGTTCGTGTCCATGTTTATACTTATACCTCTTATCTCGTACATGTCTGACAAATTAAATAAATAAATCCTCATTTATTAGACCATGCCAGCACCCTAAATATCTCTAATGGGCTTAATAGAGCTGGCACTAGCAAATAAAATTAATTTTGGGGTACACTGGAGAGGGGCTTTCCCTGGATTATTCTCAAGTTGGGAAAGTAACACAGAAGCCGCCTCTTCTCAAATTGAAATGGGTTAATAATGACTTTCAAGTGTTTTCTCCCACTTGGATTGTTTTACGTTTTCTCTTTTGTGGTTGCGTATTTTGACTGTCTTCGGTGTGGAAAGGCAGAATATAAATTGAACATACAACCCCTTCCTGCTGTTTAGCGGTTCCTACTTAGGACAAACGCAGACAGAATTTCAAGAGCGATATTCTTCTGCGAAGAATTCCTGGGGGAAATCTGAAAATGGAAGTTCTTCGTGGGAATTCTCCCCAAAATGCAATTTGTGCGATATTGTCGTCATTTATAGCTCATTGTCGCCATTTCTTAATATTATCCATCAGCGTTGATTGTCATTAGTATAAAGTGCCATTCAGCTTTTTATCTTGCTATGCCAGATAATGAAGAACAATATCTAGCTGAGGCCATTAAGAGCTTTTCACGTTTATTTTAAAAATGGTCTTATTTAATGCATTGTTCTTTCCCTTCTTATCTGTGCTAATAATAACTAACAGGCATGGGTAAACTGTATTAGTCTGGCAATGTTTTAATACATGTGATAGCAATAGCACTTAGATTTATATACTGCTTTATAGCCTTCTCTAAGCAGTTTACAGAGTCAGCATCTTGCCCCCAACAATCTGGGTTCTCATTTTATCAACCTTGGAAGGATGGAAGGAGGAGTCAGCCTTAAACCTGGTGAGACTCGAACTGCCAAATTGCAGGCAGAAGTAGCCTGCAGTACTGAACTCTAACCACTTGTGCCACCAAGGCTCATGATATCAGCATATCAGTTCCATTGGCTGCAAGAGAAAAGATGTGTAAGCATTGCACGCCCCCAGTTAGCCAAGAAATGTAACCCCAGTGTGATCTATTTCTTGTCTATCCAAATAAATCCAAAATCCAAATGGAACGGCGAAGTACAGATTTAACCAATTCCTTGTTGTTGATATTAAATCCAAAATTATTATTATTAGTATCATCATCATTATTATCATCACTTCCATAAATGAATTCATGGAAGTAGATCTCATAACCACTATCCATTTTGTAGAGCCGAGGTGGCGCAGTGGTTAAATGCAGCACTGCAGGCTACTTCAGCTGACTGCAATTCTGCAGTTCGGCTGTTCAAATCTCACCAGCTCAGGGTTGACTCAGCCTTCCATCCTTCCGAGGTGGGTAAAATGAGGACCCGGATTGTTGTTGGGGGCAATATGCTGACTCTGTAAACCGCTTAGAGAGGGCTGAAAGCCCTATGAAGCGGTATATAAATCCAACTGCTATTGCTATTGTTCTCCCACAAATCTGACTTAATTTTTCCCATCCTGGGCCATTTCCAGGTGTGTGAATTTTAGTTCCCAACATTCTTTACAATGGCCAACCTGGCTGCAGAATTTTGAGAGGTGTGAGGTTCCTCCGATCTGGGGCGGGGCATCCAGAAACCACATCAAGTCCCAACATGGAGATGGGTTGTCATAATTACAAATAATAATAATAACAACAACAACAACAACAACTTAACTGTATCCAAACTATCATGGGAACATAAAGTGGAAAAAGTTATCGAAAATGAGAAGGTGAAGATCTTGTGGGGACTTTCGAATACAGACGGATCATCATTTGGAACACAACACGCCAGATATCACAGTTGTTGAAAACCAAAATGTACAATTTATTGACATTGCGGTACCAGGAGATGCCAAAAGTCGAAGAAAAAGAACTGGGGAAAAATCGCGAAATATCGTGACCTGGTCATCGAAACTACCCGATTATGGACAAAACATGTAACAGTGATACCCATTGTCATTGGGGCACTTGGTACAATGTACATCAACAAGTTGTAGCTTCCTACAATAACACTAGCGGAACTGCAAAAAAACTGCACTACTAGGAACATCATTTTTTTTTTAAAGAAGATACTTGGTTGATACCTGGGACGCTGGCAGCAACCTGTATTGGCACTCGTCAATCGTATTTGTGATGCTTTTTTGAATGTTCAGTTGACTGAGTTTCATGTTTAATAAATAAAGTATATAATCCTCATTATCATCATCATCATCATCGTCATCCATGTTGTCTAAGAACAGATACAATGGAGGCAACTTTACTTTGTGAAGGGGTCAAACCATTCCTTATCTGAGTCCAGTTGCAAAGTCTCCGTTTCTTGTACGAATCTGAGCTCTGTTCCTTTGTAATAGAGATTTCTCTTGGACACCGGCGATGTTGAAATGCAGAGATGTCATAAAGTCAGTCTGAAAACATCCTCCTGAGCTGCCCTTAGAATCCGCAGCATGCAGAGTCTTTTCAAAAGATCCTTTTTCATTGCTGCTTGCAAGTTTAGAATGTCTTGTGTTAGGCCTTTAAAACAGCCACCCGGAGAGTCTGCTCATCTTCTTTTTACAAATACAACTGCTCGGGGGGGAAAAAATAGACTTGTCTGCCTCCGGGGTGGTGGTGGAAGGATTCCAATTCTTCCCAACTTCTAATTTATGAATTTTTTTATAGCCATTCTAGTCCCTGAATGGTGCAATGGCCTGGAGGTTGTGAGTTTGATCCTTCGTAGCGGCAGTTATTTTTCTCTCTGGGCACAATAAGAATATGTCTCCTGCAAACTCCTCATTGGTGACAGGAAGGGCACCTGGTCAGTAAACACTCCGCTTCATTCAGTTGCCCCGACTCCACCCCGATGCAAGAGATTACAGGGTCATTAAAGAGGAGAGGGGAAAAATAGCATTCTAGTCCCTCTGTTCAAGTTCTGATTCAAAGTCTGTTTGAACTCCATGCATGAGAATGGAAATGGTTTTGGAGTTTTTAGTTTCATCAAAGAGTCCTATGAATAAGAAGATTCCAAAGGCAAAGGATTTGGGCTACTACCAGGGGATTATCCTTTGCACCAAGGGATGCTTGCAAATATGAAACAAATCGAAATTATGGAGACATTTGGGATGGATCCACCACACGGTCTATTACAGGGGTGAAATTCAGCCAGTTCTAACAGGTTCTGGAGAACCGGTAGCGGACATTTTGAGTAGTTCGGAGAACCGGCAAATACCACCTCTGGCTGGCCCTGCCCCCATCTATTCTCTGCCTCCTGAGTCCCAGCTGATCGGGAGGGAATGGGGACAGTAGGCACGCTGGTGCGCTTATGCATGCCCCATTTATGGACCTCTTAGGAATGGGGTGAGGTCCACGGTAAACAGTTTAAGGTTGAAGCCGTGAGGGTTAGAAGATGTAACAACGGAGTCGGGTAGAGCATTCCAGGCGTTGACCACTCTGTTGCTGAAGTCGTATTTTCTGCAATCAAGTTTGAAACGGTTTACTTTGAGTTTGAATCTATTATTTGCCCATGTATTAATGCAGTTGAAACAAATAGTCGTTGACAGGTAGGACATTGTAGCAGACAATTTTGTGCACTAAACTTTGGTCAGACCAAAGGCGGCATAGTTCCAGCTTGTCCAGGCCCCAAATTTCAAGCCTGGTGGCCTAAGGTATTCAGTTGTGAGCAGAGGAGTGGAGGACTCTTCTCGTGAAATACCTCTCGACACGCTCAATTGTATTAATGCCCGATATACAGGGTGGATTCCAGGCAGACGAGCTGTATTCGAGAATTGGTCTGGCAAAGGCTTTGTATGCCCTAGTTTGCAGTACAATGTTACCGGAGAAGAAGCTTCGCAAAATTAGGTTAACAACTCTTAATGGCTTTTTGGCAATGCTGGTGCAGTGAACTCTGGGGCTTAGATCCCTGAATGGAATGAGCTGCATATAAAATTTGCATTTTGAATGAGCAGAACTCCCGAGATTTTAGGCATCTAATTCATACTTTTGAAAGGCCGTTGTTAAAAAATAAACGGGAACCAAAGCGCCTTACTCAGCAAGTTACGGCAACCTTTATCAAGCACCTCCTGATGACCTTCTATTCCTGCTCTGTCTTGTAATGATGATTACCAGCACAAGCAATACGTTATTTGTGTTTGTGTGTGTGTTTGTGTGCGCGTCCTTGCACACACACAATAATTAGCTATGTGCAAGACAGAGTGGCAGACACCCACCTCATTAAGAGATAGTCAAAGCCCGCTGTGGCTATTGTGAAATATGAAGTCTCCAAAGTTGCATTATTTGATGTTTAATTAGTGGTAATTCATATGGAAGGAAAAACGAGTCTTAAGCAGGCAATTAACACCCCTTGAGCTGCAGACGTAACTCACCCGTTTTTAATAGAATTAAGTTATGGCAACCGTGGCACGCTTGGGGTATAATTCACCCTGCCTCCACCTAGCTGTTTTCAGAACCCATAGCTGCAGTTTAACTGTGGTCAGTGCCCTGCGATTTAAATAGGAGATTTATATTTCCCATTTTACATTTAGAGAGGACGCTGGCTCGATTCCTGGGGCTGGACGAGTGTTTTGCTGCCTGTGGGGGGAAAGGAGTCTTCACACATTGAAGCTCTACTGAAGGGGAAAAGTAGAAAACCTTTTGTCTGAAATGATGGAGGGGTAATGATGGTGAACTTTTTCCTCATGGAGCACCCAATCCAGAACACACGTGCATTCACGTGTCCCGGAGTGCCGGAAACCAGAAAACCAGTTGGCTGGTGCACGCATGCCTGTTTTTTGGGTTGTGTATAGCCATTTTTGGGTCTTTTTCAGGCCGTTTTTCCAGCCGAAATCAGAAGAGCAGCTGGCCACAGCATGCATGCCCTCACACAGGGCTCTGCATTCCACCTCTGGCATTCGTGCTATAGGTTTGTCATCCCGGATGTAGGGTCTTCTGTTTGAGCAGGGGGGATTGGACTAGAACCGGGATGGCAAACCTATGGCACAGGTGCCACAGGTGGCGCACGGAACCATATTTGCTGGCATGGTAGCCCTCAGCTCCGGCGTGCGCATGCACTGGATTTTCAGCCTTTCGGAGGGCCGGGGGCAGGCCATTTTTGCCCTCCCCAGGCTTCAGGAAAGCCTCCAGAGTGGCCAAGAATATCCAAGGCCAGCTTGGATTCTGTTACCATCTTGAACCTTGGCAACTTTAAAACCTGTGGATTTCCAACTCCCAGAATTCCTCATCCAGCCTTGCTGACCAGGGATTTCTGGGAGTTGAAGATCACAGGTCTTTAAAACTGTCAAGGTTGGACACCTCCAGGCCAATAGCCTTGATGGTCACCTCTGCAAGCATTCACCGGGTCTGATTTGTTTAGTGGACCTGGTGCACTGACAAAATCACACATATAGAGGAAATACGATGATTCAAAGGGGAGGTAAGATGAGCATATAGTGTGCTGATGGCAATGTGTTTTAATATGTCGCATTACAGTTTTGTGATCGCATTTCAGTGTCAGCAATTATAGCTATTAGCTTCTTGTGTACACATCCCGCACAGAAAGAGTGCTTCTAATGCTCTTTGGGACCCTTTCCAAGGTTTTTAAGTGGTATCAGCCCATTGCAGCAATGATTCATTCATGGCAGCAGATTATAATAAAAAAAGTACTTAAATCAGGGCTCTCTTGCAGAGTTAATAGCATAGGGGTTAATGGAATAAACCACCTTCTCCTTCAGATGTCTCACTGAAGGTAAATATGGCAATGATAACGGGAACTGTGGTCCAGAACATCAGACCACCATAGGAAGCCTAAGAGTAACACCTAGTTCTGGTCATCTCTGCTTTAAAATTTTGCAAAAAAACGGGTAGACAACGGGTGAAATGCTAACGGTTTGGACCGATTCACCCGAACCGGTAGTAAAAAATGATACCGGTTCGTGTGAACCAGTAGCTACAATGATCAGCTGTGTGATTTATCGCACGGCACAGCTGATTGTCACACAGCTGATCTTTGGAACTACCGGTTTGCCCAAACCGGTAGCATTTTTTACTAAAGGTTTGGTTCTGATGATCAGCTATGCAACAATCAGTTGTGCCGCGTGATTTAGAAATCACGCGGCACAGCTGATTGTTGCACAGCTGATTGTTGGAACTACCGGTTCATCCAAACCGGTAGCATTTTTTACTACCAGTTTGGTTCTAACAATCAGCTGTGCCGCGTGATTTCTAAATCGTGCGGCACAGCTGATTGTCACATAGGTGATCATCAGAACCAAACCGGTAGTTAAAAATGCTACTGGTTTGGGCGAATCGGTAGTTCCGACAATCAGCTGTGTGACAATTAGCTGTGCCATGCAATAAATCATGCGGCACAGCTGATTGTCACACAGCTGATCATCGGAACTACCAGTTTGTCCAAACCAATAGCATTTTTTTTACTATTGGTTTGGGTGAACCAGTAGTTCTGACGATCAATGCCTGTGGTACGCATGCTCGCACAAAGCGAACCAGTAGCAGACTTCAGAGCACTTCACCTCTGGTAGACAACAAATCAGATTGACCTGGGTTCAGTGGACTTCTGAATAGGAACAACCATGGCCTGGGTGACTGAGAATCTCCATAGACGTGAAGATGATTTTGATGATGTGGTTTTCTTTTAGGCCAATTTCTCCGTCAAGGGGAGATTTTCTGGGAAAGTGCCAACTGCTCCACCAAGTGCCGTTGCCTGGATTTCAACAACGAACTCTTCTGCCAGGAGGTGTCCTGTGGCCCTTACGAAATCTGCGAGGCGAAGGACAAATTTTTCCAGTGTGTGTCGATGGAGAGCAGCACCTGTGTGATCTTTGGAGATCCGCACTACCATACCTTCGACGGCTTCCTTTTCCACTTCCAAGGCTCCTGCTCTTACTTGCTTGCCAGGCAGTGTTGGCCGGGATCCAGCTTGCCCTTCTTTAGCGTGGAAGCCAAGAATGAAAACCGTGGCGGTTCGTCTGTCTCCTGGCTGAAGGACATCTCCATTGAGATCTATTCGCACAAAATTGTCATTCCCAAGGGCAGCTTTGGGAAGATTATGGTGAGATTTGCCCAGTGGTGGGATTCAAATTTTTATACTACTGGTTCTGTGGGCGTGGCTTTGTGGGCGTGGCAGGGGAAGAATACTGCAAAATCCCCATTCCCTACCCACCCCACTAACCTGCTTTCCAGCTGCATTCTCCTGTGCAGGGCAACAAAAGAAGATCAGCTGGGAGGCTGTAGGGGCGTGGCCAGCCTATTTGCCAGTTCTCTGAACTGCTCAAAATTTCTGCTACCGATTCTCCAGAACGTGTCAGAACTGGCTGAATACCACCTCTGGATTCATCCTCACGTTTTGAGAGGATTTATACTCAATTCATCCTCAGGATGAGCTTGTAGGAGCCACTATCAGCTATAGGGGCCACTCTGGAAATAGCAAAGGAGTGGCCCATGGTGCCTCTGTGGGCAAAAACGGAGCTCAGGAGGACAGCACATGGCTCTCCCGAGCTTCATTTTTCACTGACAGAGCTCTTGGGCCACCACAGGTGCCCCTGACATGAGTGACATCGAGCTAGCCATGCCCATCCCACCCTCGCTTCCCCGAGGTCAAATACGGCCCGGCCCTCAATGAAATTGAGTTTGACACCCCTGGCCTAGATGATGCCATGACATCATTCCATTGTCTGGATGTATCTGGAAAGAAAAATTTGAAGGGGGCAAAAACAGTCCTCAATAATAAAAAGTAGGAGAAAGCTAGGTAGAAAGGCTCAGTGGCTGTACTCAGTGGCTCAGTGGCTAAGATGCTGAGCTTGTCAATCAGAAAGGTCGGCAGTTCGAATCCCTAGCGCTGTGTAATGGAGTGAGCTCCCATTACTTGTCCCAGCTTCTGCCAACCTAGCAGTTCAAAAGTACCTAAAAATGCAAGTAGAAAAATAGGAACCGCCTTTGGAGGGAAGGTAACAGCGCTCCATGCACCTTCGGCATTTAGTCATGCCGGCCACATGACCACGGAGACGTCTTTGGACAGCACTGGCTCTTCGGCTTTGAATTGGAGATGAGCAATAGGCTGGCCACCCCCTAGAGTCATGGACTAGCACATATGTATGGGGGAACCTTTACCTTTAGGTAGAAAATAGAAGGTTCTTTTAATTTCAGGGTTGTTTTGATTATTATTGTTATTTTCATCTAATGGCACTAATATGGGAAATGTCACATCACAGAATCAGCCTTATTTTCCGGCTAATGCTGCCCACCATATAGTTTGGCTTTTATCTTCCATAATCTTCCAGGCAGGCAAACCAGGGACATTAGTAAAATTTACGCCTGAAGTAAAATCCAGCATGGTTTGAATGCACATTACTTGCACACCGCATCCTTTCAAGGTTATTATTTTGGATAATAGAAAAGTGTGCTTGCCATCTTCGGTCTGCCAGAAGTCCAGGTTAATCCCCAGAAATAAGCATCTGCTTAGACATATTGCTCAAGCTGTGATGGCTAGCCAGCAATCTCAAGCGGGGAGTAGCTGTAGAGCAACTGATTCCCCCAAAATATTTGCAAGAAAGAACTTTTCAATAATTGGGTGTGACACGATGTGGCACTGGTCTTCAGTCCGATAAGAGGTCATTTGTTTGTGATGGGAAAATACAGCTGCTCTTGGGAAAAACATACTCAATTAGTCTTTGGGGAACTGAGGTCTTGTCTGATTCCTTAGGATCTAGACTGAGTGTTTCAATACTACATACATACATACATACATACATACATACATACATACATACATATTCTTTTTGCAATACCTCAATAAATATTACCTACTTAATTTGTATTGACAGCGGTAATTATAGCAGTAGAAAATTCATATACAACAGCAGTAAATAAACCCATTTTTAATCTTCCCATTTTGAGTGATGATGATGATGATAAATATTAACTTTCTATCTGTGTCACAGATAGATGACTTGGTCATGTCTCTGCCTGTCTTCCTGGAACTGGGAGCCATAAAAATCTATCAGAGTGGCATGTCGACCGCTGTGGAAACCGACTTTGGCCTTTTGGTGACCTATGATGGCGACCATTATGCTGCCATTTCAGTCCCCGGCTCCTACATTAACGCTACCTGCGGCCTGTGCGGGAACTACAACAAGAATCCTGAAGACGACGTTCTGCGGTCTGATGGGAAACTGGCCACTTCTGTCCTGGATCTGGGGGAGAGCTGGCGGGTTTTCCATCCCGAATGGAAGTGCTCCCCGGGCTGCTTAGGCAACTGCAGTCTTTGTGACCTGGCGATGGAGTCTCTCTACTTCGGCCCCGAGTACTGTGGCTTCATCAACAGAACCGGAGGCCCCCTGTGGGAGTGTGGGGCCATCGTCGACCCCACGGCGTTCGTGCACAGCTGCGTGTACGATTTGTGCAGCATCCGCGATAACGGCACCGGAGGGCTTTGCCAAGCCATTCAAGCCTACGCCTTGGTTTGCCAAGCCTTAGGGATCCCGATTGGAGACTGGAGAGGGCAGACGGGATGCGGTAAGTTGCCAAAGCATTTGCCTTTCAGGCAGAGACAGCAAAAATTGCTCCTTGGTGGATTCCAGTCCATCAACTTTTACGTACTTGGTCAACCTGGCGTCAACATTCCAGATAGCGTCCAAAATTAAATTAGAGTCCAAAGCAAAGTATTGCTCAAAGTTCCAATTTATTAAGAGAGCCATGCGGGCACATCTGTGGGAAAACCCAAATCTGAAGCTTCTTCCGTTTTCCCCCCAAGTTAAAGTTCATGATCTTGTCCCCACACCCACAAGTCCACCACATGGTCCAATCTCCCACTGCCACGCTGGCAGCTTCCACCCATCCAATTCCGGTCAGGTGTAGAGGTGCAGAGACAAAAGATGACCTTGGCCTTCTGGAAAGAATGTTGTTATGGCTACATATCATCTAACTCTGTACAACCCCCTCTCCCATTTTCCCACAATAGAAAATGCATAGCAGAACAATAGAAAGTGTGGCAGGCCAAGGATCTAAAAGGAAAAGATGGCTGCAGGCCTGACAGACGGCCTCTCCTCAGAAGAAAAGCGTATCCTGAAAAGAGAATAATGTGGGGGTTAAGATTAGCATAACTAACAACCTCAGAACCTGCTGAATATCACCTATGCTCCAGGGTTGACAGCTGCCTAGGGCTTGGTGTTTTTTCAGAGGGACTCATATCCAAATAGGAATGACGCACAATCCTGTGTAGCTTTTTTCAAGGTCAGCCAAAGTTGACTCGGCACTAACTGCCAAGCTGGAGACTCAATAAGCCCATCGTTCTAAGCCAGCAACTGCTGTATCGATTAAATCAGCTGTTCTGTTTGCCTTTTTCAGCAACCGCTGTAAGCTGCCCGGAGTTCAGCCACTACTCCATCTGTACTAGTAGCTGCCCAGCCACCTGCTCGGATTTGACGGCCCCTTTGAACTGCAACTCTCCTTGCACCGAAGGCTGTGAGTGCGCCGAAGGCTACGTGCTCAGCACCGCCGCCTGTGTCCCTGTTCGAGAGTGCGGTTGCGATGTGGATGGCCGCTACCATGCCGTGGGGGAATCCTTCTGGGCTTCCGTGGACTGCACCGTGCAGTGCTGGTGCGAAGAAGAAGGAGATGTCCACTGTTTCAACGCCACTTGTCAAGAAGAAGAAGTGTGCACGGTGGAGAATGGCTACCAAGGGTGTTACCCCAAGCGGGAGACTTTGTGTTTGGTCTCTCAGGATCAAGTCCTGCACACTTTTGACGGAGTTGGCTTTGTTTATCCCTCGGACAATTCTTACACCTTGGTAAAAACATGCCCGGACAGGCCCACTTACCTGGAAGTGGACATCAGCAAAAAGAAACCAGACTCAAGTCCTGACTGGCTTCGTACCCTGATGATCCAAGTTTCCAATCAAGACGTTAAGATTGGGGGCGTAGACAACTCTGAAATCAAGGTAGGGATGTTCTGCTGGGTGACAGACTGAAAGGGAGGGGGGCTTAGGTCATTGCTCTCAATTGCAGGAAACCACTTAATAGCAGAGTCTTTGGACAAGTGTTCATGCGCCACTTTTATTCAGAGTTGTTGTTGTTAGTTGCAAGGATGAGAAGTGGAATATTTTCAAAGGGAACAAAAAGTCCAGTTCACTTTGGGAAAAGCATCTTTGGGACAACCGTGACCTGGATGACTGAGAACCTCTATGGACACCTAGCCAGGTGTGTCCCTAGTCCCTCCCTTCGCACACCATCTAAGCATCTTCCATTTTAAAATAAGAATGTTGTGGCCCGCCAGTGGCCAGTGGAGCTGGCAGCAGATTTGGAGAGTGAGGAGGTTGGGGAGGAACATGGGCCAGTCCTGGAGTCTGGGGAAGGCTCGGACGAGGGCTCTGTGTTGGAGGCAGGGAGGTGGCCAGAGCCGTCTGACAGTTATCATCTGCCTTTGGAGCTAGACACCAGTGAGGCAGATGAATAGCTGGAGCCTGTTCCCAGTGTGCGCATGCGCAGAGTTGCCAGACAAAGGAAGCAGCTAAAGAACGGGGTTCGACTTGGGAATAAGGCTACAGGTGGACGGTGAATGGCCCCTCCCATAGGGAATAAAAGAGGAGCCAAAGGGGAGTGGAGTTTGCAGGAGACAACTAGTTTGCTTCATTGGTTCGTGACTCTCTGAGACTCCTTGCCAAGTTTTGCAGAGATCGGCCTGGCAGCTCTCCCAGTCAGATAAGGTCTGTGACTAAATCCTCCCTTCCTTGAAAGACTTTTCTGGATGTGAAGGAGCAAATTAATGAGAAGGGGTTTTGTCTGGACAAGGAGTTTGCTTCAGGCTCTTGGGAAGCCTCGGTCAGAACAAAGAAACCTATGGAAGACACCAAGCCAGAATAGTCCCAGTGATGAGGGAGCAAACCCTGTTACACATCTGCAACCCTCTGTGGGTTGGAGAACCAAAACTGATCAACTGCTAGTCAAATTATTTTCTTAACCAGGAAGGGAGAGGCAAATCACTGAAGCTAAACAGATACTGTAAGGACATGCAGAGTTATCCTTTTCCCCCCAGATGAGGAAGTCTGGAGTCTTGTTGGTGTAAACGAGCAGATAGGAGGGAGGTGACTATCAAATGAACTCAGAAGATGAAGCGCTAGTGGGGGGGAATCAAATTCCGGGAGAGAATTATGCAGGGAGGATGATTCATGATCAAATGAAGTGTTTTGTTGCACTTCAGTTTGTCTGCTACCCCTGTTTCTTTAACCCCAGCGAAAATTCCTGGTGGTTCTTTTTAAAAAAAAAAAATCTGCAGAGGCAAAAGCTTTACATATGTTCAGATGTCTCATTAGCCGCATCTGGTGCTGACATTTTCATCCCACCAGACATTTTTGCCTGTCAATTTTTATGCTCGTCCTGGAAGATACGGGAAGAGTTTAGAGGCATGATCAAACAACCTCCTTTTGGCTCTGCCCTGGCTGACCATTGAAATAATTGCTTGCGTCTTCAAGTCAAAAGATGTCTTCGCTTCTTGGCTTTCCCCAAATGTGAGATTCTTTGACAAGAGACAGAACGTTTTTTTACAGATGTCCAGCTTTGATGCTCCCCCGCTCCCCACCCAAAGGGCTAAGCCTAAAATGTCTGATAGTTGCAGGAGTACAATTAAAGAACTTTTCAAAGGATGAAAATAGTTCTGCTCTGGTTTGACAGAGAATTGGGGTTATGGGCTTTAGAGAGGGATGAGTTTTGATTTGGTTCCCCAGTCTGGAGTCTTCCAAATGGCTGTGGGCTAAAAATCTTTGGTAGGGGAGGGGCAGTCTCGGTGCATCCAGAATATTTCAAATTGAGAAACCAGGTTGCCCTGACAAAAAACACATAATCTTTCCCCTGGTATAGCCGACAAAGGGAGGAGAGCCTGTGGCTTAGAGGTTAATACATCTACCTAATATGCAAGTAACCTGAGTTCGAATACCAGAAGGCTCAGTGGTGAAATTCAATTTTTTTTACTACCGGTTCTGTGGGCGTGGCTTGGTGGGCGTGGTGTGCCTTGGTGGGCATGGGAAGGATGCTGCAGAATCTCCATTCCCATTCCACTCTAGGGGAAGGATACTGCAAAATCTCCATTCCCACCCCACTCTGGGGCCAGCCAGAGGTGGCAT
The DNA here is from genome assembly GCF_051295495.1 of Thamnophis sirtalis. Classification (NCBI taxonomy): domain Eukaryota; kingdom Metazoa; phylum Chordata; class Lepidosauria; order Squamata; family Natricidae; genus Thamnophis; species Thamnophis sirtalis. The sequence continues at coordinate 95,552,947 of NW_028261382.1, read as the reverse complement.
TTGCCGGTTTTCCGAACTACTCAAAATTTCCGCTACTGGTTCTCTGAACTACTCAAAATTTTTGCTACCGGTTCTCTGAACTGCTCAATTTTTCCGCTACCGGTTCTCTGAACTACTCAAAATTTTTGCTACCGGTTCTCCAAACTACTCAAAATTTTTGCTACCGGTTCTCTGAACTACTCAAATTTTCCGCTACCTGTTCTCCAGAACCTGTCAGAACCTGCTGGATTTCACCCCTGGTATGGCTAGCTCAGGAGTGTCAAACTCAATTTCATTGAGGGCCGCATCAGGGTTGTATTTGAACTCGGGGGCTGGAGTAGGCATGGCCAGGGTAGGCCTGACCCGTTTAATGTCACTCGTGTTAGGGGCACTTCATTCGGCCCTCCTGAGCTCCGTTTTCGCTGGCAGAGGCACTTCGAGCCAGGCCAGATCTAAACACCCTGTTGGCCAGATCCAACCCCCAAGCCTTGAGTTTGACACCCCTGGGCTAGCTGATGAGAGCTAAATAGCTTGAAATAGATCTGTACTAGTCTCCCTTCATTTCTTTGTCAGTAAAACATAAATTCAACAAAAGAATAGTTTGTCACGAAAGCAACTGCCTGTGAAGGTTCTTAGATTGGGGCTGAAAACGGAAGCAGTGGGCCCCGTCCCATAATTGGGTAGACCAGGTTGCCCTGACAAAACAACAAATTGAGAAACATTAGCTTGGGCTGTAATAAAGAAAGAATTAAACTCTTCTCGTAGCCCGGAGCCATCTCATTGATGAGAGCCTCTATTTACATAGCCAACAAAATAGTGCCAGACCTGATGGGATCAATAACTGTTAGACTTGATGGCAGAGGATTCTCTCTGAAGGCCATCTGTTGGGAGCTTAGTAGGCTTCCTTGTACAGTTGGTTGGCCATTATTATGCCTACAGACTTTCGGATTAGTCAGGCCAGGGGTCCAATCCAGCAGGGGGCAATTTATGTTCTTATGACCTGCAAATTGCATTCATGCAATTACAGTACGGGAAGATTAAGTTTGATCTCTCTTAAGAGATGAAGAGCTTCTTGTGATGCACAGCATGGGAGCTTGGTGGGTAAGATCCATAATAAATTGTAATTAAGTTGACAGAATGGAAGAACAGTTGAAATCCTGATTTTGTGTGATTTCCAAACATGAAGAACTATAGCCACGTTCAGGCCGCAAACATACCATACGGCTTCACTGCAGACTTTCACCATCACCATGAGAAAAGTGATGGAGTTGGATTGATCTCTGCTTTCTGTGTGTTTTGGATAACCAACCATGTGGATAATGGTCCCATCGTGCAGAATTTCTGATATAATATGATACTGGTTAAATGGGGGTAAATATATGTGATTGTCCCACTGGAATCTAGATGGCTATTCTTATCACCAACTGAGTCAACATCAATTTAGAGTTCGCCTAACATTGATGGGCATGCTTTTCTTTTTGGAAAAAAAAATGTTACCACATGCAATTTGTTTATTATAAATTCACGATTGCCCACTGCTCCTCTTGCAACCTTTATCTAGTCAATAACAGTAGCGTAGATTAGGCTCAAGAGGGACACGGTGGCTCGGTGGCTAAGAAGCTGAGCTTGTCGATCAGAAAGGTGAGCAGTTCGGCAGTTTGAATCCCTAGCGCCGCGTGTGACCCGACAAATGCGTGCATGACAAAACCACGGCACAAAAACCACGACATCATCAATGCGCCCACAGCAGGGCGCCGACAACAGCACGCCGACAGAAGCGCAATTTAAGTTAAGGTAAAGGTTAGGTTCAGGGTTAGGGTTAGGTTTAGGGTTAGGTTCAGGGTTAGGGTTAGGGTTAGGTTTAGAGCACGCTTCTGTCGGCGCGCTGTTGTCGGCACGCTTCTGCGCTCATTCGTCAGTGCAGTTAGGGTTTTCTCGCTGCAGTTTCGTCGGGCGCACTTTTGTCCGGCGCGCTTGTCGGTGAACCTAGCGCCGCATAATGGAGTGAGCTCCCGTTACTTGTCCCAGCTTCTGCCAACCTTGAAGTTCAAAAGCACATAAAAAATGCAAGTAGAAAAATAGGAACCACCTTTGGAGGGAAGGTAACAGCGTTTGGTTCTTCTTCGGCATTTAGTCATGCCGGCCACATGGCCACGGAGACATTTTCGGACAGCGCTGGCTCTTCAGCTTTGAAATAGAGATGAGCACCTCCCCCTAGAGTCGGGAATGACTAGCACACATGTGCGGGAGGGAAGCTTTACCTTTTAGATTACTTGATTCCTTGGGAAAACCAACGGATCCTCTCCATTGGAGAAAAACAAAAACAAAAAAATCCCCATGGGATAAGATTGATTTTCTTGATGTTGCAACCTTTCAAGAAACTCAGTTCTGCTCTTCTAAATCGGAGCCCTGTAGAAATGTTGCTTTGCAGCCGTCTCGTAGGTTACACTGCCATCAGGTGGATAGAAATGCTTTACAAAACAGAAACATCTGACGGTTTATTGTAAACATATTTTCCACACTAGCAGGGCCGAGGAACGGGGCTCCTGCTGTCTCCTTGCATGTATGAACATAGCATGGGATTCAAAAGCAGAGGAAAGATGTTTTCTATTCTATTGTCTCCCTCTTGCCAATCTCATGGTGACATTTCATTGTAAGAAGGACTAAAACCCAACAACCTTGGATTGTATGTGCTGTCATTGTCAGGATCTATGTATTGTGTGTGTGTGTGTGTGTGTGTGTGTGTGTGTGTGTGTGCCTTCCACCCACGTCAGTTGTGTTTTCTCTTCTTTACAATAAGTCTACCTCTACAGCGCCTGTTGCTTCTCTCATGTGTCTATCAAATCAAGTGTCTCTTTCTTGTGTTGGGATCTTGTATTTTCTTTGTGAATGATTGAGGTTGGAGGTTTTCCTATCAAATATATAGTACTGTCACTCTGGGATAATGGCATGAGCCGAAGGCAAAGCTTGGCTTCCAAGAATAGCTTGTAATTCCTTTGAGGTGGAGAAATCGATACACATCACCATCCCCAATCAAGTGATCTCCACAGAAGTTGGGACTTCAGTTCCTAAGTTCTGGAAGCAGCATTCTGAAATAGATCTGTGGGCGTTTTGAGATGATAAAAAGCTGCTTTAAGTCTGCTTGAAATATATGATCATCAAAGGCTAGGTTTTTAAAATCACCTGCGAAGTAAATCTTTGTATTTCAGAAATGGGAATAGTTGGCATTTACTCTTAAATTGGGACGCGGTGGCTCAGTGGCTAAGATGCTGAACTTGTCGATCAGAAAGGTCGGCAGTTTGGCCGTTCGAATCCCTAGCACCGCGTAACGGAGTGAGCTCCCATTACTTGTCCAAGCTTCTGCCAACCTAGCAGTTCGAAAGCACGTAAAAATGCAAGTAGAAAAATAGGAACCACCTTTGGTGGGAAGGTAACAGTGTTCCGTGCACCTTTGGCGTTTAGTCATGCCGGCCACATGACCACAGAGACGTCTTCGGACAGCGCTGGCTCTTTGGCTTTAAAATGGAGATGAGCACCGCCCCCCTAGAGTCAGGAACGACTAGCACATATGTGCGAGGGGAACCTTTACCTTTATTTTTAAATTTAATGAAAAGTTGCTATGTAATGTGAAAAACCTATTTAGATTCCCACAATCTTTTTTCTTAAAAAATATATTCCAAGTCCTGCATTCTGGGTAGCCAAAATTTAAATGCTGTTCAACTTATGTCTGGCAGGTAACCTCAGCTGTAGACATACAATGTATCTCCATATGAAGCGCGCCTTCTTGTTAACTTCCATTGCTCAATTCTGCTGTTGCCTCACTTATCAAAGGAAGAATTTGATAGGAATTCCGTGGGATTCTTTAGTTTCTGTGGTGGCCCATCAGCAGCCAGCGGAGAATGGCAGCAGAGTCAGACAATGAGGAGGTTGGGGGGGGGAACATGGGCCAGTCCTGGAGTCTGGGGAAGGCTCGGATGAGGGCTCTGTGTTGGAGGCAGAGATGGGGCCAAGGCCGTCTGGCAGTGATCAGGTGCCTACGGAGCTAGACAGCAGTGAGGCAGAGGAACAGCTGGAGCCTGTTCCCAGTATGTGCAGAGCTGCCAGAAGAAAATGTGAATGAGAGGGAATCACATTTATTTAATAAAAGGGGTTTTGTCGGGACTATGACTGCCTTGTGCTCTTTGGGGAAGCCTTCATTCATTCATTTTTTGCTTCTTCATTTCCCTTTTCCCTTTGTAGGTGAATGGATACGAAACAGAGCTTCCATATTTCCACCCTTCTGGGCAGTTAGAAATCTACCGGAGTAAAAATGGGACCGTTGTTGAATTAGATGGGCTCATCCATATCCATTATTCAGACTTGGGTATCTTGGAGATACGTCTCTCCACCGCCTATTTCAACTGTACCGGAGGCCTCTGTGGCTATTTCAACGGAAACGGCAGCGATGAATTCTGCTTCCCCAACGGGAAATGCACAGATAACCTGGTGGTTTTCCTGGACAGCTGGACAACCTTCAACGAGATCTGCAACGGGGAATGCGGGGACCTTCTCAAGGCCTGCAACAACGATTCAGAGCTTCTGAAAGACTACCGCAGCCGCTCCAAATGCGGAGTCATCAATGACCCCACCAACAGCTCGTTCCTGGAGTGCCACTCGGTGGTGAACGTCTCCACGTATTACAGGACCTGCATTTTCCGTCTGTGCCAAAGCGGAGGAAACGAGTCAGAGCTATGCGACTCGGTAGCTCGCTATGCCAGCGCATGTAAGAACGCAGAAGTGGACATTGGCCAGTGGAGAAGCTTAACCTTTTGCCGTAAGTTGGGAAGTGGTAGAGATACCTATCTTCAACTTGTTTCCCATCGGAAGACAGCTGGGTTTAAATTTATACTTTAGTGGAGGGAAACTTTGTAGGCAACAAAGGCTGGGTCTCATGGTTGTAAATGTAATTAAAATGTTTATGGATAAGCAATGAAAAATAGAGCAACCTCACTGCAAATTTAAAACTGAAAGTAAATTTCATTGAGGTGAAGGCAGCGTAATGTAATACAATGTGTAATCAATGTGAGAAGAGTAATAAACACTCACAAGGCAGGGTTAATAAAAAACCAAAACGCCTTTCAGCGGTTTGAATAAGTATTCGATAAACCAATAATAAAGCAAGTTGATTTTTAAAAAAAAAAAATATGCCAGCAGATCTCACATTGTATCTTCTGCAAGGATAAATAATAAAACTCCCTCCCTCCATCTCCCTGCTATTCAGAGATGTAATGTTTTAAGGGGAAGAATAATTCGTAACTATCAATCCTTCATCTCACTTCGCGGAAGTCCTTCTCTATAGAGATCAGATTCATTTCACAACCATCTATAGTGGTTGAATCGGAATCTGATATGATCACCCTGAGCCGAGGTGGCGCAGTGGTTAAATGCAGCACTGCAGGCTACTTCAACTGACTGCAGTTCTGCAGTTCGGCTGTTCAAATCTCACCGGCTCAGGGTTGACTCAGCCTTCCATCCTTCCGAGGTGGGTGAAATGAGAACCCAGATTGTTGTTGGGGGCGATATGCTGACTCTGTAAACCGCTTAGAGAGGGCTGAAAGCCCTATGAAGCGGTATATAAGTCTAACTGCTATTGCTATTCCTGTCTCCCTCCCAATCTGGTTGTGAATCTCCGTATGGGATAAGGGATTAAGTATGAGATCTACTGATTCTAGGGGTGTCTGTGGCAGATGTCATGATGGTAGTTTGGGACCTACTGGCCAAGGTCCTTGCTCTTTTTTAAGTGTGTTGTGCAAACTAAGGGCAGAGCTTTGATTATGTGAATGGCTACCGTCTTGGAGGTAGGTGGCTCAGTGGCTAAGACTGAGTGGCTAAGAGGCTGAGCTTGTCGATCAGAAAGGTCGGCGGTTCGAATCCCTAGCGCCGCGTAACGGAGTGAGCTCCCATTACTTGTCCCAGCTTCTGCCAATCTAGTAGTTTGAAAGCATGTACAAATGCGAGTAGATAAACAGGAACCACCGTGGGTGGGAAGGTAACAGCGTTCCGTGCGCCTTCGGCGTTGAGTCATACCGTCCACATGACTACGGAGACGTCTTCGGACAGTGCTGGCTCTTTGGTTTTGAAACAGAGATGAGCACTGCTCCCTAGAGTTGGGAACGACTAGCACGCAGGTGCGAGGGGAACCTTTACCTTTTACTTACCATCTTGAAAAACCTCTGTGAGTGCCACAGCTGGACTTAGGTCAAGGTGGCAGCTGCCTGATGCAGAAGATGGCTTCCATCTGATCACTGACTCTCTTCTTTTTCTTCCAGCGCTTTCCTGTCCTGAGAACAGTCACTTTGAGGAATGCATGTCCTGCTCTGAATCCTGTGACACCCTGAGCATGGGGCCCGTGTGCCTGGACAGTTGTGTGGAGGGTTGCCAGTGTGACAAAGGTTTTGTGCTCCGGGGCACCCAGTGTATTCTCCGTAGCGACTGCGGCTGTAGCTTTGAGGGCTACCAGCTCTCCACCAACCAGTCGTTCTGGATGGACACAGACTGTCAGTACTTCTGCTACTGCAATGGCTCTGACAACAGTGTGCGCTGTGAGAACCTCCCCTGCAAAGAGGATGAATACTGCCTGGAGGACAGCGGCCTATATTATTGCCAGGCCCGCACAGATGCCTCCTGCATCATTTCCGGCTACAGCCATTACTTGACCTTTGATGGATTTGCGTTTGACTTTCAGAGCAGTTGCCCTTTGGTCCTCTGCACCACCACTAACCGCCAGAGGTCCGAGAGGACAGGTACTTTCCCTGAGTTTACCGTTGTTGCCAAGAATGAGGATCGGGATCCTTCTCTGGCTCTGTGGGTGAAGCAGGTGGAAGTGGAAGTTTTCAGCTACAGCATTGTGATCCATCGAGCCTACAAACATACTGTGCTTGTAAGTCAGTGGTGGGTTTCAAAAATGGTTCTCTGTGGGTGTGGCCTCCTTTGTGGGAGTGGCTTTGTGGGTGTGGCCTCCTTTGTGGGAGTGGCTTGCCGCCCATGTGACCGGATGGGAGTGGCTTGCCGCCCATGTGACCGGATATGAAGATGCCGACGACACTTGTCAGAACCACCTTAAATTACCTCACACACAGCACTGGCATCCATAGGAATATGATGTAAACTTGTTTTTTAAAAGGCATCTTTGGTTTGCGTTAAAACAACTTCAACACACGCAATGTTCTGATTGCACCACAAACGCAGTAGTCATCCTTACCTTTCACAGAGGCACTGAGTTTTATAAATATGAGCATGATAGTGTAGAATAATCATATCCAAGGACCAGTGGTGGGTTTCAAAATTTTTTGGAACCTCTTCTGTAGGTGTGGCCTGCTTTCCGGGTCCACTGGTGGAACCTCTTTTAACCGGTTCGGTAGATTTGACGAACCGGTTCTACCGAATAGGTGCGAACTGGTAGGAACCCACCTCTGTTGTAAGTCAATAGAGAGCTCTTTCCACCATTGCCTTAATGCAGGATAAGAGGTTGAGACTACCCCAAACCAAGTAATTTGAGGGTTTAATGTGGGAAAGTAGAAAGATGACCAAGTTGAATTGGACTTTATCGCCACTTTTTGACCATGTCTGTATAATTTTCTGTTCATTGTTATCTTCTAGTGCAGGTGTATCAAACGCAAGGCCCGGGGCCCAGATCTAGCCTGCAGGGTGCTTAGAACTGGCCCGCAGGGCCGCCCTGGAAACAGCAAAGGACCAGCCTACGGTGCCTCTGCCAGAGAAAACAGAGCTCACAAAGGCCGCAGGAGGCCCTCCCGAGCTCTGTTTTCACTGGCAGAAGGTAGAAGGAGGCCATTGAGCCGAGGTGGCGCAGTGGTTAAATGCAGCACTGCAGGCCACTTCAGCTGACTGCAGTTGTGCAGTTCGGTTGTCCAAATCTCACCCGGTTCAAGGTTGACTCAGCCTTCCATCCTTCCGAGGTGGGTAAAATGAGGACCCAGACTGTGGGGGCGATATGCTGACTCTGTAAACCGCTTAGAGAGGGCTGAAAGTCCTATGAAGCGGTATATAAGTCTAACTCCTAAGTCTAACTGCTATCACAGCTGAAAACGGAGCTCGGGAGCCCGTTTTCGCTGGCAGAATGCTCAGGCCACCACAGGCAACCTCGACACTAGTGACATTGAGCTGGCCACGCCCATCCCGGCCCCCCAAGGTCAAACACAACCTTGATACGGCCCTCAATGAAATTGACTTTGGCATCCCTATTCTAGTGATTCTTTCTTTTTAACTTTCCTGTCTGGTTTTGGTTTTCCCAGTGGCATTTCTTCTCACTATTAATCAGGTCTGACTTTGCTCGGTTGTCCAGGATCTCGCTAAGTGTCCAAGGGCTGCAAACTGAGCTGCATTTTTAACCCGAGTATAAGAAAATCCTGCAGAGATATGGAGATCTTACCAAAAATATGCAATAAGCGTCTAGTTTGGAGTGAGGGTTTAAGCCTGGATTTCCTAGGTCAACTGGTCTTTCTTCGAAGCGTGCTTCCTTCAACTGCCCTCTTTCACCGACTTTCCTTGCATCTCTTTGCAGATCAACAAGGAGCGCCTCTACCTGCCGTTGAAGCTGGGCCAAGGGAAGGTCAACATTTTCACTTTCGGCTTCCACATCGTTATAGAGACTGATTTTGGTCTGAAGGTGGTGTATGACTGGAGGACCTTCCTCTCCATCACGATTCCGCGGAGCCTCCAAAATAGCACCTACGGCCTTTGCGGGAGATACAATGGCGATCCTGAGGATGATCTTCAGACCTCTGGCGGCCTTGTGGTCTCCAGCATTAATGAGTTTGGCCACAGCTGGGCCAAGCGGGACCCCTTTTGCCAGGCTGGGTGTGGCGATAGGTGCCCAACTTGTCGTAAGGTAGAAGGCTTCTGGAAGCCTCAGCAGCTGTGCAGTTTGATTCCTAGCAAGAGTGGGGTCTTCTCCAGGTGCCACAGTAAGGTCAACCCGGCCTTCTTTTATAAGAACTGCTTATTTGACACCTGCATTGATGGTGGAGCAGTGCAGACAGCTTGCAGCTGGCTGCAAAATTATGCCAGCACTTGCCAAACCCAGGGGATAGCAGTCACAGGCTGGAGGAACTTCACTTCATGCGGTAAGTAGATGATCTTCTTCTTCTTCTTCTTTTCTTCTTTTCTTCTTTTCCTCCTCTTCTTCTTCTTCTTCTTCTTCTCCTTCTCCTCCTCCTCCTCCTCCCCTCCTCCTCCTCTTCTTCTTTTCCTCCTCTTCTTTTCCTCCTCCTCCTCCTCCTCCTCCTCCTCCTCCTCCTCCTCTTCTTCTCCTCCTCCTCCTCTTCTTCTTTTTCTTCTTCTCCTCTTCTTCTTTTTCTTTTCCTCTTCTTTTCCTCCTCCTCCTCCTCCTCTTCTTCTTCTTCTTCTCCTCCTCCTCCTCCTCCTTCTCCCTCCTCCCCCATCCCCCTCCTTCCTCCTCCTCTTCCTCTTCCTCTCCATTTTAAAATAAGATTTCTTTTATCATTAGGACTTCTGTTTATATTCCGCTGTTGGGTTTCTGGTCATCTTCCCAAGGCAGTCGTTCTTCATTTGTCAAATGCAAATGTTATTAGTGTATGCAAGTGAAGGAAAAGTCCATGCAATTGTTGCAAAGAGCCTCTCCTGTCAATAAGTTACCATGTTTTGTTCAATTATTCGTCTCATAAGCGAAGACGCAAAGTGTCTCAGGCAGGCCGACTGTCTGGCAAATCCATTGAAAAGTTGTTTTCCTCACTAATCAGATTTACAAATTAAATTAGGATCTTTTTCGGTCTGCAAATTGACAGCCTCCATAAGCCTTGCTCCTTCCACTGGGGGATTCATTAACAGCCCTGAGAAAAATGGAGGCGGGTGGACGAGAAAAGCTTTGAAATTGGGCATTTCTCCACTCTTGTCTTGGCCCTTCGGAAGGGTGAGAGGTTCTTAAAATTGCCTCTCTGGACAGAGAAAGGGAACAAGTTTTTGAGAAAGCCACAGTGATGTTTTGAGAGCACTGTGGCATTCAAGCGTGCAAGGATTTCTCTTTTCGAGCTGTTGCTTCCGGACAGAGGCTTTGGTTTTGATACAGCTCAGAAATCCCTTGCTCAAATATAGTGGCATTATTTTGGCTTCGAGGGGCAGTTATGAGTGGTTGAATCCTTGTTACCAAGTTCTCTTTCTCTCTTTTTTTTAAAAAAAAATCCCTGGGGTTGATGAACTGGGGAGTAAACATCTCCCTCCAGAGGCAGGATTTGACCTCAGTCTTTCATAGGAGGACAGTAAGGGAAATCACCATGGACAACTCCTTCATATTGCCACCAACTCCCTGTGAAACGCATTGTAGGTTTGGAGATATTATCTCCAAATCAAAGACCATCTTTCCAGTTCAGCTTTAGTTTCTACATTGTAGGCAGGGGTGAAATTCAGCAGGTTCTGACAGGTACCTGGGTAGTTTGGAGAACTGGCAAATTCACTCTGGCTGGCCCCATAGTGGGGTGGGAATGGGGATTTTGCAGTATCCTTCCCCTGCCACACCCACCAAGCCTTGCCTACAGAACCAATAGTAAAAAAAAAATTGAATTTCACCACTGATCGTAGGCCAACTTTTACAAAACCAAAGACAATTCTATTTGCTCATTCTTAGCTCTCCAGGTCCAGAGGAATCTTTGCCTATCAGTTGTATGTGACAGTAAATATGTTTTCCTAATTTAGCTTGAGTAGATGGCTCTGAAGACTCTCAATCATGCTAACCAAGATGTTCCTCTGGACTTAAGCTCCTTGGGTCTATTATGTCATAGAGATATGTTGTGGCCCAGCAGGAGCCGTTGGAACTGCCAACAGACTCCGATAGCGAGGGACCTTATGAGTCGGCTCTGGAAGATGTGGAGGACCCTGGACAGGTTCAGACTCTGAGCAGGGACCAGAGAGGCTGGTTGGCCACCAGGAGGCGCCTGAGGCATGGAGCCGTGGTGAAATTCAAAGGGAGTTTGTCTCTGACGTCAGGCCCTGGAGCAGTGGTGAAGACATCAGACTCTGGAGCAGTAGGGAGGAGCTAAGGGAGTTGGTCCCGGACGCTAGGCAAAGACAGGCAGATAAGCGCCGGCAGCAACTACGGAGATATAGAAGATAATTGGGGCCGGGTGGTTGTGATTAGGCTCTTCCCAAGAGATTATATAAGAAGGGACTTTGGGAGGAGGCTTTTTGCAGGACACAACCGTTATACTCAAGCTGGAGAAGCTCTTGTGTGTATTTCTTATCTGGAAGCCTGGGTTGCTGCCAAGGCCTTGTTGGTGTGTTAATTACTGTGAATAAATTGGCTAGCAGTAATCTTGTGTCAGCGTGACTCACCGTATGGAGGGGGGGGGTCAGAACAGAGATGTATATGGCTTCACCGAGATGCACCCATGTTAAGAAGCTTTGTCCCTTGCATTCTAGCGGTCAGCTGCCCTCCCAACAGCCACTATGAAAGCTGTGTGAGCGTCTGCCAGCCTCGCTGTGCCGCCATCCGGCTGAAAAGTGACTGCAACCATTATTGCGTGGAAGGATGTCAGTGCGATCCAGGCTACGTCCTCAATGGCAAAAGCTGCATTCTTCCTCACAACTGCGGCTGTTACTCAGATGGCAAATATTACGAGGTGAGCCAGTAACTGGGAGCCTGGGAGATAGTGTTGCCAGAGCAGAGACGACGTCCAGAAGGCACAAACAACATCACAGAAATGCTACGATTCAGTATTAAGCATTGCATCAGTCTTTGATATGCAAGCATGCAATGGTGGCGTTTTTGTGATAATGTCATAATGAGTGTCTTATGTGTTATCACTCTGGCATCATTGTGGCTTGTTCCAAACTCTCCTGGAATAGGATATGTTTTCTGGAGCAGGCATGGCTGGAATGCAGTAGTAACATAGATTTGGTCCAGCGTGACTTTCAATATTTCAAAATCTGGTCTCATTTCTTTTCATCTAAAAGACAATATTGGCAGTGAGTGCTGCAAGAACACCAGCCAAATAAGCCGCTAAATAGAATCAGTCTCAGAATCAGGATTTCATGTCTGGAATACATTAAGGGAGAACATTTTCTGAGTAGCATCCATTACGAGTGTTAGAGTGTGGGCGTACAGTCTACACGAATTCTTCCTATTATTGCAATAGATATTGTCTATAAGGTAAAGGTAACGGTTCCCCTCACATATATGTGCTAGTCATTCCCCACTCTAGGGGGCGGTGCTCATCTCCATTTCAAAGCCGAAGACTCAGCGCTGTCCGAAGATATCTCCGTGGTCATGTGGCCGGCATTACTCAAAGCCGAAGGCACACGCAATGCTGTTACCTTCCCACCAAAGGTGGTCCCTATTTTTCTACTTGCATTTAAGTGCTTTCGAACTGTTAGGTTGGCCGAAGCTGGGACAAGTAACGGGAGCTCACTCCATTACACGGCGCTATGGAATCGAACCGCCGAGCTGCAAATCTCAACAAGCTCAGCATCTTAGCCACTGAGCCGCGTCCCTTTCATTGTCCATAAAGATTACAACAAAAATATACAAAAGAGCTATTTTTGTTTGTTTTAAAAAAGCTATGTGAAATTCTCCTCTAAGCTTCCTTTGCTTACTAACCATGCATTTCTAAACAGGCAGTTGTAAATCCGTGCAGCTTAGTTGCTCTTTTCTGCTGCCCTCGAGTTGTTGTTTTTTTCCAGGAGATATAAGGATATGTTTGCTTTTACACCATCATCTCTATTACTTGTGACCTTTAGCATCCAAACTAAGAAGCTCTGCTCCGTTGTATTGAAGGAGCCATCCTCATCTATATTCATCCAAACAACAATAACCACAATGAGCAAAAAAAAAAGAGAAGATAAGAAGGCTTGTAGAATTTGTGCAAATTATAGTGTTTTTCTGCCTTAAACTGCCTGTGGGATTGCATAGCAAATAGGTTGCAAATAGGAAGGAAGCAAAGAAGAGATATGGAATGTTGTTGATCTGTTGTTCTTTCAACAATGCTCCGTAATAGGTTGAATTTGGGGGAAGTAAACACAGTTCTTTGGGGAATTGGTTCACAGGGCTTTAAAAAGGGATTTTTTCCCCTGCAGATAATATTCAGGGACTATGATTTTTTTCGCCTTCTCTTCCTCTACATTACCAGTCAATATTGCTGTCAAGTTTCAGCCTCCCTTGAGTGATCCCATAAAGGACAATTGTGGAATAATGCACTGGGTGCATCTATGAAGGATGCAGGATCAGTTTAGCATCAGGTTGATCCCCACAATGCAGTGACACCAATTTTCAATAATGTGGTGATACTTTTTTTTTTCTCCCAAGGGAGAGAGGAAAATAGAAGTAGCTTTGTCATGTTCTCAACATCCCTTACTGGGCCCCCAAAGGAGATCCTTCCCTGTCATTTGCTGATTTCTGATTCCCCAGAATATACTCTCGCAGATGAGAGGAGAAAGCCATAAATTCATAGAAAGGACATTTCATTTGCAGAAGGAAACTAATAAATGAGAGACAAAGAAGATTAATCAAGGTGAAAAAATGGTTTTATTTTGACATGGGGGATATTAAATGTTATTTCTGAGTTAGTCATCAATCTAGTGATTATTTTTCAATGGGACAAGTTGATATTTCTTGGTTCTTGTCCCAGTAAATTATTTACCTTGTCTTATACCGTATCTAATAGAGATCAATCAATAATACCCGTCAGTTTTCCAGAGTTTCATTCATAAGGCTTTTCCTCCACTACCCTGTCTTTTCCTCTTCTTCATTTTTTGCTTCAGTTTATTTATGTATGTAGTTTTCCCCAATATGCACATTTTCCTATCCTAAAATATTAAGTTGTATACCTATTCTAACCAAAACTCTGCATTTTTTTTTATTTCCAGTGCAGCATTCATGTTATTGCATCATATCAAGGATGCTGCTAATCCAAGCCAGACAACAATGAGCCACTAACACAAGTATAACAATCTGACCAAATTAAGTAGTTTTCCGTGTTTGGAGAAGACAGCTTGGGTTAAAAATTGGCATAGCCCTCTTTTCATGCTAAATGATACAAGACAGCTTAGAAACTTTGCCCATGTTTCTTAGAAGTAGCCTTTAGCTTCCTGTCTCTTCAAAATAACGAAGTTTAAAAAAAACCATTGGTTGTTCCCATCCAACAGTTGGATAAAGCCACTGCGAAGAATAATTTCTGATACCAGTTTTGTCATTCTATCTTCCTGTACTTGGCTTTTTACCTCCCAAGTAAAAGGGAAAAAAATAGTAGCTGGATTTATTTGATGAGTCCAAGTTCTTGCTCTCCGTTATGCTATAAATCTGATAATGAAAGAATGGAATGCGACGTGTGCTTCTCTGCAAAGCTACACTTCGGCAGTGAAAAGGCTATTGGTACCACTGCCCTTTGGAGGAGTGGGCAGGGATGTTGCTATGGAAACAATAGCCTTTTTACTGCTGAAGTGTAGCTTTGAATTTCTTCCCTTTTACAGGTCAGGAGCATAACAGGCCAGGGACACCAGTCAGGAACTTTTCACAAGTCTTTTGATCTGCCAGAATGAGGCCTCTAAGCCAGAATATGCATTTTAAAACAAGATCCCAAAGAGATTTTAGGAACTATTGCTTTTAACAGGTTGATCACAACCATTACTTTGTAGTAAACTGTGATTTATGGTTGCATTAAATGACAGATTGTCCTAGGATTTCAAACTTTTTAATCATACCTTTTGGGGCCCCAGAGTGGGTTACCTAAAACATAGCATATTATGTTTGGATGCAACAGCAAATTATAGCACTCAAAAAATTCAGAAATAAGTGTTCATGTTGCAGCAAACAAAATGTGGATGAAGAAAAGAATAAATCTGTAAAATGAAGGCTCTAAACTTTTCTTTCGCATCTTTCCAAATCACACTCTGGTGAAACAGCTGAACACACACTGCAAATCAGAAATGACATGATATGCTGAACATGTTTCTAGATCGTTTTGCTGCTTGTCACCAAATGAAAAATTGAATGTCTGAATGCATCTGAATCTTCTTTTTTTTGTGGCATATCTGTCATCGGATGTTGGCGATCATGTTGGCGATCCTATTCAGATCCTATGTATCTGAATAGGGAATTGAAATGGGTTATTATCTTGAAAATCCAGTATTATACATCTGTTGCCCTTTAGAAAAAGACATTTTAAGGTTTTGTTTGGAGAGAATTATATTGACCCAAACCCCACAGATTTTCGTTTGCCAAGTGCCGAGAGCTTCTGGCAAGAGAGCATGTTAGCTATCCACTAAGAAATGCTCTACACAGCCTCCCTCTCCTGGTGAAAAATAAAATTTTCAAGGAGCCAGCTGGTTTCTGTATGGCCCCACTGTGCAGCTAGCTGGATGAATTGCAAAAAGATTTGGTAGTTAGACTACCGTCTGGTTCTTAAAAGAAAAATAAACTCTATTTAGTTCACTGTAGTTGGTGATTGTTCGTTGTGTATATGAATTGCATGTATCATGTTATGTTGTCTAACTAAAATGCTTTAAGTGAGGTCAGGAAGAACTGTATACTGAAACAACAGCACAATGGAATGAACATTTATCTCATGCCAGCCCTGCAAATCAGCAGCAGACACTTGACAGTGGAGTTAAAATATAATGTTCCCTGTACAGAAAATGTGTGTTTGTAGGTTTATATGCATGAATGCTGCTTTCTCTTCAAATAAAAAAAAAGTCAAGAAATCAAAATCATAAAATAAACCAGAATATCCAGCTATGGGCAAATATGTTATTGTTGGACAAGACAAATAATATGTGCTCCATTGGAGCAAAAAGCAAAATAAAATAAATGAAATTGCAGCAAAAGAAACCGCAGAATTTCATGGACAGGTAAAGTCGCTGTAGGACAAGCCCGGCAAGGAGGCACCGAAATGACATTTAGTCAAACGTCAAACCTTTCCAGAGGCACTGAGCCATGAGGACAACTTGGGAAGCACTGTACATTCCTTAGGTCTGCTGATATGGCCCATAAAACCACCTCTTGGTAGAAGTTTGACATATTTGTCAGCAGAAGGACAGGGCAGGAGCCACAGAGATGGGCTTTGGATCCTTGTTCCATTCTCCAGGGCATTTGGTGGGTCTTTAGAGGTGTTGCTTTCAACCCTTGGAAGAACTGTTTGCATCTTGTCTCTGTCTTTTACTCCCCCCTTTTGTGCAGCCCAAGCAGCTTTTCTGGAACAGTGACTGCACCCGCCGTTGCCGTTGCTTTCGTCGAAACCTGATCCAGTGTGACCCTCGGCAGTGTAAATCCGATGAGGAGTGTGCCCTCCAGAATGGAATCCGGGGTTGCTTCAGCATGAAGAGCTCCTACTGCATTGCTGCAGGAGGAGGGGTCTTCCGCACGTTTGACGGCGCCTTCCTCCGCTTCCCTGCCAACTGCGCCTTTGTCCTCTCCACTATCTGCCAAAAGCTCCCCGACATCTCCTTCCAGCTCATCATCAATTTTGATAAGTGGACGTATCCCAATTTGACCGTAATTTCACCGGTTTACTTTTATATTAATGAGGAGCAGATTCTTATCAGCGATCGAAATACAATTAAGGTACAGTGTCAAGTCATTAAGAAACTTTTAGACTGGGGTCCAGTCATCCCGGGGGGGGGGGGAGTGCTGAGCTGAGGCTGGTCAGTAGCCTCCCAATTTTGCCAATCACTTTGCCAATGTTTGAGATGCCAGCAAAGAAAGCAGAATAGGCCACAGAAGGAGAGTTTGGAGTATTCATGACTCAAAGCCAGACTTCCAAACTTGGCTTTAGAAGGAAATCTACTCTGCTTAAAAAGGGGAGGATGGGCTTCTTACAAACTAAAGTATATTTACTTCCACATTTAGGTGAATGGGACATCAGTGAGCATTCCTTTTGTTACTGGTTTGTCAACCAAAATCTACAGTCTGGAAGGTTTCCTGGTCATAGACACAAGCCCAGATATCCAGATCCACTACAATGGGTTCAACATCATCAAAATTGCCATTAGTGAACGCTTGCAAAACAAAGTTTGTGGGCTTTGTGGAAATTTTAATGGAGATCACACTGATGATTATGTCACCCTGCGAGGGAAGCCAGTCGTCAGCAGTGTGTTCCTGGGCCAGAGCTGGAAAACCAATGGCATGCAGAAGAGGTAACGGGCGGGGCCAAGTGAGTGATATGTCCAGAAGAAATTGTTCATTTTGCTAGCTGCATCAGCCACATATTGTCCCATCTGAGGGACCACATTTAAAAGTAGTTTGGTTTACAAGTGTTTTTAACTAACCACTGCACAGAAAAAGAAGACATCAATGATACTTTGCATGGGCCCATTTGGGAAGATGGGTGGAGACATCAGTGTGAAGAATTGCTGGAAAAAAGTTGGTGGTGAGGGGAGTAACTTCTTTATGGCATTTCACTATCTAATTTTAGCAGCAAACAATTCTGCCAGCTTCTGTTATAGTTTTAGATGGGCACTGAAAGACTCACAGTTGCATTGGTACTCCTATCTCGCTCTGCCAACTCTAGGGGAAAGGAGAAACAGAGTCCAGGCCCCTTGCAATAATTAGAAGAATGGGGAGAATCCAATCGCTAGTTCCTTTTCAATAAATTGTTTAGGTTTTATTTCTGCTTTCAAAGGCTAGGAAGGATGTGCCAAATAGTTATGATGCTCTGTGTTTGAAGAGCTGACCTTTGGACAGCTGTTAATTGAAAGACAGGAATTGAAAACCCCTACATTTAGGGAAGAGTTAGAGTTTAAGCAGCTGACCCACATCGGAATAACTCAAAGCTCACCATGTATCATCTTCAATCAAAACCTCTGTTTTCCTTTCTGTTGAGAGCAGCTAATGGCCAACAGGAATGGATGAAAACCTACTGGTACTGGAAATAATTCCTTACCAGAGGGATGGTGCATGGTAGAGTCTAACCAGGGTGGGTCACCATTTATGGTAAGAACATATAAAATAATGACACTGTGATTACACTGATGTTGTGGAAAGTCATGCTTTGTTTGACAATAGTTTAGTGAATAAACCAAAGACAGCTGTAATTGTATTTGGAATGACCTTGGGAGATGGAAAAGAACAGCCAGAACAACAAACAGATAAGAGGCACCTTAGCCCTTAGCAGGAAAGAGAAGTTTCTTGGCTGTAAACACAGCAAGGGAAAAATATGGCTTTGGACTTGTTAAGATTGATGTTAGCCTCATGAGGTAGCCAGACAGGGCTCCTTCTGAGACATTTGCTACATCCACATTCCTATTGAATGCTAAACAGCCTCTTATCCAGTCATAGCCCTGGCTATATGTCTCTTAAGATTATTCCCACGTACTATATCCTTGGTGGAGTATAAACCACATGCTAAATTAAAATAATGGTTCTACAAACCATTATTGTCATTTTCTTCTGGTTTTCTTTTGTGTTTATGATTCCAGCTGCAATGAGCTCCAGTATTCACAATATGCTGCTGCTTGCGACAACGTTCAAATCCAAATCCTGCAGAGTGACAGCTACTGCCTCAAGCTCACTGATATGAAAGGTTTCTTCCAGCCTTGTTATGGACTGCTGGACCCATTGCCTTTTTATGAATCATGTTTTCTTGATGGCTGCTACAATCAGAAGAAGTACCAGCTCTGTGGCTCCTTAGCAGCATATGGAGAGGCCTGTCGCTCCTTTGGGATCCTCAGTACAGAGTGGATTGAGAAGGAAAATTGCTGTAAGCAAGCTTGTCTTAGTTTAGTCCTTTTTAGACAGTTTCTTCATTGCATTCCCTTCAGCAGAGAGTAAAAGAATATAAATATGGGCATATTTGGTGTGGAAGAGTCTTCTCCATGGTTTTTACCATGAATGCTTTCTTAATTGCTAGCATAAAAAGGTTTCCCCCACTGGAGAGACAAAGAAAATGTTTTTTCAGGGGAAGAAGCTTTTGAAGACATGGTAGGAAATATTTCAGTACAGGGTGATTATTTTTCTGCTTACACTTTGCATTCTATCTTTCATGGAAATCTCCTCCGAAAAAAAAATGAACATAAAATAAATCAGATACCCTTGTCTGTTTCCCACCCCCACCTTTTTATCTTTTTTTAGCAGGAGTGGTCGAAGATCCCTGCATGGGAGCAGATTGTCCCAACAGAACTTGTGATGTGGACAATGATGGAGAACTCTGCGGTTGCATTGAGCCTCCTGCCTATGGAAACAGTGAGTGCCCTACAAGCAGATCCTGATGAGAAATGTCCTATGAGGTTTCTGTAGTAATCCTCTTCTTCTCTCACAGGCACACATGATATTCTAGATGCTGAGGTGACCTGCAAAGCTGCCCTAATGGAGGTGTCCATCTCAAAGTGCAAGCTGTTCCAACTGGGCTTTGAAAGGGAAGGTGTCCGCATCAATGACCGCCGTTGTCCTGGCATTGAAGGCGAAGATTTCATCTCGTTCCAGATCAACAACACCAAGGGCAATTGTGGAAACATTGTGCAGGTCAGAATGATTGAGAAACTATGGGTTTATTTCCCCCTTGTGGCACTTAAGATTTTTATCAAAGCTTCTGAATTAGCTTCATCTTGCAGTGGAAGTAGTTTTCATTGCTGTCAGAACATCATCATAAACATTTAATTTTTGCAATGTTCCCTCTATGATGAAATGAGTAATGTGAATAAAAACTTACAATGCCAAAAAACCATCATTGGCAAATTTGGGACTTTGCCATTAGCCCTTTATTTTTTGGCCATGGATGTCTACATGTCTGGCTTCCCTTTCTTCTTAGCTCATAGAAGACATGAAATAATTACATAGTTCTCTTTGGATTAGAGATCTTTTCTTAGCCAGTCATCTCAGTTCCATTGGATTAGATTAAGAAATGAAGTTTGCAGCATAAATTTGAAGCTATAAGCAAGGAGAATCCAGGATCTAAGGAAATAACTATATCATTAGGCAGGTTTTTTCCTAAACATGTGCATTTTTTCTCCTCTTCACATTGTAGTCTAACAGCACCCACATTATGTATAAAAACACAGTCTGGATTGAAAGTGCAAACAACACTGGAAATATCATTACTCGAGACAGGACCATCAATGTTGAATTTTCTTGTGCATATGAGCTTGACATTAAAATTTCTTTGGATTCTGTTGTGAGACCAATGCTCAGGTAAGAAAAAGTGTTGATTCTTTGGGCATTCTGAGGAAATGAAGAATTTGATGAAGGGATTCCATTATCTCATGGATTTTATTTGAAAGTGTGCAACTGGCTGAGATTCTGGGAATTGAAGTCCACAGTTCTGACAAAATGTAAACACCAGTTTATAATTGCTGTAGCCCCTGCTTTATTTATTTTCTTGTAGAATGAAAATCTTTTATTTTGAGTTTGATTTAAAAATATTTCCCTTCCTCTCAATTATAGCAATAGCATTTGATTTTGTCTGTTTTCTTCTTTAACAAAATGGTGAGATCCAAAATAAATTACCTCCAAGCATTAGAGTGTTGTAATTTTGGGAAATATTGTAATTGGATGCTAATTTATATACGTAGTTAATATTTTATTAAGTTTGGTAATTGTTAACTCTGGTAATAGGATGTAAATGAAGCAAAACGATGGAATTAAATTAAATGAATCAATAAATAATAACACAAAGTTATTAGTTTTAAATTCTTCAACAGCAGATTTGTCACCTTTTTGTTTTGGTATAACGGTTATTTTTTCTCTACCTTGTTCTCTCTTTGTAGTGTCATTAATCTGACTGTACCTACAAAGGAAGGCAGTTTCACTACCAAAATGGCCCTATATAAAAATTCATCCTATAAGCATCCCTACAGGCAAGGAGAAGTTGTGCTAACCACACGTGATGTATTGTACGTTGGTGTCTTTGTGATGGGGGCAGATTCCACTCACCTCATCCTCACACTGAACAAATGTTATGCAACACCATCACGAGACAGCAATGACAAGCTCAGATACTTCATCATTGAAGAAGGGTGAGCCATTCTTTTTCAGTGCCTAGTGTTCGAAATTCCAGAAGAAAAGCTTGTCAGTTCTTGGGTGTTCTGCTGGAACTAATCAGTGCATTCCTTTTTCTTGCAGTTGTCAGAATATCAAGGATAATACAATTGGAATTGAGGAGAATGGGGTCTCCCTCACCTGCCGTTTCCACGTTACTGTTTTCAAATTCATTGGAGATTATGATGAGGTTCATTTGCACTGTGCAGTCTCGCTTTGTGATTCAGAAAGATACTCATGTAAAATAGTAAGTGATGCAAACCTCAGATGCAGTTCATGTCAATGTGCTATTTAAGGCTGACCTCAAAAAATGGAAATTGTTTCAGAGTTGATCAAAAACTTGGTTTTTGAAGGACAGTATAATCTAAAATGCATGTGCTTCAGATACAACTTTAATGATAGGGATCTGTAACTTCTGCTTTGTAGCTCGGTTAAATATTTGCACCCTGGTGCATTTTAAGACAGGGGAAAATTGATACTTTTAACCTTGTATATGACTAAGGTACCTATTTTATCCCTTATATATTTGGCTCTGTGGTCCCTGGTTCTGTTTATTCTTAAAAATTGCTATTGACAGATCATGCAAAGTACAATATATGCTTTCAAACCAACAGAAGTTGTGTACCAAAGAAACATTTCTATCTCTTTCTTTTTGGCTCAATCAGAATTGTCCACAGAATACCCGGAGGGCCAATGATTATTCCAAAGGTCTCAATGAGCAAATCATTTCTGTGGGACCAATCAGAAGAAAACGTAAGTGTGATGTTTCTCCAAGTTTTCATTCAGAAATCTGGATCAATTTTACTGCATGGATGCATGATTAAAACAGATTTGGTTTTTTTACTTTGACTGGTGCCTTTTAGGCCTAGACTGGTGTGAAGACAATGGAGGCTGTGAACAGATATGCACAAGCCAGGTGGATGGGCCACTCTGTAGCTGTGTAACTGGAACCTTGCAAAAAGATGGCAAGAGCTGTCGAGGTGAATGAACCCTTTTTCAAGGACTGATAGAAATTTCCTTAGGCATTTATATATAGACGACAGAAACGACACGTTTCTGACTGAAGTTTATATTATTTTTAAAACATGCAGCTTGAATGTTCATTGTCTCTTCTACTTTTCTTTGCAGCAACCAGCTCTTCAACTGAGGCTCAAGCCAGGCTGCTTCTGCTCCTTGTCAGCCAGTTGTTCTTATGGTGTAATCTTTCTCAGTCCAGCCCAGCCACATAGTTTATCAAAGTACTGGAATTTGTTATAACCTCCTAGGTCCCTATAAACATATCTAACTCTGAACCTGAAATCCACATGACTGTCCAACACCATTTGTAATGACAGATTTTTGTCTGTTATAGCACTGACGTTATTGGCCTCTTTAAATGGCATTAACAATGTTGTAAAAATGTTAACAGGGCATCACATTCTTCTAAAGTATCAGGAGATCTGCAAGTTGAATATCCAATAGTTGATTGTATGTCTTTCTCTTCTGAGAGTCCACTTTTCTATTCATATTTACAGAAATCTCTGTATAATCTGAATTATTAAATTTTGCAGGAAACATCTGGGCAGCTTTGCTACTTTCTGAACTTGGGATGGGGAGGGAAAGTAAGAGGCAAGAGTAGCTCTTGGGTGTCCTGGATTTGACATCCTTAAGTTTGCTTCTTTAAGCCATTCATTGCTGAGTTTAAATCGCCCTAGAGCTGTTTCTTTTATTCAGATTTTGATGCATTCTGCCCATCCAAGTTGATAACCAGCACTCTCTTCAGAAGAGTAAAAAAAATCGAGATGAAGAGAACTTTTGATGTGCCCTGAAATGCTACAATTACATTATAGCCATTCTTGGGGGGGGGGGGGGGTGGTATGAACAATGTTACTGTTTGAATTTATCTTCTTTCTTTTAGATGTTTGCTGGAGTAATTTTAAAATTAAACACGGGGAACAAGATCTTGTTTCTTGGCAGCCTTCTGTTTCGTGAAGTTTGTTTATATTTGGGACTTGGGGAAAACACCTGTAGTACAGCTAGACATGTTTTTTTTTCCTTGACATGTCAGTTCAAAAAACAAAACAAAAATGAATATTATCTGCTGTAAAGATTTGGAAACACCATAAGCTTGTTGATTGGGGTTTAATAAACATCCTTTGCTTCCCAGAAGAAGAAGAAAATGGGTTGCTTTTTGGTGGGTTTCTGGACGGGATCAGGGAAGATCTCGCCGAGTCCTATCAATACCAAAACGAGTGCCAACACAATGAAAGATAAAATTTAAGAATTTTGTATCACCAAAAAATGCCAAAAATATTGGAGGCAATGGAAAGGCCTCCCTTTTTTCTTTTCATTTTCTCCTCACCTCCATGGAGCCCCAGACGGCTCCCTCTCCTCCCCTTTCCCTCAGAGAGCATCCCACCGAATGAAGGAACCAGTTTACGGGGGAAGTTTCTATGACGGGGAGGGGGGGGTACCTATCCCGCCCCACCGCCCACCGGGATCCGCCTGGGAAAAGGCGCCCCTAACCCTCCCGCTCTTTTTCTGAGGTAAATAACTCCGCCTCGCCGCTGCTGTGGTAAAAGTTAACAGCCAACGACAACGCCCGTCACTCCGCCCCCCGTCGCGGATGGGCATTTCTGATAGGCTCGCCTCACGCCGACGTCCGCGCAGTCCACTCCAAGGCGGGCGTCGCGCGACTCTCGACCGTCGGGTGGTTTGTGACCCTCGCAGCCAATCCCTGCGTCTTTGGCAGCCGAAACTCCGCCTCTCCCGCCCGGTGATTGGCGCAGGGGCCTTCCCCATATCACCAGAGGCCAGTCTGGACCTCAGGGCTTTGGAGGAGCGAGCGCGTAGCAGTGTCCAGGTAGCTGCGGAGGATGGTGACGGAGCGGCGGGATCCAGGTGGGGAGAAGCGCGGAGGAGCGTTCCGAGTCTGTCTGTTTGTTTGTGTGTGTGTGTGTGTGTGTGTGTGTGTGTGTGTGTGTGTCGGGGGGGGTATTGTCTCGTGCCCATCTTTCTCACCTTCAGCCCTTCGGGCGCCTGGACTTCATTTCCCACAATCCCCCAGCCTGGGCGGCGATGACTGAGGCTGTTGGGAAATGGGGTCTCCCTAACCTCGAGCCACTCAGGCTGAGGGAAAGGCGGTTGAAGGCTACATCGGTTTTAAAAACTTAAGCTTAATTTTGCCTCATTGCTACATTTTTCCACCAACCCGCCTTGAATAACTCGTGGCCAAACAAGATAAGAATGATCATTGCTCTGCATTTTAAAGCCTCTCTCCTTAAAAGGTAAAGGTTCCCCTCGCACATATGTGCTAGTTGTTCCTGACTCTAGAAGGCGGTGCTCATCTGCGTTTCAAAGCCGAAGAGCCAGCGCTGTCCAAAGACGTCTCTGACTAAACGCAGAAGATGCACTGAGCGCTGTTACCTTCCCACCAAAGGGTGGTTCCTATTTTTCTACTTGCATTTTCTACGTGCTTTTGAACTGCTAGGTTGGCAGAAGCTGGGACAAGTAATGGGAGCTCACCCCATTTCGCGGCGCTGGGGATTCGAACTGCCGAGCTTTCTGATTGACAAGCTCAGCATCTTAGCAAGGTCTTTAAAGGCCAAAGACCCTTCTTGGTGTTGGGTTTTCCTACTTCAGCTTTTTGACGTCTTCTCTGAAACCTGGAGACAGCTTGTGTAACAGAATGACAAGAGTGTGGAAGGGACATTTGGAGGTCTTCTAGTCCAACCCCTTGCTCAGGCAGGAACCCGATGCCATTTCAAACAAATGGTTGTTCAATCTCTTCTTGAAAGTTTCCAGGGAGGGAGGGAGGGAGGGAGGGAGGGAGGGAGGAAGGAAGGAAGGAAGGAAGGAAGGAAGGAAGGAAGGGGAAAAAAACAGAGTGAAAGGGTTGGAAGGCATCTTGGAGGTCTTCTAGTCCAACCCCCTGCTCAGGCAGGAAACCTTATGCCATTTCAGACAAGTGGTTGTCCAATCTCTTCTTTAAAAACTTCTAGTATTTGAGCACCCACAACTTCTGGAGACTTTCAAAGGGGGTTCCCCCCCCCCAGGATTATTTTACATTGTTAATATTTCCTGGTGGCCTCCTTTCCAGCGGGGCTTGTTCTCTTTTTAAGCAAAGGTAAGCCTGGGCAATTCCAGAAGTTCAGCGTTCAGCACTTGGGGTTCTCCAGCCCATTTTGAAAAAGCATTTACCTAAATCATCTGGTAAGGCTTACTTTAGTTTAGAGCGATTTTGAGATGTGAGGAGATACTGGTTGGTTGGAAGCATTCAAATGGAGAAGCTGGTGGACCATGAAGAGGGATCCGAATCTTATGGAAGTGCAAGTAAACTTTCTCTTTTAAGGTCTTTTTAAAGATAGGTGGACTTCAATTCTCAGAATTCCCCTGCTGATTTAGGAATTCTGGGAGTTGAAACCCTCACATCTTAAAAGTTGACAAGCACTGCTTTAAATGCAATAATCCCCTTTTACCATCCATAATAGGTTTATGAGTTCCTAGAACAGCCCCCCCCCCTTATTGTTGGTTGAGAAACAATGAGACGTTGATTAAGGCCAATTAATCTTTTGATGTCTCTGTAGAGCTCCATGCCAGCTCCTAATCCTGAGGGTATCATGGATACTTATGAGATAGTGTTACCCAGGATTGGGTGATCAATCACCAGCAACAGCAGTCTTGGGTTATCTTTTATCAGTGTTATTCACAGTACTATTAAAATAATATTTATTAAATTGTTTTCATGTCTTCAATGTTTGGGGATTGACGGATAATCAGAAAGTTCCTGAAGAGTTTGATGAGGTGAAGAGTTGTGGTGTGTGTGGGGGGGGGGGTACACCCCTGACTTAGAACTTTATTTTTAAACAAACTTGGACTATTTAGATCCAGGAAGTGCAATCTCATACTCAGAGGTTTTTGTCAAGATGTGCATGCCATCATAAATTAATTATTGCTTAATTATTGCAATAGATTAAGAAGTTTTAAGAAATTATTCAATAGATTAAGAACTTTTCCTCTCTCCTCTGACACACCCTCTCTAGAAATCTGTAAGAGTGGAGAAACTACATTGGCCACATTCTCTCTCTCTCATTTTTCCCCCTTTTCCGCACTTGAGAAGTTTTATTGTTTATAGAGCTGTAGTTTTTAGAAACATGCAGGTAGAAAGAAGTGCTACAACTCTCTCTTCTGTTGTAAGTTGATTTTCCATTGCTTTGAAAGAGGCAGCTATTGGCATGATGAGCGGTGACTTAGATATGTTAGTGTTGATGGGAAAGTCTCTTTTCTCTCTTCCATCCTTAAAGCATGGAGAAACGGGGTAAAGATTTACTAATAGGAGACCCAGGCCGCCCTGTTTTCTCTCTCACACCTTGCGCTGCTCAGTTCCTTTGCATTAAAGCTTTCTTTTCAGCTGTACAAATGAGATTGGAAAACTGCAGTCAAAATGATACACTTTACTTTTAGAGTTTGGACCATCCCCGAAGTGACTGGAAACTGAGGAGGCTCTGAAAAAGTTGATTGATGTCCCTTTCTGAACACTGCTAAGAAAGAGAAGTGCATTCTCCAGATTATTCATACAGGTAAACTTCTTCATATGGCCCCTTTGAAAATTAGTTGCCCACTTCTCTTTTAGATTATTGAAAGATAGATTAGTTTAACAAGAGTTGGAAGGGATCTTGAAGAGCTTCTAGTCCAACCCCCTGCTTAGGCAGGAAACCCTACACCACTTCAGACAAATGGATATCCAACATCTTCTTAAAAACTTCCAGAGTCGGAGCATTCACAACAGCTGTTCCACTGATTAATTGTTCTCACTGTCAGGAAATTTCTCCTTAGTTCTAAGTTGCTTCTCTCGTTGATTCATTTCCACCCATTGCTTCTTGTCTCCTACCCTCAGGTGCTTCGGAGAATAGCTTGACTCCCTCTTCTTTGTGGCTGCCCCTGAGATATCAAATACTGCTATCATGTGTTAATATGATAACCTTTTGTATTTCTCTGTGTTTGACATAACACTCTTTCCTTCCTGGCACTCCTGCAGGTGCAGCAATGGATCTTGTCCTGGATTATGCAGATAGTTCTATTTTGACACCTTACGTTTATCCAGCAACCTGGCCAGAGGACAATGCTTTCCGACAGATCATCAGCCTCTTTGTTATAACAAACCTGGGGGCAATCGTCCTATATCTTCTGTTTGCCACTCTCAGCTACTATCTGCTTTTTGATCACAAGTTAATGAAGCACCCCCAGTTTTTAGAGGTGAGTGGGGTACAGCAACATAGCAAAGCTGCTGTTTCCTTTAACGTCATTCATTTACTCACGAGAGGTCCTACCAAAAGAAGAACCGGAACCCTACCGTGTTGTGAATTGTGCCGTGCTTAACCCTCTTCTTAAATTTGTGAATGGAAACGTTAGTGCCATAAAGCAGAATGAACACCTCATGAAATAGGACAGTGGTTCCCAAACTTGGCAACTTTTAAGACTTGTGGACTTCAACTCCCAGAATTCTCCAGCCAGCAGAGCTGGCTGGAGAATTCTGGGAGTTGAAGTCCACAAGTCTTAAAGTTGCCAAGTTTGGGAACCACTGAAATAGGAGATGGGGTGGTTTCTCCATATATCTCTAGGGTACTTTTGGAGATTGGGCACATTTCATCTTTTCTTTCCTGATTTAGTTACCCTCATTTTATTGAGGAGCTCTTTGGGCCGGAATTTTGACTGCCCCCCCTCCTCCCATTTTGGTCTATTGGAGGGGAGGAAGAGGATTCATACAGGCATAGCGTTGTCAGGTAATGTAGCATAGTTAACAATAAAGCAGAACTTTGTTACAGATTCATCCAATAGCTTTAGCTTTCTCAGACGTTTGGTGGGGAATGTGAGGTCTACACCAGGGATTTCCAACCTTGGAACTATTCCCCAGACAGATAGAGCCGAGGTGGCGCAGTGGGTAGGGTGCAGTACTGCAGGCCACTTCAGCTGACTGTTATCTGAAGTTCAGCGGTTCTAATCTCACCGGCTCAAGGTTGACTCAGCCTTCCATCCTTCCGAGGTGGGTGAAATGAGGACCCAGACTGTGGGGGCGATATGCTGACTCTGTAAACCGCTTAGAGAGGGCTGAAAGCCCTATGAAGCGGTATATAATTCCAACTGCTATTGCTATGCTGACAGGGGAATCTGTAAGTTGAAGCCCACAAAACTTCAAAAAGGGGTTGATTAGCAGCAGCCACGTCCCCTTCTTCCTTTCCCCAGCCATAACGGTTCCCGAGCATCCACCTTCCCCAGCCGGATCCCTTCCAGAGAGATCGGAGGAGGCATATCCCAGGGTTTCATGTGGGCTGGGAATGCTGGGGTTTGTAGTCCCGATGCCACTTGGGAGGACTCTAGATGGGGGCGGTGGGTTTCCCACCACTGCTTTAGAAAGGCCAGCGGTGCTAGCCAAAGGAGGACGAAGAGGCTGGCAAGGCAGTTTTATCAATAATTATTTATTTTTTGTCCGTTATCTATAATATATTATTTTAAGGTACTGATCTAAGTTGGTCCTCGACGTAACAACAGGACGTTCGGCGTTACAACCACACTGGGTGGGGGGGGGGAGGAAAGGGACCTGTGACCGTCACACTTGACACAA
Source organism: Thamnophis sirtalis (assembly GCF_051295495.1). Taxonomy (NCBI): domain Eukaryota; kingdom Metazoa; phylum Chordata; class Lepidosauria; order Squamata; family Natricidae; genus Thamnophis; species Thamnophis sirtalis. The sequence goes on along the minus strand of NW_028261382.1, from coordinate 95,524,397 downwards.
CCATTGTAGCCTCTCCGGGATCGTGGAATCAAAATTCAGACAAAAGAGCCAAGGTGGCGCAGTGGTTAAATGCAGCACTGCAGGCTACTGCTAGATCAGCAGGTCAGTGGTTCAAATCTCACCGGCTCAGGGTTGACTCAGCCTTCCATCCTTCCGAGGTGGGTAAAATGAGGACCCAGATTGTTGGGGGCAATATGCTGACTCTCTGTAAACCGCTTAGAGAGGCCTGAAAGGCCTATGAAGCGGTATATAAGTCTACTGCTATTGCTATTGCTATTGCTTGGCAACTGACTCATATTTGTGCCAAAGTTAGGACTGGGTGGTTTTGAAAGGCCTTTTGACCCATTCTTTGCTTTTGTGTTCAGAATCAAGTGCAGCGGGAAATAAAGCACACCCTCTCGTCTTTGCCTACTATCAGCGTTCCCACCGTGGCCATCTTCTTTGCTGAGGTCAGAGGCTACAGCAAACTCTACAGCAGCGTTGAGGATTCTCCCCACGGTAAGCACCCCTGTTTGTCAACACTCTCCAGAACTGGCCTCCCTGCGGATACTTTTCTCGGTCCCTTTATATCTTTTTTTTTTTTTGAAATATACTTTTTTTATTTTCCATTTTCATAACATATATATACTATTACATAGCCAATATCCTATTGTATTAAGTAGTAATTACTTCAGTTCCTCTTGCCATCAACGCCCAGGAAGATAAAAACCCATTATTAGCTCTTCTGCTCACCATACACCTCTTTCTTCTACCTCTCTCCTACCTCCTTTCTTCCCTCCATCATCCTTTTCTACTCTACTTCCCCTTCCTTTCTCCTTCTCCTCTCTCTTCATTCCACTCCTCCTTATCCTCCTCATCTTCCCCCCTTACCCTCTCTCCTATCCCTCTCTTCCTATCTTTCTTCTCTCCTCTGTTTCCCACTCTTCCTCTCATTCACTTGGTGTATTTCAGCTTCTGAGCAAACTCCATTCTATTTTGATGGTATTTATGCTTCCATATCAATATACTTAACATATCTTATTTAGAGAAGACAGCATACATGTGCAATCATATTATATTAAAGTCTAACACCCCTCGTCAAGCATAATATACATCCCTCCCTCCCACCGTACCCCCCAACCACCTGCAATCTTCCCTCCCCCGACTTCCCAGAACCCATACACGGTATAAATCTTTCTCGGTCCCTTTATATCTTCCTTCCTTAAAACTCCTCCATTCCACCAGAGTCTTTGCCATCCCGAAATATATCTCGGCCCCGATTATGCAAAGTAAAATGGTTTAGAAGTGGACTTGTATGGTACAATTTAACTGCTACTTTCTGGAGTGCATTGGTTTAGGGAAAGATGTTTTAAATTATATCTGCTACTTTATGGTAACTTTTAGGGTTGGGAATTGAAAGCTTTGGAATGTAAAATACTAAGTAGCATGGAAGAAAATCTATAATTATGATTTAACCACAAACACAGTGTTATTAAACTTGTTAGTAGCCTTGCCCATCCGTATGTTTACTTAATTATGTGCATTTGCCCATGAATCTGTCTAGTCCATTAAATGTGGTTATAGGGAAGGGATCGTTGAAGCAGACCAATGAAGTTTGCATCATTTGTCTAGTCCATTAAATGGGGGTCATAAGGAAGTGATTGTTGAAGCAGACCAATGAAGTTTGCATTATTTGTTTAGTCCATTAAATGGGGGTCATAAGAAAGGGATCGTTGAAGCAGACCAAAGAAATTTGCATTATTTGTCTAGTCCATTAAATGGGGTTATAAGGAAGTGATCGTTGAAGCAGACCAGTGAAATTTGCATTATTTGTCTAGTCCATTAAATAAGGAAGTGATCGTTGAAGCAGACCAATGAAGTTTGCATTATTTGTCTAGTCCATTAAATAAGGATGTGATTGTTGAAGCAGACCAATGAAGTTTGCATTATTTGTTTAGTCCATTAAATGGGGGTCATAAGAAAGGGATCGTTGAAGCAGACCAAAGAAATTTGCATTATTTGTCTAGTCCATTAAATAAGGAAGTGATAGTTGAAGCAGACCAAAGAAATTTGCATCATTTGTTTAGTCCATTAAATAAGGAAGTGATCGTTGAAGCAGACCAAAGAAATTTGCATTATTTGTCTAGTCCATTAAATAAGGAAGTGATAGTTGAAGCAAACCAAAGAAATTTGCATCATTTGTTTAGTCCATTAAATAAGGAAGTGATCGTTGAAGCAGACCAAAGAAATTTGCATTATTTGTCTAGTCCATTAAATAAGGAAGTGATCGTTGAAGCAGACCAATGAAGTTTGCATTATTTGTTTAGTCCATTAAATGGGGGTCATAAGAAAGGGATCGTTGAAGCAGACCAAAGAAATTTGCATTATTTGTCTAGTCCATTAAATAAGGAAGTGATAGTTGAAGCAGACCAATGAAGTTTGCACCATTTGTTTAGTCCATTAAATGGGGGTCATAAGGAAATGATCGTTGAAGCAGACCAATGAAGTTTGCACCATTTGTTTAGTCCATTAAATGGGGGTCATAAGGAAGTGATCGTTGAAGCAGACCAATGAAGTTTGTATCATTTGTCTAGTCCATTAAATGGGGTTATAAGGAAGTGATCGTTGAAGCAGACCAATGAAGTTTGCATCATTAATTAAGGAACTCTGGCTGCAATCCTTTAACTGATCAGGCAATTCAACAGCCCACATATATGTGCACATTTTTAATGCCTTTGAATGGAAAAACAATACCATTCAAGCTGCTGCCTGCTTAGCTGACAGCTGCAGGTTCTTTTCAAATGTGTTGTGGGCCTCTGATTTCTCTTAAGACTCCTGAGAAACACAGAACGGGGCACAGCTCTGCTCTCTCTCTCTCTCTCTCTTCGCAGGCGGAAGATCCCAAGTCTGGCAGCCCCCTTTCCAATTAACAGATTAGCAGATGATGTTCAAAGGCGTCAGCTTTTGTGAGCTGCAGCTCAACTTCCTCAGAGCATGAAAAGGACAACTGACAAAAGCTGGTGCCTTTGAATCAAATAGATTAGACAGAAAATTCCTGGGTTCTTGCCCCTGTAGATCAACATGGTTCACCACTTACAGTATCGTTTCTAAGACTGGACAACTTTTAAGACATGTGGACTTCAATTCCCAGAAATCTATACTGGCTGGGGATTTCTGGAAGTTGAAATACACATGTTTTAAAGTTGCCCAGTTTGAGAAACATTGATCTACAAGAAAAGGAAGCAGCCTTAAGGAAACTGGCACCATTGCCTCTTTAACTGCTAATGTTTGTCCCAAAATAGAAGGACCACTGTGCAAATTCTGACATTGTTCGAGCTTATTTTCCTCCTTTTAAAAAGGATCAGGTGGGAAAGGAAGAAGAAATATGTTCACAAGTTCTGGCCGTGTCCACCCACCTGAAAATGTCTCTGTCCGGCCTGCAGCCATCTTTTCTTTTGGATCTTTGGCCTGCCACACTTCCTATTATTCTACTAGGCCTTTTCTATTGTGGGGAAGTGGGAGGGGGGGATTGTATGGAGTTAGATGCTATGTAGTCATAACAAAATCCTTTTCTAGAAAGCCAAGGTCATCCTTTGTCTCTGCACCAGACCGGAACTGGATGGGTGGAACTGCCAGCATGGCAGTGGGAGATTAGACCATGTGATGGACTTGGTGGGGTCAAGATCTTGAATTTTCAACTGGGTGGGGAAAACCGGGAAGCCTTCAGATTCGGGTTTTCCCAGATATGCCAACATGGCTCTCTTAATAAATTGGAACTTTGAGGAATCCTTTGCCTCGGACTCCGACTTAATTTTGGATGCTATTTGGAACCCTGAAACTCCTGTTCCTCCCTGGGTTGCCCTTTGATGATCCAATTCTTGGATTTGGCACCTGCCTAACTATTATTAAAGTAAATTCCAGATACAAACATTGTCCAATAGACTTGACAGATGTCTTTGTTCTCATGACTTGAATCGACTGGAATTCCACCAGCCCCTAATTTTCTTCCCTCCTTATCTAGGATGGTTTGACGTGATTTTCAGCATGCTTTCATTTCTGTTCTTCACCGATATGTGGATTTACTGGATTCATCGGTTTCTCCACCACAAGCTCCTCTATAAGGTAAGGTCAATAATGTCCTTGTGAGACTGTTTCTGGAAGAACAGGCAGCACCTGGAATATGCATGATTGAAGCAGTGTGCTGATCGCTATCGGCAAGAACAAGCAGGAGAGGACTCAATGCCTGGATGAATGTTCCTAGCTTGGCTTGAGTGAACATTCCAGTGGTTTAACACAACGTTTTCCAGGGTCCTTTCCAGCTCCTTTCTATTCTATTCTATTCTATTCTCTATTCATTCCAATATCTATTCTATTCTAAATTTCAATATTTATTCTATTCTATTCTTCATTTCATTATTTATTCTATTCTATTCTCTATTCTTCATTCCAATATCTATTCTATTCTATATTTCAATATTTATTCTATTTTATTCTTCATTTCAATATTCTATTCTTCACTCCTATATCTATTCTATTCTCTATTCTTCATTCCAATATCTATTCTATTTTATTCTATTCTATTCTCTCTTCTTCATTCCAATATCTATTTATTCTATTCTATATTTTCTATTCTTCATTCAAATATCTTATCTAATCTATTCTCTGTTCTCTATTCTTCATTCCAATATCTATTCTTATTCTATTCTATTCTATTCTCTCTTCTTCATTCCAATATCTATTTATTCTATTCTATATTTTCTATTCTTCATTCAAATATCTTATCTAATCTATTCTCTGTTCTCTATTCTTCATTCCAATATCTATTCTATTCTATTCTCTGTTCTCTATTCATTCCAATATCTATTCTATTCTATTCTCTACTCTTCATTCCAATATCTAATCTATTCTATTCTCTGTTCTCTATTCTTCATTCCAATATCTATTCTATTCTATTCTCTGTTCTCTATTCATTCCAATATCTATTCTATTCTATTCTCTACTCTTCATTCCAATATCTAATCTATTCTATTCTATTCTCAACCTTGGCAACTTTAAACTCTGTTGGCTTCCATGCTGAACCCATTGAGAAACCCAGGTATAGCAGACTGAGGCCAGTTTTTCTAGTCTTTGAATGTGGGTCAGTCCCTTGTGGAACATTTTGTTCCTCAACATGGTTTCTGCCATGGTACTGAACTTAGTTCTGTCCCTTATAAGCAACGGTGGAGTAACATTGGTGAAATTCACAATGCGCAAATCGGTTGAGGGTTGCCCAAAACAGGCAGTCCTCGACTTACTCGCCATTCGTTTACTGGCCATTCGAAGTTACAAGGGTACTGAAAAAAGGGTACTTACGACTGGTCCTCGCACTTAGGACTATTCCAGCCTTCCCCTAGTGATCAAATCAAAATTCAGGTGCTTGGAAACTGGCCTGTTTTTCTGAGGGTTGGGGTGATTTGCTTAACCATGGCAGAAATGATGGTAAAATTAGGCACGACGCCTTTAACAACCATCTTCGGTAGGAGAGGAAATTCTAGTTATGGTCATAAGTTGAGGATCCCCTGTAGGCCATTTTTTTGTAGCTGGTGGAGACCTCAGCCAAATGAAGTGAAAATATTACGATTTCTAACATCTGCTTCTAACGATCTGGTTCTTTCCACAGCGTTTCCACAAACCCCATCATGTATGGAAGATCCCAACTCCGTTTGCCAGCCACGCTTTCCACCCCGTGGACGGTTTCAGTCAGAGCATCCCTTATCATATCTACCCGTTCCTTTTTCCTCTTCACAAAGTGACCTACTTGGTCCTTTACATCTTCGTCAACGTCTGGACAATCTCCATTCACGACGGGAACTATTGTGTTCCCGGTCCGCTGAAATCCATCATCAACGGATCCGCCCATCACACGGACCACCACTTGTACTTCAATTACAATTACGGCCAGTACTTCACCCTCTGGGATAGAATCGGGGGCTCCTACAAAAACCCCTCTTCTTTTGAAGGTCAGGGCCCCCACGCATATTTGGAAAAGCTGGCGAACGGCCAGGAGGATAAGAAACTCCCAGGAGCGAAAAATAAATAGCAAGCCCTCCCAACGGAAGGATGAGGAACCTCTATGCCTTATCAACTGCGTAGCTGGAAGTCGACCCCCCCGTCTCCATCCATTAGCTTCCAAAATGGAAATATTTGGCACCTAACATTCCAGGATGAGAAGACAGAATATGTGGATTCACAGCAGAGCGGTCTCTTGGATGTTGAGCAAGAGAATAGCGTCCATGAATTTCCCCGTGGCCACTAGAATGAATCAGGAAGCGGTCAGGGCTGCTCTGAAGTCCATCCTTGGCAGATGTTTGAAAGCAACTTTCAGCAACACCTTGTAAGCTGTTGCTGTGTAGTCTGTCTACGAATGTCTACTGTTGCACCAGCGTGTTAAATAAGTGGGTTTGGTTTGAGTTAATGGATTCCTTAATTGTTTCCATCCTAAAATACATATTGCAATGCACTTTAGTCCTGTCTTTACAGACTAATCGGTGGGAGGGATTTCTGAAGTCCTGAACCGAAGGGGACACCTTCGCAGCAATTAACAAAATGAGGTGATGTATGTCAAAGCATCAATATCCAAAGGGCGCCAAATTGCAACAGAACATGCAAAGCCCAGGTTTTCTAAACTTGGTCAAATTTAAGACATGTGGACTTCCAGTCCCCAAACTCCCCAGGCAGCAGACTGTTGGCAAGATTGAGAAATAGTGGTTTAGAGCAGTGGTCTCCAACCTTGGCAACTTTAAGACCTGTGGACTTCAACTCCCAGAGTTCCTCAGCCAGCAAAGCAGCAAACAGGCCACGCCCACCCTAACCCTTTGCAGAGTTAGGGTGGGCGTGGCCTGTGCGTGACGCATCCCGTCCGTAGGACGCCAGTTTGACACTCCTGTTAAATCATTGCTTTCCTCTTCAACATGTGTTACTTCAAACACTAAAATCACCTTCTGTTTACTCTGGGGTGTAAATCCCATGTTTACTCTGACAAACAAACCTTTATCAGAGTAAATATGATTGCTTTGATTAAAAAAAAATGCGAATAATTCAGGAGATAATGTGAAAAAAAATTCTGATTTTTTTTTTCTGTATATAGGATATCTTACCATTTCTTACTCCCCGCCCCACCCCCAAATTAGACAGTCTGTGGAAATTTGTCTTTTCTTTAATAATGTTTTTAAAAGATCAAAAGTTGTGAAATGTAATTATTGAGTGCCTGAAATCAGTGTTTGTAAATTTTAAAAAGTGAAGATGGAATATCTATATATGTGCATATTATATAGTGGATTTATTTAGTTTATTGGTTCTGATGTTTTCTGGTGATAAAATCACTAAAATGATTTTTTTCTGTGGATAGATTTTAATAAAACGGGCAGAGTGCTGTACTCCAGGGGCGTCCAACTTTGACAACTTGAAGACTTGAGGACTTAACCTCCCAGAATTCCCCAGTCAGCAACTTTAAGACCGGTGGACTTCAACTCCCAGAATTCCCCAGCCAGCATGGCTGGCTGGGGAAATCTGGAAGTTGAAGTCCACCGGTCTTAAAGTTGCCATGGTTAGACACCCCTAGTTAAAGGGGTGAAGGCATTCAGCTAGGGACTGGAAGAGTCCCGCTGTCAGCGTTCCAAATATCATCCAGAATTAAATCAGAGTTCAAGGCAGAGCTTTCCTCAAAGTTCCAATTTATTAAGAGAGAGAGAGAGAGAAACATGTTGGCACATCTGTGGAAACCCGAATCTAAAAGCTTCCGAGGCTTCCCACCTAGTTGTAAGTTCATGATCTTGCCCCCCATACCCACAAGTCCATCCTATGGTCCAATCTTCCACTGCCACGCTGGCAATTCCACCCATCCACTTCCGGTCAGGTGCAGAGGTGCAAAGACAAAGGATGACCGTGGCTTTCTAGAAAGAATGTTGTTATGGCTACATAGCATCTAACTCCGTACAATTTCCCCCTCCCAATTCCGCACTAATGAAACAGCATAATAAAATAAGAGAGAGTGTGGCAGGCCAAAGATCCTAAAAGGAATATGAACGGAGGCCTGACGCCTGCCTTTGACAGAAGGCCACTGGATAGCTTGGGCCGGTCACTTTCTCTTAACCCTAAGAAGGAGGCAATAGCACAAACCACTTCCAAGCAAACCTCTGGAATTTGTCCAGACAGTTTCCAAAGAATCAGAGACGATTGAATGGAAGGGGAAAAAGCATAAATAACCACATAGCCAGCAGCTCAGCTACATGTAACAAGCTGCACTTCCCCGAGTTTGCATGTCAGGTGAAATTCTTCTCTTTGGTGTGGTTCTATTGCAGCTGCCTTCCTTCGGGATATTATTTTTCAAATTCTTCCCCCCCTAGCCTACGAGGCTAATATTTCCTTTGGCGTTCCCATTCAAGTGACATGCCTGATCCTGCTTGGTTTCCACAGCCAGGGCGAATCAACTGAATGGATCCACCTTCCAGCCAGAGTTACTGACAAGGTCTCCAGATCGGTGTTTCTTAGCTTTAAGCCGTGTGGACTTCAGCTCCCAGATTTCCTTGTGCTGACTTGGGAATTCCGGGAGCTGAAGTGCACACATCTTAAGAGTTGTTGAGGTTGAGAAACACTGATCTCGTACCTCTCATTATCAAGTGTGCATGTTGTTCTGTAAGGAATTTTTAGCAAAGTACAGTGCCTTGTCATGCACAGCTGAAGCTTTATGGATTGTAACGGAAATTTGGGAGAGCTTTAAGCATACATTTCTCCTTCCAAACCTCTCACTGTATCATTGCAGAGCCCGGTGATTATTATGTTTACCAATACATTATATTTCTTAAAATGTGCACATTTAACAACAACAAAAAAATTGAACTCTATTGGCACATGTGCTGAAAAATTAAATGCTGAGTGGGTTCCCAATTTGTTTTAAAAGTCGTAAACAATTTGATTTTGGGAGTTCGATTTCTGGAGTTGTTTTATGAATAAACTAATCACATGACTTATTTAGGGAATTAAAGCTGAATCAGTCGTACTTGTTTTCTGTTTATGGAACTAGAAAGTAATACCCCAAAACTCTTAATTCTAGCAGAATATGATTTATTTGATTGATTGATTTGGCTTGTATGCTGCCCTATTCCCGGAAGACTCGGGACTAATTTGAAATCAGTCCATGTTTATTTTGGAAGAGCTACTAAGCCCTCATGTGTCTACTTTTCAGGATTCCAAATAGCATCCAAATGTAAATCAGAGTCCAAGGCAACATATTGCTCAAAGTTCCAATTTATTAAGAGAGCCATGCTGGCACATCTGGGAAAATCCGAATCTGAAAGCTTTCAAGTTTTCTCCACCCAGTTGAAAGTTCAAGATCTTGCCCCCACCCCCACAAGTCCATCACATGGTCCAATCTCCCATTGCCATGCTGGCAGTTCCACCCATCCAGTTCCGGTCAGGTGCAGAGACAAAGGATGACCTTGGCTTTCTAGAAAGGAATTTTGTTTTGGCTACACAGTAATTAATCCCCCCTCTCATTTTCCCACAATAGGTGATGCATGGTAGAATAATAGAAAATGTGGCAGGCCAAAGATCCAAAAGAAAAGATGGTTGCAGGCCTGATGCTACTTTGATTTCGGTCCGATCTTGGGATGAATCTGGTCACCGGGACTTAAAAACCCTGATCTATGGCTTCATACCTTATATGACTCAAGATGCATTTCTGCAGGTTGTAAGGATTTGATGGCAGGCACAAAGTAAAAAAACAGGGTACTTCCTCTGCTTGGATTCATAAGCTATAAAGTTGTAGGAGAGAGCCGCCTTCATCTAATAGTGTTTTCGGACTGTAAAGTTAAAAAACAACAACCCTGCTTGTAAAAGAAGAAATGGTATAGGGCAGTGTTTCTCAACCTTGGCGACTTTAAGTCCTGTGGACTTCAACTCCCAGAATCCCCCAGCCAGCATAGCTGGCTGGGGAATTCTGGGAGTTGAAGTCCACAGGACTTAAAGTCGCCAAGGTTGAGAAACACTGGTATAGGGTACGATAATTAAAATGCTCATTAAATGCTGGGCTGGCTTCTCCATTCTCAGCCATGGAAAATTACTGGGTGGACTAGCTTTTCCTTCTCTTTTTTTAAACCCAAGCTACCTGACAGGTTTTTTGTGCAGGGCAGGAAGCATGGGAGAAGGTAAAGAGTTGAAGGAAAGACGAGTAATTAAATCCAACCGCTAAATGAATAAATAAAATAAAAAAACGAGATCAAAGAAGTGAAAGAGAGCGAGAGAGAAAAATTATTATACCCCCCCACTGGAGAGCAGAGGAATTTGCTCGAGATTTAAAACATCCTCTGGGCCTTCAGGGGGGGATTACACTTGACAGGAAGAAAATCTTCCTTTCTCGTCTCTAAAATAGGAGAGCAATTTGGTCTTGTTTCACTTTTAAAAAGTCCATAGCAACTGGTGTCACATTTCGGAAAAGGCTCCACTAGAGAAAGTCGATCGCTGGATCTCGGTGGAATGAGACAAGCTTCTGTGCTTTTTGCTCCTTTAGAACTACACTCCATTGGAAGTGGTTGGTTCACTAACAGGGAGGAACTTCAAACGGTTACTCACGCCCTTGTCACCTCAAGGATTATTGCAACACCCTCTACATGGGGCCACCCTGGAAAAGCGTTCGGAGACTGCAGCTAGTCCAGAATGCGGCCGCGCGAGCGATATTGGGTGTACCGAGGTACACCCACGTTACACCTGTCCTCCGCGAGCTGCACTGGCTACCAATTGGTCTCCGGACGCAATTCAAGGTGTTGGTTATTACCTTTAAAGCCCTACATGGCTTAGGGCCAGCGTACCTTCGAGACCGCCTACTGCCACATACCTCCCAACGGCCAGTAAGATCCCACAGATTGGGCCTCCTTCAGATGCCGTCAGCCAGACAGTGTCGGCTGGCGGGCCCCCGGAGGAGAGCCTTCTCTGTGGCTGCTCCGACTCTTTGGAATCAGCTACCCCCAGAGATCCGGACCTCACCCACTCTCATGGCCTTCAGGAAAGCTGTAAAAACCTGTCTGTTCCGGCAGGCCTGGGGCTGTTGACCTCATTGTTGAGGTCCAGCCCCGATTAGAATGAATGTATGTGGTGTTGCGATTTTAAACTGTCTTTTTTTTCTCTTCTTTTTCTCTCTTTTGTAAGCCGCCTGGAGTCCTTCGGGATTGGGCGGCATATAAATTTTGATAATAAATAAATAAATAATAACAGAGAAGGCACCTGACCATCCAGTTTTAATTTTTTTTGTAATTTTAATCCATTTTACATTTACAAGTGCTGTTATATGTTGTTCTCTTTTGATGTAAGCCATTCAGAGCAGTGGTGGGATATGACCAGTACACCCCGATACGGGCGTACCGGTGCCTGTTGGGAGCACCAGGTACCGTTCCGGTACGGTGCTCCGGAGGGCCCGCCCACCCATCCTCCTTACTGGCATTTGAGCCGATTAGGGGTTCCGCACACACGCATGGAGCGTATGGCACCTGCGCGACGCTCCGTCGAGCAGCTGGAGCGTCGCGGAGCATCACTGGCGGTAAGTACGCATGTGCATGCTGCACACATGCATGTGGTGGACGCCCAGCCCCATTGCACCATAGTGGTTGCAACGGGATCCGGAACTCACCACTGATTTCAGAGTCACCTGAACCAGAAGATGAGCAGGAAATGAAATAGATGGATGGGTGCAGTGGTGGGTTGCAGGCGGTACGCCTCGGTATGGGCGTACCGGTGCCTGCCTGGAGCACTGGGTACCGTTCAGGTACAATGCTCTAGAGGGCCCACCCGCCCTCCTGCCCTTCTGCCCTTCTTACCTGTATTTGACCTCTTCAGCGCTTCCATGCACGGAGCATACAATGCCTGCACGACACTCCACCAAGCAGCTGGAGCATCGCTGAGGTGTCGCAGGAGGTAAGGATACATGTGCATGCTGCTCGCATTCATGTGGTGGACGCCGCGCCCGTTGCACCGTACTGGTTGCGACTGAATCTGGAACCCACCACTGATTCAGAGTCACCTGAACCAGAAGATGGGCAGGAAATAAATTAGATGAATGGGTGGGTGGATGCATAGGATGGATATAGAGATACACGATAGATACAAAGTCAGATAGATTAGGATAGAAAGATGGCAGGCAGACAGACAGACAGAATGAATGAATAAATGAATGAATGGAAATGCAAATCTAGGTAATTTTTGTTTCCAGCCTTGCCACTGATTTTGACATGCAGGTAGTCCTCAACTTACAGCCACAATTGGGGTCACAATTTCCTTTGCTAAACAAAGTAGTTGTTAAGAAAGTTGTGCCTGGTTTTATGACCGATTTTTTTGACACAATTAAGCAAATAATTAACAGTTTTTAAATGATTCACACGGTCGTTTAGCGAATCCAATTTCCCCAAGCATGGATTTTGCTTGTCGGAACCCAGCTAGGAAGGTCACAAATGTTGATCACATGACTCCAGGATGCTGCAATAAATAAATAATGGCATGTATTTATATATAAATAAATAAATACATGCCAGTTGGCAAGCGTCTGTGAATTTTGATATGTGACTGCGATGGTCGTAAGGGTGAGGACCAGTGATAAGTCCCTTTTTTTTCACAGCTATCGTAACTTCGAATGGTTACTAAACAAATGGTTGTAAGTCAAGGATTCCCCGAGCTTTATAACTGAGACCATAATAAGTTTTGCATGGATATTTTTGCGTGACTCCAGCTAATGCGAATATGCATTTTGGAGATCCTGTTTCTTAATTATTCAACCAAAAACTATCCAGAGCTCCTAGAGAACCCATCATTCATTTTTGAGGGGGATGATCTCTCTAAGCTTCTCTGTGCGGTTTAAGAATCAAGAACTAAGTCTGCTGTGGTTTAATTAATCTTTCCTTCGCCAATAAAAAATCCCGACATTAAAAAAAATTGAACCAACGCAAGCCATATGTTTGCATTTGAGCTCTTAAATCTTAACTTTAATGGGTAAAGTCATGTGGGTTTTATAACTTGTTCCGTCTGTCTCTTTTCATTGAAAATAAATCCATGGTGCAATCCAAGTTACGTCCACAGCATCAAGCTGTGGTTTTGGTTTTTTATCTCCTAACTGGGTGAATAAACCACAGAGTATGCAACTATGAGTTCCATACTCATTACCAATTTTGGATTGTTTAAAACGAGGATAGAGAAACTAGTCAAGTGCTTTGTGAATAATGTATTGTGTGGGTCAGTTGCTTACGCATAGTAATATTTATCCAATTTCTAATCTCTATCTCTATTATCAAGTCATCGATAAAACAAGTTCCAGGTTAAAAAAAATATTCCCTAACTTCTTTATCCTTGATGTCAACTTATCCATTTCTGCACAATCTAGTATTCTTTTTTTAATTACACTCTCTTCTGTGGGTATTTCCTCATTTTTCCAGGGCTATGCAAATACAATTCTTGCTGCTGTCAAGACATTCAATATTATATATATTTATATATATATATATATATATATATATATATATATATATATATATATATATATATATATATATATATATATATATATATATATATATATATACATACATACATACATACATACATACATACATACATACATACCTATCTATCTATCTATCTATCATCTATCTATCTATCTATCTATCATCTATCTATCTATATGTTATATTTATGCTGATAAATAAATAAAGGGAGACTAGTATAGATCTATTTCAAGCTATTTAGCTCTCATCAGCTAGCCACACCCTTACTGGGAATCGAAATATAACAAATGGTCTCTTGTGACGAGCCATATATATATATATATATATATATATATATATATATATATATATATATATATATATATATATATATATATATATATATATATATATATATATATATATATATATATATATATATATATATATATATATATATATTCCCTTTATCATACTTTTCTGGTGCTATGCCTAACAAAAATATTTCTGGCTTATAATCTATGTGTGGTATGCATTTTTGTACAAAACTTTTTTTTTGCCTTTGCACACGTGACACCACATGTGATAATATGTGCCTGGAGTCTTGATTGCATTTGCAACATTTGGCGGACATGTTAATAATTTTGACGTACTTTAAGGGCCTGGTCATCCATGGAAACGACAATTGAAGAGGCTGAGTACACTTCTTGACTGTCCTGGTTGCACACCATGTCATTGAACTCGTGCTTAGATGACCAATGTCCTTATCCGCGCATTGCTCTCCTTTTAATCTAACCCAGCAACCCATGGCTCTGGAGCCGCATGTGGCTCTTTCCTCCCTCTGCTGCGGCTCCCTGTCGCCAGTTGGCACCACAATTTTGAGACGAGCTTCCGGTTTGGGGGTGGGGAAGCAGGCCGTGCCAGGAGGAGACTCTATGGCAAGAGTCTTATCTCCCACAAAGCGGGGAGAGGATGAGATTCAAAAAATGTCTTACGAAGCTGAGCTGAAATGTTAAACATCTGGCCACATGGCGGAGCCTTTGCACAGACCAGATTTTTTTCAGTGGGAAAATCAAAAACGCATTGGTGTGTGTATGTGTGTGTGTGTGTGTGTGTGTGTGTCTGTGTGTTGTCTTTTCCCCGATCCTCCCCCTTCCCCAAAAGAAACAGTGAAGGGCTTCCTATTTTTAATATTTTAAAAAACAGCCAATTAAATGCAATTCAGCTGTTTGGTGTTTTTTTTTGTTAAAAAGGGAGACTTCTAAAGGACTAAAAACTGGACACCCTGCAGGAGGGGTCTTTTTTTTAAGTTAAAGTTTATTGTAATATAAAACACAAATGAAAATACAAATTGGAAGGGAAAAGAGAGAAAAGGTTAAAAAAATTAAACCCCCAGCGACTTCCATCTCTTTTTGATACAGTAGTATACAAAATATACTAAAATATACAAAACGAAGTATAGATTTTTCTTGGTTCACACCAGAAATAGGCATTCAAAAGTGATTCCTTTAATTGTAGCCTCCCAAGTGAGCAGCTGTAGGGCTTGAACCGGGAAATGACTGCGGAACCGACTTTAAGCCCATCTGTGCAAGGAACGGGAGTTTCCTGTTATAGTTTTGAGATTTGAGAAGTTTATTTATATGCCGCCCTTTTCCCTGAGGGGACTCAGGGCGGCTTACAACTCGAAAAGGGGGGGGGGAACAAACATTTAACATGTAGGACAGTACATCATTAAAAACACAACATTCATACCATTTGGGTGGGTTACAATCTTTAGCCCCAGGCCTGACGGGATAGCCAGATTTTAAGGGCTGTGCGGAAGGTCTGGAGGGTGGTGAGGGTACGAATCTCCACGGGGAGTTCGTTCCATAGGGTCGGAGCTGCCACCGAGAAGGCTCTCCTCCGCATAGTTGCCAGTCGACACTGACCGGCAGATGGGACTCGGAGGAGGCCTAATCGATGGGATCTAATAGGTCGAGTGGAGGTGATTGGCAGTAGGCGGTCTCTCAAGTTTTACTTGCTTCTGCTTCAATTTGTCACTAAATTAGCCTGAAAATTGTTAATTGGCCCACGCTCGCTGGTAAAATGTGTAAAATGTAGGCCTGAACCTAGATTTCCTAAGCATTTGTTGGTGCAAGTATACTAAATATTTAACTTCCTGCTTAATGATTGTTTTGTTGTTAAAATGTGTCTCTCTCCAATTAATTATGGATGGAGCGACAGTTAAACCCCATCAAATATCTCATTAAATCCAAGGAGTCCTCAACATACAATGTTTAGTGACCGTTTTAAGGGCACTGAAAAAAAACTGACTTAGGACTGGTCCTCACACTTATGACCCCTGCTCCATCCCCATGGATACATGATCAAAATTCAGGTGCTTGGCAACTGGCATGTATTTAGGACAGTTGCAGTGTCCTGGTGTTGTGGCATGTCGGCCGCCGGCCACTGCAGCAGCCGAATTAGAGGAGGAGGAGGCGTAGGAGTCAGGGAGAGCAGCAAAGCAAGCCGAAAGCTCCGAGGGGTGGAGGAGGAGTGGAGCTGGCAGAGAGAGGGGAGGGGGGGCAGAGCCTGGTCCGTCCATCAACCCTCAGATGGAGAGTCAACAGCCCCCAGGTCTGGAAGTGGCTGATGAGGAAGCGGAGGAACAGCTGGGCCCAGTGTCTGATGCGTGGATGCTCAGAAGGCAGAGGAGAGGAGAGCAGTGGAAATCTATGGGCCGGTCCTTGGGACGGAAGAGCTACAGCTGCTAGCGAAGCCCCATCCTAGCTCTGGGGATAAAAGGCAGGAAGTGAAGATAAATAGATGTGGCAGAGGAGAGGAGAGCAGTGGAAATCTATGGGCCGGTCCTTGGGACGGAAGAGCCACCGCTGCTAACGAAGCCCCATCCTAGCTCTGGGGATAAAAGGCAGGGGGCGGAGATGAATAATAGGTGTGGCAGTCATCTTCTGGGTTCGTCGTGTTTTGGGAAGCTGGGCCAGAACACCTAGGTTCATGTGATCACCATTTGTGACGTTTCCCAGCCAGCTTCCGACAAAGTCAGTGGGGGGAGCTGGATTCACTTAGCGTCCGCATGATTCACTTAACAACCATGGCAAAAAAAAGTTTGTAAAACCCACTACGACTCACTTAACTGCCTTGCTTAGTGAGGAAAATTCTGGTCCCAGTTGTCATCATAAGTCAAGGACTACCTGTAAAATTGATTTCATTCCCAGTTTGGGGTGGTTATTTTTTTTCCTCCCCAATTCACAGGCTCCTGGTTGGAGAATATTTTTTTCTGGAATTATCCTGACCAGAATCTCCTGCTTTCACCTTGCATGAAATAATTGGGCTTTAAAAGCGAATTTGAAGAGTTGAATAGAATCAGAAACTCCGTGAGATTTAAAACAGTAAGATATTTATTCGTTCCAAAGCATTTAAATTCCAAAACAATATCATTTCTTAAACTTTCTCTCTCCCCCATTTCATTTGTGGATTTCTCAAGGCTGTTAGGGAGATTTTCTTTACAGAATTAAACAACATGGAAATGTCTTTCTTTCCTTCCTTCCTTCCTTCCTTCCTTCCTTCCTTCCTTCCTTCTTTCCTTCTTTCCTTCTTTCTTTCTCTTTCTTTTCTTCCTTTCTTCTTCCTTCCTTCCTTTCCTTCCTTTCTTCTTTCTCTTTCTTTCTTTCTTTCCTTCCTTTCTTCTTTTTCTTTCTTTCCTTCCCGCCTTCCTTCCTTCATTTTCTTTCCTTCCTTCCTTTCTTCTTCCTTCCTTCCTTCCTTCATTCTTTCTTTCTTTGTCTTCCTTCCTTTCTTTCCTTCCTTCCTTCTGTCCGTCCTTCCTTCCTTCTTTCTTTCTCTTTCTTTCCTTCCTTTCTTCTTCCTTCCTTTCTTTCCTTCCTTTCTTCTTTCTCTTTCTTTCTTTCCTTCCTTTCTTTCTCTTTCTTTCCTCCCCGCCTTCCTTCATTCATTTTCTTTCTTTCTTTCTTTCCTTCCTTCCTTCCCTTCTTCCTTCCTTCCTTCCTTCCTTCTTTCTTTCTTTCTTTCTTTCTTTCTTTCTTTCTTTGTCTTCCTTCCTTCCTTCCTTCCTTCCTTCCTTCCTTCCTTCCGTCCGTCCGTCCGTCCGTCCTTCCTTCTTTCTCTTTACTTTTTTGGGTGTGTGACTTTTTAAACAACCTTTCCCCATGACCAGAGCTCCTAATAACAAAAACGGCGGTAGGTATTTATCGCATCTCGTAAGCCTATCATTTTCTCCATTTCCAAAAAGTACATTGTTTGAAGAGGCTGCATTGCAGTAGAGGGGTGATTTGCTGCCTGGGAGACTGTCTGAAGAATCAGCAACCGTTTATTTATCCTGCCCGGCCGGTGACCTTGTGCCTTTATGGACACACTCGTTTTTGTTGAAATACGGGAAGGTCTCCAGCACTTCGTGTAACAGGAACTCCAATAGCTGTTTGCAGATTAATTTGGGATCAATGGCGGAGGTCAGAGGCCAAACAGGAATAAGTAATTGACATGAAGAGAATAAATGATGCCCTTTCCTTGGGCTATTTATGGATGGCCTGGTCTCTTTTTTCTTAATTTATGGATCCGTAAAAACTGTCAAGGATGCTGTGGGAAGCCCTGTCTTTGGCTGTGCCTTGCAACTCAACAAGAATTTGGTCCAGTTCTTGAATAGAATAGAATAGAATAGAATAGAATAGAAATCGTGTTTGGGGAGTTGTATTGTATTGTATTCGTATTGTATTATTTGTATGCCGCCCTTCTCCGGGAGGACTCTGGACGGCGAACAATTCAAGGGGGGAAAAAAGGGGGAACATAAAAGACAAAATACAAATAATAAAAGTAGACAACAGTCGCACAACCATACATGTCGAGAGGGGAGGGAACTCATCACCCCCAGGCCTGCCGGCAAAGCCAGGTTTTGACGGCTTTTCGGAAGGCCTGGAGAGAGGTGAGGGTCCGAATCCCTGCAGGGAGTTCATTCCAGAGGGCCGGAGCTGCCACAGAGAAGGCCCTCCCCCGGGTAATAGCCAGGTGGCATTGGCTGGTAGATGGCACCCGGAGGAGGCCAATCCTGTGAGATCTAATCGGTCTGTGGGAGGTAATTGGCAGCAGGCGGTCTCTTAAGTACCATGTTGGGTCAGAACACCTGTATTATTCAGACATAGACCTGGTCCTGGTCCCCCTGTGCTCTACACCAAGGTTAGAATTTTTCCTGCTCAGGTATTTTTGACTAAGTCTCCTCCTCCAGCTCAGAGGACAAAGGACCAAAGGTGAAAAGCTGTAGCTTGCAGCCACGTGAGCCTCTGGTATGCCTTTCATCCACCTGGGAAATGGCACAAGCGTGAACATGCAGACACATGACTCAAGGAAGTCACCTTGATAAGACGCTCAAGGCATCCTTAATTCTTCCCAGTCCTATTCCTGAAGCTGTCCTGAGTTACCAGCTGGAAGAAAATGAGGGATTTTTATTTTTTTGCCCTGGCCGTGGCGATGAAAATTGACCGTTTTATGTTAACCGCAGAAATGGAGAAAGAATAAGCCAAAGAAAATATATTTTTTTAAAAAAATTATAAGCATTCTTTCTCTCTCTTTAAATATGTGTGTGTGTGTGTTCTATTTGTGCTGATAAATAAATAAAGGGAGACTAGTATAGATCTATTTCAAGCTATTTAGCTCTCATCAGCTAGCCATACCCTTACTGGGATTCGAACCTGGGCTGTATTACATATTAGGCAGATGTGTTAACCACTAAGCCACAAGCTTACTGTTGCCTTTGTTACTTAGTGGTTAACACATCTGCCTAATATGTAATACAGCACAGGTTCCAATCCCAGTAAGGGTATGGCTAGCTGATGAGAGCCAAATAGCTTGAAATAGATCTATACTAGTCTCCCTTTATTTATTTATCAGCACAAATGCAACATGAATGTAACAAAGGCAACAGTAAAAATATTGGGTTTCTGTCTGGATGGTCTCTTGTGACGAGCCGATAGACAGAGAATGGAAGCAGTAGACTTCCTCCCATATTTGGGCATACCAGGAGTTGTGACACTAAATACATACATACATACATACATACATACATACATACATACATACATACATACATACATAGGCTGTCAGAAAGGATTCCTGATCTAACCAGATTCCCTGGCTTGGTGTTTGATGCTGAAACTTTCAAATCTTTTTGTCTAAAAAGAGTTGAGCAACAGGAAGCAAAGTAATTTTACATCCATTCTTCTGTAGCATGAAAAAACATGTTTTCTCAGTCCCCTCGGATGGTCCACTGAGCTGAACGCTACCTGGTATATCTCAAAATCTTTCCCCCATGGCCTCCGTTTAGTCACTGCAGGATCTTAAAAAAAGATTGGGCGACTGTCTGAAACGGTATAGGATCTCCTGTGTCCAATGGAACAAGGCCTGGAATGGAATGCAGAGGGTTAGACTAGAAGACCTCCAAGGTCCCTTCCAATTCTGTCCTTCTGTTACTCCAATTCCCTTTCAACCTCCAAACCAAGCACACTAATTCCAGCTTTATGAGCCGAGGTGGCGCAGTGGTTAGAGTGCAGTACTGCAGGCCACTTGAGCTGACTGCTATCTGCAGTTCGGCGGTTCAAATCTCACCGGCTCAAGGTTGACTCAGCCTACCATCCTTCCGAGGTGGGTGAAATGAGGACCCAGACTGTGGGGGCGATATGCTGACTCTGTAAACCGCTTAGAGAGGACTGAAAGCCCTATGAAGTGGTATATAAGTCTAACTGCTATTGCTATTGCTATTGCTTTCCTTCCTTCTCATTTCCCAAGAAAGCCATGCTTGTAGCAAAGTGCATTTGAATGTATGCCATCTAGGGGTGGGATTTAGCCAGTTCTGACCGGTTTGTGTGAATCAGATGCTAATTTTACAGCTACATTTACCAGTTCACCAAACCAGTAGTTGCAAGGACTGGCTCGCCCCGCCCAGCCCCCCCTCTCAGGAGTCTCCATGAGGCCCATTTTGGATGCCAGGTAAGTGCAGGCCCTGCGTGGAGTCTCTGGGAGGGCAAATAATGGGGCTCCCGGAACCCTGGAAATGGGTCCCTTTCCAGCCTCCGGAGGGCCTCCAGAGCCTGGGGAGGGTGGAAACACCCTTCCTGCTGTGGTGCAGGAGGCTAAAGAGTCCACACCCACCATGGCTATGCCCACCCAGCAATCGGGCAGAAAACTGGTTGCTAAATTTTTTGAATCCCACCCCTGACGGCATCTGCCCTCTGTATCAGCATCCTGATCACACAGAGAGGGTAACTCTTGGTACTTGCTTCCAAGGGTTGTCCAACCTCGACAACTTTTAAGACTTGTGGATTTCAATTCCCAGAATTCCCCTGCATGTCTGGCCAGGGAATTCTGGGAATTGAAGTCCACAAGTCTTAAAATCTTTCTGTGGCTGGATACCCATGCTGTAAAGAATGACAATGCCAGCACCTGACCCTTTACTGGCCAATTTCTTCTTCTTCTTCTTCTTCTTCTTCTTCTTCTTCTTCTTCTTCTTCTTCTTCTTCTTCTTCTTCTTCTTCTTCTTCTTCTTCTTCTTCTTCTTCTTCTTCTTCTTCATCATCATCATCATCATCATCAACAACAACATCTTTTAACAACCCCATAATCCATTGCAGGGTGGAGTCTGGGCAACTGAATGGAGCTAGCAGAGTATTTACTGGCCAGTTGCCCTTCGTGTCGCCAATGAGGAGTTTTGTTCAGCAGATCTATATTCTCATGTGCCCAGAGAGAGAAATATCTGCCTCTACCTAGGATCGAACTCACAGCCTCCTGGTTGTGAGACGAGAGCTCCACCTCTAGGCCAATGCACCACTCCCTTTACTGGCCAATTTCATTAAAAAAAAAAATGCATTCCTGATTTTTAACCTTCGGCGGAGTGGGTAGCACACTGTATGCCAAGGACGGGTGTCCATGGAAACATCGGCGGCTGAGTCACCCCGGAGGCTCAGGACGTACCGTTTGCTTCTAATCACAAGGCCAATTTGCTCCTGGGTTGAGCTCCATCCATTAACTGAGAAACTAGCCAGGAACGGGGCGAAGAAGCGGGAGAGAAGTCGCAGGGAAACAAGGCAGCAGGCGCACATCCTTGCACGCTCCCCGCGAAGCCTTTGCAGCAGGAGACCGAGCCGAACTGATTGTGTAACTCAAGAGCCTTTAGGAACCCACGCTGTCTTCTGTTTGCATTTGGCAGCCCCCGGGTACACGCTGGAGTCGTACAACAACCGGCAGACACCTTTTAATTATTCAATGTGTTTGCGTTTGGCGTCGGGGGAAGGAGGGGCAGGACGGTGAGGAGTTTGCTGACATTGTTACTTGCAGTGTTTCAGAGTGCTCCTTGCAGCAGGGCGGTTAAACAGAGGGTACGCTGAGGCCAGCGGTGGGATTCACTTACCTTCCCTAAAGGTAAATGTTCCCCTCGCACATATGTGCTAGTCGTTCCCGACTCTAGGGGGCGCTGCTCATCTCCATTTCAAAGCCGAAGAGCCAGCGCTCTCCGAAGACGTCTCCGTGGTCAGGTGGCCGGCATGACTCAATGCCAAAGGCGCACGGAACGCTGTTCCCTTCCCACCAAAGGTGGTCCCTATTTTTTGCATTTTTTACGTGCTTTCGAACGGCTAGGTTGGCAGAAGCTGGGACAAGTCACGGGAGCTCACTCCGCTACGCGGCGCTAGGGATTCGAACCGCCAAACTGCCGACCTTTCTGATCGACAAGCTCAGCGTCTTAGCCACTGAGCTTCCACGGCCCTTCCCTACCGGTTTGCAAATGTGAGCGCATGCGCCACATCTGCGCATGCATGCCACCTTCTGCACATGTGCAGACGTTTGCACATTATGTCGGGGTGAGGGGGCGGAGCTTCCTGGATGAGGAGCGAAACATATTCAAGGAAAGTCCAGTTGCCTCTTGAAAAAACATCTTTGGGACAACCATGATGACGGAGACTTTTAACAGATCATATTTTATTGTGTTTTTAAAACC
Organism: Thamnophis sirtalis; assembly: GCF_051295495.1. NCBI lineage: Eukaryota > Metazoa > Chordata > Lepidosauria > Squamata > Natricidae > Thamnophis > Thamnophis sirtalis. The sequence goes on along the minus strand of NW_028261382.1, from coordinate 95,501,924 downwards.
TAGATGAAATGCTAATATATATGCAAGTCCATGTATGATATGCCATACGCTAAATAAATAAAGATGCCTAAACCATAGAGAGGTGACTTGCAAACATTTAAAAGATTCGTCATATAATAGTTTAAAAAAATCTGCCCCACCTCCATGGCAGCAACCACACAATGAAATCGGCCACTGGATTGGTTTCATTTCAATTTGCAATCCCCACCAGTGACTGTGGCATCTGTTTTACAACCTTTGCATTCACTTACCAACGGCTGCAAACGAAAGTCATACAGTCAGGTCATGGTGACCCACATCACAACTTAATTGATGTAATTGTTAGGCTCAATTGCAGCCGTAACTCAAGGATTGCCTATATCAGTGGTTCCCAAACTTGGCAACTTTAAGACTTGTGGACTTCAACTCCCAGAATTCTCCAGCCAGCAGCTGGCTGGAGAATTCTGGGAGTTGAAGTCCACAAGTCTTAAAGTTGCCAAGTTTGGGAACCACTGGCCTATATTATCCAAGTTTGGGAACCACTGGCCTATGTTATCAAAAGCTTCCCTTGATTCTGATCCTTCTCCCATGTGATCGTCAGAAAGGTTGGCAGTGCGTAACGGAGTGAGCTCCCGTGATTTGTCCCAGCTTCTGCCAACCTAGCAGTTCGAAAGCACGTAAAAAATGCAAGTAGAAAAAATAGGAACCACCTTTGGTGGGAAGGGAACAGCCTTCCATGCACCTTCGGCATTGAGTCATGCCAGCCACATGACCACGGAGACGTCTTCGGACAGCGCTGGCTCTTCGGCTTTGAAACGGAGATGAGTACAACCCCCTAGAGTCAGGAACAACTAGCACATATGTGTGAGGGGAACCAACCTCTCCCATGTGACAATATAATTAATCATATCTGTGTTTTTTCAACCGGCAATAAACCATTTTTTTAAAAAAAAATGGAAATACACAAAGAAGTCAAGATGGCAGCCACAATTGCGCGATTGCAATGCATATATCAAAAAAAGCTCCAGTTTCTTAGTTTTGGCCATAATCTTTCCTTTTTTGCTCCTTTCCCTGTGGATACGCTAAAAAAAACAAATCCCAAACTCCATACAATAATTAAGATTTGCTCTCATTTTTTTTTTTAAAAGCTTGCTTTGATTTGGCTGCGGGAACCCTCAATTAAGTATCCGATGAGTAAAAGAACACCGTCTATTCGGCTGTGACTAACCTGTAGGCCGTGGACAGAAAGGCTGCATTAAGAGGTGAATAATGAAAACGCTAGTCTAGAACAAGAAAACATTTGCCTGTCCCTAGAATTTCTGGGTGGAGGTCCCGGAGACATGGATGGGAGGACAGCTGCGACAAGAGAGGGAAGGGCTGAAGAAAGGAAAACAACATTGGGAAGGGTGGAGATGGAAGGCAGAAGGGAAAATGACAGATCTGGGACAGTCGTGAGCAATCGATCTCCAGCTGGAGGCTGTTTTCCATCCGCCAAAGGCTTCTACCAAATGGAACATCCTGCATTGGGGGGAAATAAACCCACTGAACATTTTTTTTAAAAAAAACAAAGGTTGTTTTTTTTTTGTTGTTCCATCCAGAGTTGCAACGATAGAGGAATTGGCTAGGTCGATCGAAAAGCCTTTTCTCTTGATGAAAAAGCCAGCCCTGATTAATCAGAGGATGGATTTAAACCCCCTGGCGATTCACAATTATTGTAATGAAAGATTTTTAAATATATATATACATAAGGGTTATTAGTAGGTCTTTGGGCCAAAGGACGGATTGTCTCCTGTGCAGCCAATTTAAAAACATAAAAATAGAATAAGAATAGATTAGAATAGAAGTAGAATAGAGTACAATACAATACAATACAATAGGAGTAGAGGAGAGGAGAAGAATAGAATAGAATAGAATAGAATAGAATAGAACAGAACAGAACAGGAGTAGAGTAGAAGAATAGGATAGGACAGGATAGGAGTAGAGTAGAGTAAAGTAGAAGAATAGAATAGAGTAGAATAGAGTAGAATAGAGTAGAATAGAGTAGAATAGAGTAGAATAGAGTAGAATAGAGTAGAATAGAGTAGAGTAGAATAGAGTAGAATAGAATAGGAGCAGAACAGAGCAGAGCAGAACAGAAGCTGGAAGGGATCTTGGAGGTCTTCTAGTCCAACCCTCTGCTTAGTCAGGAAATCCTATACCACTTCAGACAAATGGTTATCCAATCTCTTCTTAAAATCTTCCAGTGTTGGAGCACCCACAACTTCTGGAGGAAAGTTGTTCCACTAGTTAATTCTCACTGTCAGGAAACTCCTCCTTAGTTTCGTTCTTAATATCTCCTTACATGAGAACCATCACACTAAAAAGAAGGTTGCTTGGTCATGTGGATGATGGTGACGATGATTGAAGACTGAAAGGATCAGAATATAACCTATGATTAAGCTGACAGTCCCTTGGGACACTCATAGGAAGGGAGGTCAGTGGGCTTTTCAACAATTAGGGATTGCATTATATCATGGTTTAGTCACCCTCCGTGGCTCTAGCAGTTTTCTCCTCCTAGATGAAAAGAAAGAGTACTTTTCACTTCCTCCCTTCATTATAGGCAGTCCTTGACTTATGACCACAGTTGACTTCTGGCCAAAGTCAGCCAACTGGTTTTCATGCCTAAGGCAGGACTAGAACTCACAGTCCCCTAGTTATTGGACCAAAATCAACCAGCTGGCTTTGAGGGCAAAGATGAGACTGGAAACTCATCATCTCCTGATGATTGGCCCCAAAGTGATCCAGCTGCCTTTCATACTTTCGACAGGACTCGAACTTACAAATTCCCAATTTCTATCCTGATGCATTCAATATGAGACCAAACTGGCTTGTTTTCAGCCTCCCTTGGGGAGTCTTCCCAACAGCCTTGCGAGGCAGGCGTTGTCCGACTCTTCTTTCCTAGGCTGCCACATGCTTAAGAAAGAAGGAAGGAAGGAAGGAAAGAAAGAAAGAAAGAAAGAAAGAAAGAGAAAGAGAGGGGGGAAAGAAAGAATGAAAGAAAGATAAAGAAAGAGGGAGAGGGAAAGAAAGAGGAAGAAGGAAGGAAAGGAAAGAAAAAGAAATAAATAGAGAGAAAGAGAGAGAGGAAGGAAGGAAAGAAAGGAAAGAGAAAGAGAGAAAGAGGGAAAGAAAGAAAGAGGAAGGGAAAGAAAAGAAGGAAGTAAGAAAGAAAGAAAGAAGAGAGAGAAAGAAAAGGAAATAAATAGAAAGAAAGAAAGAAAGAAAGAGAAAGAAAGAAAGAAAGAAAAAGAAAGAGAAAGAAAGAAAGAAAGAGAAAGAGAGGGGGAAAAGAAAGAATGAAAGAAAGATAAAGAAAGAGGGAAAGAAAGGAAGAAGGAAGGAAAGGAAAGAAAAAAGAAATAAATAGAGAGAAAGAGAGAGAGGAAGGAAGGAAAGAAAGGAAAGAGAAAGAAAGAGAAAGAGGGAAAGAAAGAAAGAGGAAGGGAAAGAAAAGAAGTAAGTAAGAAAGAAAGAAAGAAAGAAAGAAAGAAAGAAAGAAGAGCGAGAAAGAAAGGAAATAAATAGAAAGAAAGAAAGAAAGAGAAAGAAAGAAAGAAAGAAAGAAAAAGAATCTTTAATTAAGATAATTTCTATGGAGGTTCTCATTCATCATCCAGGTCATGGTTGTCCCCAAAGGTGCTTTTTTCAAGCAGTAACTGGACTTTTTTTGTTCTTTGAAGACATTTCGCTTCTCATCCAAGAAGCTTCTTCGGCTCTGTTAAAGTATCTTTTAACCCCTTGTGGACCCTTATCTCTTCTATTCCCGAATTAGATTCCTGTCTTCCGAAGGGATGCATGGAATCTGTGAGGAGGAATCTCTTAGCCTGCGTATGATCTCATTACCTTTCTCCTCCCCCTCTGCCTTTCATTGCAATGTTAAGGCAGAGACCCCTTTGCAGCTCCTCTGCAGAGAGAATTAGCAGCTGTCGGGGAAGGACGAGGCCGACGCAGCCAAGGTTGGAACATCACAGACGACCCACCCAGCCAGGAGAGACTTCAGTGGAGATTTTGATATTATGGCAGCCAGGGGCTCTGACCTATGGCTGCAGAAAAGTGCTCCGGCATGTGCAAACCTCTGGTGCTGCAGTGAGGCTCCGAAGCCAGCCTAGATGCCTCCTGGTGTCCTTCAGAAGTTGCTGGAGCAGAACGGATGGAATTAGTTTTAACGACACCAGGAGGAACAATGCGCTCTGCCTTCCCAGGCTCACGGAAACACAGCGCCTTGCGATTGTGCCAGGACTATATTCCACCCGCCCCCTCCGGTCCCGCCTGCCTTAGCAGTGGCCCAGCGACCCAAACCCAGGACCCAAACTTATAAAACAGGCTCTGCCCCCTTTTGAAATGAGAGCCTCAGCGGTCACCCAGAACGGGGAACTGGAGCTTCGTCCCTGGAAAAATAAGACACCCCTGCTTTATTGATAAGGGACGCGGTTAAGAAAGGTCGGCAGTTTGGCGGTTCGAATCCCTAGCGCCGCATAACGGAGTGAGCTCCCGTGACTTGTCCCAGCTTCTGCTAACCTAGCAGTTTGAAACCATGTAAAATTGCAAGTAGAAAAATAGGAACCACCTTTGGTGGGAAGGGAACAGCGTTCCGTGCATTTAGTCATGCCGGCCACATGACCACGGAGACGTCTTCGGACAGCACTGGCTCTTCAGCTTTGAAATGGAGATGAGCACCGCCCCCATGTATTGAATGGGGTGAGGTCCACTGTGGACAGTTTGAGGTTGAAGCTGTGGGGGGGGGGTTGAGGAAGTAACAACGGAGTCAGGTAGTGCATTCCAGGCGTTGACCGCTCTGTTGCTGAAGTCGTATTTTCTGCAATCGAGTTTGGAGCGGTTTACTTTGAGTTTGCCTTTATTGTTTGCCCGTGTGTTATTGAGGTTGAAGCTGAAGTGGTTGTTGACAGGTAGGATGCTGTGTCTGTGTGAAGATGGTTTCTGTTTTATGCAAAGGTGCCTTTAAAGAAAAAGACGTTTGAAATCCCTGGAGAGAGAGAGAGAGAGAGAGAGAGAGAGAGGGAGGGATGGAGGGAGGGAGGGAGGGAAGGAAAGAGAGAGAAAGAGAGAGAGAGGAGAGGGAGGGAGGGGGAGGGAGGGAGAGAGAGAGGAGAGAGAGAGGGAGGGAGGGAGGGAAGGAGAGAGAGAGAAAGAGAGAGGGAGGGAGGGAAGGAGAGAGAGAGAAAGAGAGAGAGAGAAGGAGAGGGAGGGGCAGGGAGGGAGAGAGAGAGAGAGAGAGAGAGAAAGGTTAATTACAGGAGAGCAAAACCCAGGGGGCGAATTTCCCCTTGGAAATCCGAGGCTTGCGTGTTTGATGAATAAATAAAAGATTACGAGCTCCATTTAACTGCATCAGTGTGTGGTTCGTCAGCGTTTTCCTCATCTGAAGCAAACCGAATTCAGGTCAGGCTGTCCCAGAAGAGCATGAAACAATATTTAGTTTCATTATCTACAGATCTTAAATTAAAAAAAGACTTTGAGAATATACAAACAGAAGACTTTGGTTCAAAGACTTCATTTCTTTCTGAAATTCCCCGTGAGCTCACATCTTCTAACCCGCCGCCTGCTCTGGATTGGATGGATTGAGGAATGATGTGCCATCAAGCTGGTGTCAGTTATGACCCCCACAGATAAATCATCTCCAGGAGGATCTGTCCATAACTTGGTCCTTCAGATCTGCTAAGAGATCTTCTAACTCATCAGCCCTGTAACATACTCCAACCACCCTGGAGTTGCTCATACCCTTCTCTTCTCTTATTCTATTCTATTCTATATCCCTCTTCTCTTCTGTTCTCAATAAAGATTCTCTTCTATTAATTCTCTTCTCTTCTATATTCCTATTCTATTCTGTTCTCAGTAAAGATTCTCTTCTATTAATTATCTTCTCTTCTATATTCCTATTCTATTCTGTTCTCAGTAAAGATTCTCTTCTATTAATTATCTTCTCTCCTATTCTATATCCCTATTCTATTCTATTCTGTTCTCAATAAAGATTCTCTTCTATTAATTCTCTTCTCTTCTATATCCCTATTCTATTTTGTTCTGTTCTCAATAAAGATTCTCTTCTATTAATTCTCTCCTATTCTATATCCCTATTCTATTCTGTTCTCAGTAAAGTTTCTCTTCCATTAATTCTCTTCTATATCCCTATTCTATTTTGTTGTTCTCAGTAAAGATTCTCTTCTATTAATTCTCTCCTCTTCTATTCTATATACCTATTCTATTCTGTTCTCAGTAAAGATTCTCTTCTATTAATTCTCTTCTCTTCTATATCCCTATTCTATTCTGTTCTCAATAAAGATTCTCTTCTATTAATTCTCTCCTCTTCTATATACCTATTCTATTCTGTTCTCAGTAAAGATTCTCTTCTATTAATTCTCTTCTCTCCTCTTCTATTCTGTATTCCTTTTCTATTCTGTTCTCAATAAAGATTCTCTTCTATTAATTCTCTCCTCTTCTCTATCCAACTCTGTTATTCTATTCCATGCTATGCTATGCTATGCTATTCTCTATTCTGTTCTAAGATTTCTTGCTTCATTTTGCAGATCTTAATGGCAATATGTCTCTTTAGGACATATTACTTCTCACTTGTGACTTAGGAAGTGGCCTTCTGTTGATATTAACAATACGATCCAAGATTTTATTTTTATTTTTTAAAAAAGAGCACTGCTGTCCTTGGGATTATGAGCCAAGGAAACTTGGTCAGATGACAGAAACAGGAAAAGATGAAACAATGACTGGCTAATTCTGTGCCCACCTATGGAGACATGGCACCAAACCAGAGCCTGCTAATTTGTTCCAAATGGACGAGATGCCTGTTCAAAAGGGACTCTCAAAAGTCTTGTCTTTGGGGGAAGATTCTCTTCGGCCTCCCTTCCCATGGACACCGAGTCTTTGGAGCAAATTATCCAGTACGCTAGTCCTTGACTTCTGAACATTTGTCTAGTGACCATCTGCAGGTGCAAATGAAAAAAAAGCGACTTATGATCGATTCACACACCCACGACCATTGCCAATTCTCCACAATCACCTGATCAAAATTTCAATGCTTGGCAAGCAAATTTATTCTGGGGTATAACTCTTGCCAAAAAGGGATGCAGTGACTCAGAGGCTAAGACGCTGAGCTTGTCCATCAGAAAGATCGGCAGTTCGGAGGTTCGAATCCCTAGCGCTGCATAATGGAGTGAGCTCCCGTTACTTGTCCCAGCTTCTGCCAACCTAGCAGTTCGAAAGCACGTAAAAAATGCAAGTAGAAAAATAGGAGCCACCTTTGGTGGGAAGGGAACAGCGTTCCATGCGCCTTCGGCATTGAGTCATGCCGGTCACATGACCGCGATGTCTTCAGGCAGCGCTGGTTCTTCGGCTTTGAAACGGAGATGAGCACCGCCCCCTAGAGTCGGGAACGACTAGCACATATGTGCGAGAGGAACCTTTACCTTTTTATAGCGCCTGCCAACCTAGCAGTTCAAGAGCATGCAAATGCAAGCAGATAAATAGGTACCACTTTGGTGGGAAGATAACAGGGCTCCGTGATGTCATACTGGCCCCATGACCGCGGAAATCCCTTTGGACAGCGCTGGCTCAATGGCCTTGAAACGGAGAGGAATGCCGCCACCCTCTACAATTGGCAACAACTAGCAGAGTAAAATCCGCAGGGGTCCCTTTACCTATTTTATGAGAGAGCCCACCTCACATCACAGTTTGGACCTGGCAGAAGAGGGTCTCCCATTCCATCCATTGATCACTCCCAACCAGAAGAACTTGGAAGGTAGAAAGTCCTTCCTTGGGCTGCTAGCAAAGGACTGGTTGACTTTATCCCAGGCTGCCTTTGCAGAGCAATAGATGACCTCCTCCAGAGCTTTCAAGGACATCTAGCAAACTGCCACTACCTCTGGCCCAGCGTTCTGACCGAGGCTTCCCAAGAGCATGAAACAAACTCCTTGTCCTGACAAAAAAAAACCTTTTATTAATTTGCTGTGAATTCCACTCATTCACATCCAGCAAAATCTTTTGAAGAGAGGATTTATAGTCACAGACCTTATCTGGCTTGGAGAGCTGCCAGGCCGAGATCTGCAAAACTTGGCAAGGAGCCTCGGAGAGTCACAAACCAATGAAGCGAACTAATGGTCTCCTGCAAACTCCACTTCCCTTTCGCTCCTCTTTTAGAGGAGCGAAAGGGAAGAGCCGAGGTGGCGCAGTGGTTAGGGTGCAGTACTGCAGGTCACTTCAGCTGACTGTTATCTGCAGTTCAGCGGTTCTAATCTCACCGGCTCAAGGTTGACTCAGCCTCCCATCCTTCCGAGGTGGGTGAAATGAGGACCCGGATTGTTGTTGGGGGCGATATGCTGACTCTGTAAACCGCTTAGAGAGGGCTGAAAGCCCTATGAAGCGGTATATAAGTCTAACTGCTATTGCTATTGCTATTTCCTCTGGGAGGGGCCATCATCGTCCACCTGTGGCCTTACTCCCAAGTCGACCCCTGTTCTTTAGCCGTTCCCTTCATCTGGCAACTCTGTGCATGAGCACACTGGGAACAGGCTCCAGCTGTTCATCTGCCTCACTGATGTCTGACTCCGAAGGCAGCTGATAACTGTCAGGGGGCCCTGGTCCCCTCTCTGCCTCCGACACAGAGCCTTCCTCAGAGCCTTCCCCAGCTTCCAGGACTGGCCCATCTTCCTCCCCAACCCTTCTCACTGTCTGAATCTGCTGCCAGCTCCGCTGATGGGCCACAACACCCAGACACGTAAACATTTTCAGGATTTGGTGCTTTGGTATCAGCCACCCATCACAATCCCCCAAAGCCAGGCACAGCAGCTAAGGCATAAAATAAGCCACCAACAAGTGGCTCCGTTTGTGGCCTGCAAGATTTTGGCTGCAGAACGGTGACCTCAGAGAATGTTCTTGCAGCCAGCAGCGGTGTGGTAACAATCCAGATGTGGGTGATTCATGAAAGGGAAGCAGCTGTGGTGGTAGCCCGCAAGCCAGTCAAACCTGAGTTTCCCTCTTGCTTTAGAGGGGAGGCAGAAAGCGCCAAGAGGATCTGAGCGTGCTTCAGATGTAGCACACCTGGTTTACACTACTAGCCTCTTGGGGGAGGGGGAGTTCATGTGGGCCCTCTTTCCTGCTGGGAAGAAAAGGGAAGAATGGAGAGGGGGAGGAAAGGGGAAAGGAGGAAGCAAAGAGGAAGGAAGGAGTATAAAGACAAGGAAGAAAGGAAGGAGTATAGAGATAAGGGGGAGGGAGGAAGGAAGGAAGGAGTATAGAGATAAGGAAGGAAGGAAAGAAGGAGTATAGAGAATAGGAAGGGAGGGAGGGAGGAAAGAAGAAGGGAGTATAGAGATAAGGAAGGAAGGAAGGAAGGAAGGAAGGAAGGAAGGAAGGAAGGAAGGAGTATGGAGATAAGGAAGGAAGGAAAGAAGTATAGAGAATAGGAAGGGAGGGAGGGAGGAAAGTATAGAGATAAGGAAGGAAGGGAGGAAGGAAGGAAGGAGTATAAAGAATAGAAAGGATGGGAGGAAGGAAGGAAGGAGTATAAAGAATAGGAAGGGAGGGAGGGAGGAAAGAAGAAGTATGGAGATAAGGAAGGAAGGAAGGAAAGAAGGAGTATAGAGAATAGGAAAGGAGGGAAGGAGGAAGGGAGGAACTATAGAGCCAAGGAAGAGAGGGAAGGAGGAAGGAAGAAAGGAGTATAGAAATAAGGAAGGAAGGAAAGAAGTATAGAGAATAGGGAGGGAGGGAGGAAAGTATAGAGATAAGGAAGGAAGGAAAGAAGGAGGAAGGAAGGAAGGAGTATAGAGAATAGGAAGGGAGGGAGGAAGGAAGGAGTATAGAGAATAGGAAGGGAGGAAGGGAGGGAGGAGGTATAGAGCCAAGGAAGGGAGGGAAGGAGGAAGGAAGAAAGGAGTATAGAGATAAGGAAGGAAGGAAAGAAGGAGTATAGAGAATAGGAAGGGAGGAAAGTATAGAGATAAGGAAGGAAGGAAGGAGGAAGGAAGGAAGGAAGGAGTATAGAGAATAGGAAGGATGGGAGGGAGGGAGGAAGTATAGAGACAAGGGACGGAGGAAGGAAGGAAGAAGGGAAGGAAGGAGTATACAGACAAGGAGGGAAGGAGGGAGGGATTAGGGGGGGAAGGAAAGGAAGGAGTATAGAGACGAAGGAAGGGGGAAGGAAGGAAGGAAGAAGGGAAGGAAAGGAAGGAACGAGCATAGAGACAAGAAAGGAAGGAAAGAAGGGAGGAAGATCAGATCAGAAGAAAGTGCGTGGCCAGAGCTCAGCGCACGCCCGCCTTTGGCTCCGTCCGCGCGGGCGCGCCCTCGTGCGCAGAGCCGCCTCCGTGTGTTCCACGCGTGCCTGGCTGGCCTTCCTTCCTTCCTTCCTTCCTTCCCGGCGGGGCGCGGGCGGAGGGGTCGGCGGAGGCGGGCGAGGGGGTCGGCGGAGGGGTTGCCCCGTCCGGGCGCGGCGCCTGCAAGGCGAGCCCCGGGGTGTCCTGCGCGGCGCGCTCCCGGAGCCCAGCATCCCTTGGCACATTCTCTCCGGGCGGCGGCGCCCCACTTGGCCGCTGCCGAGCGCGCAAAGCCGGCGGAGCCGAGCGAGGAACATGGCGACAGGCGGCAGCGGGAAGCCCGGCGCTGCCCCGGCCGTCCTCCGGCTGCTGCTTCTGCCGCTGTTGCTGCTGCTGGCGGGGTCCCACCGGCCGCCCGCCGCCTCCGCCTCCGCTCCTCCTTGGAGTAGCCTGCGCTTGCACGGCGCCCTAACCTCGCGCCCCCAGGATCGGGGCTTTGCGCAGCTCCAAGCTCAGGATCCCCCCGGCTCCGAGCAGCCCCCCAGGAGGAGAAGGAGCCCCCCGCCGCCGCCCCCGCCGCCCCCGCCGCCGCAGGAGGAGCCGGTGAAGGTGTACGGCCAGGTGAGCGGTCCCCGGACGGGCATCTCTGCCCCCTGAGTTGCTCTGCTGCGCCGCGAGCCTCTTCGGCTGGCCGCCCCTCGCCCGTGCCTCCCCCAGGCTGGCCTCCGTCCCGGCTTTGGCTCCCGGGGGGGAGAGGGGGAGAGGGGAGGGGGCTTCCCCCCCCCGGAAACGTCCTTGGAGGATCCCCTTGCAAAGTCCCCCTCCCCACTTGCCAGCTCCCCCTCCCCATTGCAAACTCCCCCTCCCCACTTGCAAGCACCCCCCTTCCCGCTTGAAAACACCCCTTCCCCACTTGCAAACAGCCCCTCTTACTTGCAAGCTCCCCCCTCCCCACTGTTGCCTTTGCGCCCTTTGCGAGGGTTTTGGTTTTTTTGGGGTGGGGGGAATGGAAGGGGGTGCCCAGCGATGCTTGCAGGGAGGCAAACCATGATTCAGGAAGCCCTCTCCCACCCACCCCCTTGGCTGGTGCTTCATTGAGGAGGGGGGCTTCGTGTGCCCTTGCAGCCGCTGAGCTAACCTTACCTCCCTGGCCAGGAAGCTGGATACTTTATCTTTGGGGAGGGGGCATCAATCAGGGCTAAGTGACTCCAGAGGGAGGGAAGAGGGGGAGGGTAGGAAATTAGAATTAGTGGCAGGGGTGGGGGGGGCAAGGTGGGAAATTGCTAATCCCCCCCCCTGCAGTGATTTAAGGTTATATTATATATGCTTGGACAGAGACTTAAAATTGAAATGAAATATCCTTGGTGGAGGGTGCAGTGGGAAAAAGGGACATCACAATGGTTGTGTAGACAAGAGGACCAGCTTGGACCAAGCTGGATGTTTGTTGTTTTGCTTGCAAGCCCCTCACCAAGGGGCTTTGAGAGGCTGGGTTGGTGGGTCTCTTTGGGGAAGGGGGGAGGCCTGGAAAAAAAAAAAGATCAGTGCACATCAAGGCTGCTTTGCAGATTCACGGTTTGTTCCTGGCCTGTAGGAAGAACTGGAAATCCCAGTTTTTATGGGACTCCTTTGCCAGCTGTTTGCAGATGGGTCTGGTCTGGTCTGTGGTCTTTGTTGCAACTTGCAGATTGTCCAGCTTTGAGCCCCGAAGGTGCTTTCCTGAAAGGCAAAATGAAACCTTTCTGAAAATGCTTTTTTTTTTTCCTTCCGGTCCAAGAAGCTTCTTCAGTTCTGGTATTCCCCACCGGACTGATAGAACAGAAGAAGCTTCCTGGATGAGAATAGAGTAAGAATAAGAATAATGGTTAGGGTTAGGAATTGAATGGGATTGAATTCTTTATTGACCAAGTGTGATTGGACAGACAAGGAATTTGTCTTTGGTGCATATCTTCTCAATGTACATAAAAAGACAAGATACATTCATCAAGAATCATGAGGTACAACACTTAATGACAATCATAGGGTACAAATAAGCAATCAGGAAACAATCAATATAAATTGCAAGGATACAAGCAACAAAGTTACAGTCCTGCAGTCATAAGTGGGAGGAGATGGGGGATAGGAATGTTGAGAAGACTAATAGTAATAGTAAGTAATAGTAATAGTAATGCAGCCTTAGTGAATGGTTTGACAGAGATAAAATAGAATAGAATAGACAATGGAATGGAATAATAGAATAGAAATAGAATAGAAAAGAAGAATAGAATAGGAATAGAATAGAATAAAGAATTGAATAGGAATAGAAAAAATAGAATAGGAATAGAATAGAAATAAGAATAGAATAGAAATAGAATAGGAATAGAAGACTATAGAATAGGAATAGAAGAATAGAATAGAAATAGACTAGGAATAGAAAATTAGAACAGGAATAGGAATAGAAAAAATAGAATAGAGAATAGAATAGAAATAGAATAGAAATAAGAATAGAATAGAAATAGAATAGTAATAGAAGAATATAGAATAGGAATAGAAGAATAGAATAGAAATAGACTAGGAATAGAAAATTAGAACAGGAATAGGAATAGAAAAAATAGAATAGAAAATAGAATAGAATAGAAATAGAATAGAAATAAGAATAGAATAGAAATAGACTAGGAATAGAATAATAGAATATAAAAGAATAATAGAATAGAATAGAATAGAATTATTTATTGGCAACTGTGATTGGACACACAAGGAATTTGTTTCTGGTGCAGATGCTCTCAAGTGTACATAAAAAGACAAGATATATTCATCAAGAATCATAAGGTACAACACTTACTGATAGTCATAGGGTACAAATAAGCATTACAAATAAGAAGCGAAACATTTTCAAAGCAAAAACCAAGAAGGTCCAAGTTGACTTTTGAAAAAAAAAATCTTTGGGACATCCGTGACCTGGGTGACTGAAAAAATCTGCACAGATCTAGAGGGTGCTGTTATTTCCATCAAACGCGGCAAACAATATTGGGAGCTTGGTTCCCACCGAACTTCGGCGCTGATTGAGTTTCTGGATCTTCCTCACCTATGAACGTTGAAATCCATGGTTGTCATCCTTGTGTGTGGCTCGAGTTCCTTGTGCAAGAACCCTAAGGGTGTCCTCTCCAGACTTCTCCCTCTCCTTTCTAGACAAGCCTGTTTGCCTCTTTTTGAGATGTCAACATGTGTTGGGTTTGTTGAGTCCATGAGAGACTTCAAGTCCCAGCCTTCTTCTCTTTCTCCATGACGTAACGGCGGACGTGAGGTTTAAAGGGAGCTATTTTTAAATTTAAAGGAAGGCCTCTAAAAGAATAAGAGTTGTGTTGTTGTTGTTAGTTGCGAAGTCGTGTCCGACCCATCGTGACCCCATGGACAATGTTCCTCCAGGCCTTCCTGTCCTCTACCATCCTCTGGAGTCCATTGAAGCTCACGCTGACTGCTTTGGTGACTCCATCCAGCCACCTCATTCTCTGTTGTCATCCCCTTCTTCTTTTGCCCTCCATCGTTCCCAGCATGAGGCTCTTCTCCAGGGAGTCCTTCCTTCTCATTAGATGGCCAAAGTATTTGAGTTTCATCTTCAGGACCTGGCCTTCTAAAGAGCAGTCAGAGTTGATCTTCTCTAGGATGGATCAGTTTGATGGCCTTGCAGTCCAAGGGACTCAATGCAGGAGTCTTCTCCAGCACCAGAGTTCAAAGGCCTCCATTCTTTGAGTTGTTAGCAACCGCCATTCCCTGTTGAAATGAAAGAGTTCCTTGCATTTCTAATGAGGCAGTTGGAACTATTGTCAGAAATGGCCACCATTATTTTTTTTAAGAAAGATGGAAGCAAGTGTGAAGAGCACAATGGACCTTCTGTTTGCTTGAAGGTGCTCTTGAGGTTTCTGCATGAAAATCCAGATTAAGATGATTTCTATCTCCCTAGCCTCGGTCAATAAACATTGCCTTCTTTTTAAACCACAAGCCACAAATCTTGTCAATTCAACCATGGCTTATTATTATTTTATTTCCTGCCTTGGCGTCTTGTTTGCAGGGAGCAAAACCGACCAGGAAGACATCAGGTTAAGAAATGGCTTTGAGAGTGACCGGATGTTCTAAGAGAAAAATCAGGTCTTCCTGGATGTCTAAACCCCATTAAACTGAACCAAACTTTCTGGTCCCCAGAATTTCACTTTCCTGGGAACCAGCTTTCCATGGCTAAATTTTCTTTCTTTCTTTTCTTTCTTTCTTTCTTTCTTTCTTTCTTTCTTTCTTTCTTTCTTTCTTTCTTTCTTTCTTTCTTTCTTTCTTTCTTACTTTGATGGAGAACCTCCATAAAGATTCTCTAAATTAAAGATTCTTTCTTTCTCTTTCTTTCTTTCTTTCTTTCTTTCTTTCTTTCTATTTATTTCCTTTATTTCCTTCCTTCCTTCCTTTCTCCCTCCCTTCTTTCCCTTCCTTCCTCCTTTCCTTTCCTTTTCCTTCCTTCGTTCCCCCTTCCTTCCTTCTTTCCTTCCTTTGTTCTTTCCTTTGTTCCTTCCTTCCTCCTTTCCTCCCTTCTTTCCTTTCCTTTTCCTTCATTCCTTCCTTCCTTCCTTCCTCCTTTCCTTTCCTTTTCCTTCCTCCCTCCCTCCTTTCCCTTCCTTCCTTTCCCTTCCCTTCTCTCTCTCTCTCCTTCCTTCCTTCCTTCCTTTTTTTGCACAATTCCTTTGTTCCTGTTTCCCCCCTTCCCCTAAGGACCCCAGAGCTTCTGTGAAAATCTAGAATATTTTAGGCTTCCCTCTTCATCCTTTGGTGCATTTTTTAAAGTGCTTGAGAATTCTGCACCCCAGGATGAAGTCTCCCCGCCCCCCCAGTGCTGTTGTAACTGCCGCTAGATGAATAGCCTCTAAGTCAAGGACTCCCTGCACACCTAAACTAGATTTGTGTGTTTCATGATCATTGTTTGATTTCAGGGCATTGATTTCCTATCAAAAAACAACCCTGTGGGCCTATCTAGTCTAGTGTTTGGTTCCCATAGTAGCCAACTCTGGATGTCTTTCAAACTCTGACTAAAACATAGGATGAACAGTTGCAGGAATTGGGCCTGGCTAATTTAGTGAAGAGAAGGACCAGGGGAGGCATGATAGAAGTCTTCCAATATTTGAGGGGCTGCCACAGAGAGGAGGGGGATCAAGCTATTTTCCAAGGCACCCGAAGGCCAGACAAGGAACAATGGATGGAAACTGAGCAAGGAGAGATTCAACCTGGAAATTAGGAGACGTTTTCTGACAATGAGAACAAATCAACCAAGTTGCCTTCAGAAGTTGTGGGGGCTTCATCCCTGGGGTCTTTCGAGAAGAGACTGGACTGCCATTTGTCAGAAATGGTGTAGGGCCTCCTGCTTGGGCCCCAGGGGGTTGGACTAGATGACCTATAAGGTCCCTTCCGACTCTTTTCATCTGTTGAACTCGTTTACGGCACAAATGGTTGCAGAAGATGATGGCTGGGATGGCAAAACTGACCCTTTTTATCAAAGGAGAGAATAGAAGTGCTTTTGGCGACAGCGTCTGATCTTCGTGCTTGGAGTGGAAATGAACGAAACTTTGATTTTGGGTTTTACCGTTTAGATTGATCGAACTTTGTAGAAATGGCTTGTTGGTGTGATTTGATGTTAATGCCTTATTTTTGCCTTCCCCCCAGCCCTGCTGAAGCCTGAAGAGGGCTGAAGGAAGGCAAAAAAAGCCTCTGTTTTTGCAAAAAATGACGTTTTTCACAAATATAGGATGCGGGGGGTGGGGAGGCCAAAAATGACTGTATTCGGTGTATAAGACGCACCAATATGTCCACACACTCTTGGAGTGGGGAAAGGTGCCTCTTATACTCTGAAAAATACGGTAATAAGATAGCAATAGCAGTAGCAGTAGACTTATATACCGCTTCATAGGCCTTTCAGGCCTCTCTAAGCGGTTTACAGAGAGTCAGCATATTGCCCCCAACAATCTGGGTCCTCATTTTACCCACCTCGGAAGGATGGAAGGCTGAGTCAACCCTGAGCCGGTGAGATTTGAACCGCTGAACTGCTGATCTAGCAGTAGCCTGCAGTGCTGCATTTAACCACTGCACCACCTTGGCTCTTATATGGGCCACCAGGGATAGCTGGAGAACATTTTGAGCCAGGTGAGTTGCTTGCTTTTTCTCTTGCTCAATTACCTGTTCAAAATGAAACCGGATCACCTAAGACAATCCTGGATTGCATAAACAGAGGCATAGGATGAAGATTGCGTGAAGAATTAGTAATACTTTATAAAACCCTAGTGAGGCCACACCTGGAATACTGCAAACAACTTTGGTCCCCGCACTACAAAAAAAGAGGTTGGGACTTTGGAAAAAGTTCAGAGAAGAGCAATTCAGATGGTCAAAGGCCTGGAGGCTAAAACATATGAAGAACAGCTGAAGGTTTGGCTAGTCTGAAGAAAAGAAAAATTAAAGGTGACATAATAGCAGTATTCCAGTATTTTTGGGGGTGTGTGTGTTTGCCACAAAGAAGAAAGGGTCAAATTATTCTCTATTTTTTTTAAACTTTTTATTTTAAACACATAAACAAAAACAAAGACATGACTTAAAACAACACAGGAACAAGAAGTTCCATCGTATATCATACCGCAGTTCCGTATTGGTTTCTTTGCAGTTAGTGTTTTCCCTTCTATACATTTCTATCTTGCATTCATGGTCCCCTTATTCGTTATCCATTTTTTTAATGTACTATTTATTTATTTATACTTGGCTATTTATACCAAAATATTGTTTACCCTATATTATGCTTTATATTCTTACTGTCATTTATTCTCTTAACATACAATTATAGGTATACATTCACATAGTTATTCTTTTTCTTTGCCATTCTTATACTTTTGTTACGGGTCAAATTATTCTCTAAAGCACCAGAGGGCAGGACAAGAAACAATGGTTGGAAACTAATCAAGGAGAGAAGCAACCGGGAGTTAAGGAGAAACTTCCTAATGGTAAGGACAATTAACCAGTGGAACAGAAGTTGCCTTCAGAAATCATGGACGCTCCATCGCTGGAGGTTTTTAAGAAGAGACTAGACAATCACTTGTCTGAAATAGTAACGGTCCTCCTGCCTGAGCAGGGGGCTGGACTAGAAGACCTCCAAGGTCCCTTCCAGCTCTATTCTATTCTAACATTCTAACCTTTTTTTTTTCAATTAGAAAAAAATACACACTTTATCTTTACCGTTTCTGTGTCTTCAGGTGGAGAACTTTCCACACCTGGAATTGTTATCAATTGTGGTCTCGAATTTTCTTTCCCTGTTTATTTAAAAGGCCTCAAAGCCAACATGGAACAGGAAGGCTTCCTTTGTAAGGAGAAAACAAATCTGAAATTCCCATTTGCAATTTCATGATAATGCTGGGCCTTGTTATTCAAAAGCTTCCAGCGGTAACTCTTGTGTCAACAGTGTGTGTTGATAGCAGCTGTCTGCATGTTCAGGTGTTTGCGCGCCCGTCCTTTTGCAAGGAGGGGGTTTTGCATTCTGAGGACGAGTCGTTTTCTGAAATCCACGGTAGAAAAGAATTCATAGCTGGTTCATAGCTCCTTCTCAATCACAGCAAGGTCCCTATGACCTTTTAGATTCTGTAAAAAACAACACCACCATGCATGGGATTCTCAGCAAACTCATTGGTCCTGGAGTAATCAAAAGCAGTTGTCTCCTGCTTGAGCAAGGGGTTGGACTAGAAGACCTCCAAGGTCCCTTCCAGCTCCATTCTTTTTCACAAGGTAAAGGTTCCCCTCGCACATATGTGCTAGTCGTTCCCGACTCTAGGGGGCAGTGCTCATCTCCATTTCTAAGCCAAAGAGCCAGCACTGTCCGAAGACGTCTCTGTGGTCATGTGGCCGGCATGACTAAATGCCAAAGGCGCACGAAACGCTGTTATCTTCCCACCAAAGATGGTCCCTATATTTCTACTTGCATTTTTACGTGCTTTCGAACTGCTAGGTTGGCAGAAGCTGGGACAAGTCATGCGAGCTCACCCTGTTAGGCCGCACTAGGGATTCGAACGGCCAAAGTGCTGACCTTTCTGATAGACATTTTCAGCGTCTTAGACACTGAGCCACTGCGTCCCCCAATGACCTTTTAAATACTGTAAAAAAAAAAAAAACACAACAATGCATGGGATTCTTAGTAAAATTATTGGTCCTGGAGTTGTCAAAAGAAGCTGTCTCGTGCTTGAGCAGGGGGTTGGACTAGAAGACCTCCAAGGTCCCTTCCAACTCTGTTCTGATAGATAAGCACTCCTTTTATTTGGTACCTTTTTCTCCTAGGAACTTATCCTCCTTAGGAAATGGGAACAGTTTCAGAACTTCATGCCCTGAATAGACTCTTGAATGTCCAGCAAAGTATGTTTTCTATCAATAGAACAGAATATTTGTAGTTTTGGATTCAATTGTGGAGTCCTTGTTGCTCTCCGACCTTGGTGGCTTTCTTGTAGATGAAAAATCTAATGAATATTGTCCGAGCTCTGAAGGAATATCTACAAGATACGGGCAAAAAACGTCAAGCATCTTGTGAGGCATGTAAAAAAGAAAGCCAGGGGTTTGATTTATACTTCTGCCTTGACTTTGTGGGTCCTTGATGCTAGCATTGATGATGATAATTGGACATTAATACAATTGAGCAAGTCCAGAGGTATTTCACGAGGAGTGTCCTCCACTCCTCTGCTCACAACAGAATCCCACCAGGGTTGAAATTTTGGGCCTGGACAACCTAGAACTACGTCGATTAAGGTCCAATCTAATCATAGTACACAAAATTGTCTGCTACAATGTCCTATCTGTCAACGACTACTTCAGCTTCAACCACAACAATACATGAGCACACAATAGATACAAACTCAAGGTGAACTGCTCTAAACTCAATTGCAGAAAATACGACGTCAGCAACAGAGTGGCCCATGCCTGGAATGCTCTATGCAATACAATGCAATAGCAGAGTTGGAAGGGACCTTGGAGGTCCTCTGGTCCAACCCCCTGCCTAGGCAGTAAACCCTATACCGTTTCAGACAAATGGCTACCCAACATCTTCTTAAAGACTTCCAGTGTTGAGGCATTCACAACTTCTGGAGGCAAGTCGTTCCACTGATTAATTGTTCTGTCAGGAAATTTCTCCTTAGGTCTAAGTTGCTTCTCTCCTTGATTAGTTTCCACCCATTGCTTCTTGTTCTACCCTCAGGTGCCCTGGAGAATAGCTTGACTCCCTCTTCTTTGGGGCAACCCCTGAGATATTGGAAGACTGCTATCATGTCTCCCCTGGTCCTCCTTTTCATTGAACTAGACATACCCAGTTCCTGCAACCGTTCTTCATATGTTTTAGTCTCCAGTCCCGTAATCCTCTTTGTTGCTCTTCTCTGCACTCTTTCTAGAGTCTCCACATCTTTTCTACATTGTGGTGACCAAACCTGAATGCTGTATTCCAAGTGTGGCCTTACCAAGGCATTATAAAGTGGTATTAAAACACTTCACGTGATCTTGATTCTCTCCCTCTGTTGATGCAGCCTAGAACTGTGTTGGCTTTTTTGGCAGCTGCTGCACATAGCTGGCTCCTACTTAAATGGTTGTCCACTAGGAATCCAAGATTCCTCTCACAGTTACTACTGTTGAGCAAGGTACCACCTATACTGTACCTGTGCATTTCGGGTTTCTTGCCTAAATGTAGAACCTTATTGTTTTCCCCATTGAATTTCATTTTATTAGATAGTGCCCAATGTTCAAGTTTGTTCAAGCTCTACCTGACTCTGTGGTTTCTTCCCCAAATCCCCAAAACTTTAACCTTTAACCTGTCTACTGTCAACCTCACCCCATTCCTAAGAGGTCTGCAAGGGGAGCATGCATAAGCACGCCAAAGTGCCTACCATCCCTGTCCTAATGTCCCCATTTATTCATATCCATTTCATGTATTCATAATCTTGTAGGTACTTATGCCTATTATCTTACAAACACTTGACAAAACAAACAAATAAATAAAATAAACAGTACCCAGCTGGGAAATGTTATGAGCTGCAATCCCACCCATCAGGATGGCACCTGCTTGGCACAAGCTTGCCATATGTTTTGCTTAAGCTGAATGTCGCCACGAGATATACCATTTGTTGATCTGCGAGCCTCATTTTCGGAGGCTAATGAAAATGGATTGCTATTGGTCACCTGTGGGCCTTCGTTCGAATCACAGTTCCTTATTTCCCTGCTGCCCGCTGAGTGCTTTCCTGCGATATCTCCGAAGTGCCTTGATTTTTGCAGAAAAGGATTAAATGAGAGTCTTTTGCAGAGTTTTAGAGTGTGACGTATCGTCTTCCCTACAGCTGTTGCGCAGTTAATTCTCAAGCAGAATTAGCTTCCGTAATCCTGATTTCTTTCGCCATGATTGCTCCAGGCTGGGATGGTGATTTATTATTATGCTGATTACACAGATGAAGAAACCTAACCTCGGAAAGGGAATATTTTGCCCCAGGGAACGGTTTAGACGCTGAGAGACGAAATGAAATCCATGCCAACAGAAATCTCCTCCAACAGAAAGGGGAAGACAGGCTCTGTTATTTTGCTCTCTTGCTCTCTCTTTTTACATCTGTACAGTAAAGACTTAAATAATTTAAGGTTTTTTTTAATTTCTGTTACTCTCCAGGCCAATGTCCAATCAAACCTCTTCCTGTTCTGTTTAACAGGTGAAGAATGATGCCGGCAAAACATTGCATAGAATAGAATGGAATAGAATATGGAAAGAATAGAATAGAATAGAATAAAGATATCTGCTGTAAGAGGGAATGTGAAGTTCCGATGTTATTTGTTATTTGTAAGTTGTCTATGTTTTTTGTCAATGTATATTAGTGTTTATAATAAAAATTTAAAAAAAAGGATAGAGAAAAAACAGAATAGAATATGGAAGGAATAGAAGAGAATATGGAAATAATAGAACAGAATATGGAATGGAATAGAATATGGAATTGAATTGAATGGAATGGAATAGAATATGGAATGGAATAGAATATGGAATTGAATTGAATGGAATAGAATATGGAATGGAATGGAATAGAATATGGAATGGAATGGAATAGAATATGGAATGGAATGGAATAGAATATGGAATGGAATGGAATAGAATATGGAATGGAATAGAATATGGAATTGAATTGAATGGAATAGAATATGGAATGGAATGGAATAGAATATGGAATGGAATGGAATAGAATATGGAATGGAATGGAATAGAATATAATATGGAGTGGAGTGGAATGGAATGGAATGGAATAGAATAGAATAGAATATGGAATGGAATAGAATATGGAATGGAATGGAATAGAATATGGAATGGAATGGAATAGAATATAATATGGAGTGGAGTGGAATGGAATGGAATGGAATAGAATAGAATAGAATATGGAATGGAATAGAATATGGAATGGAATGGAATGGAATAGAATATGGAATGGAATAGAATAGAACATGGAATGGAATGGAATAGAATAGAATATGGAATGGAATAGAATAGAACATGGAATGGAATGGAATAGAATAGAATATGGAATGGAATAGAATATGGAATGGAATGGAATATGGAATGGAATAGAATAGAATATGGAATTGAATGGAATTGAATTCTTTATTGGCCAAGTGTGATTGGACAGACAAGGAATTTGTCTTTGGTGCATATCTTCTCAATGTACATAAAAAGACAAGATACATTCATCAAGAATCATAAGGTACAACGCTTAATGATAGTCATAGGGTACAAATAAGCAATCAGGAAACAATCAATATCAATATAAATCGTAAGGAAACAAGCAACAAAGTTACAGTCCTGCAGTCATAAGTGGGATGAGATGGGTGATAGGAACGATGAGAAGATTAATAGTAGTGCAGTGAATAGTTTTGACAGTGGTGAAGGAATTATTTGTTTAGCAGAGTGATGGCATTTGGGGAAAAAACCTGTTCTTATGTCCAGTTGTCTTGGTGTGCAATGCTCTATAGCGTCGTTTTGAGGGTAGGAGTTGAAACAATTTATGTCCAGGATGTGAGGGGTCTAGATATTTTCACAGCCCTCTTTTTGACTCCTGCAGTATACAGGTCCTCAATGGAAGGCTGGCTGTTTTTTCTGCCGTTCTGATTCTCCTCTGAAGTCTGTGTCTGTCTTGTTGGGTTGCAGAGCCAAGCCAGACAGTTATAGGGGTGCAGATGACCGACTCAACAATAGTTAAATAGACAGAAAACCCATTTGTTCTTGCAAAGTCTTTTGATTCTACTTCATGCTTATGGCATGAACGCAACCCAGCGCTGCTTATTCAGTAAACCATCGTTAAGCAAACCATGGCTTCTTGTGATCCAAAAATTCTGCCCATGGCTGAGAAGGAAAGGAAAAGATGGCGGAGTCTTGAGATGATTGATTGGGTGAGTTGTCTGGTTGGCTTTGTGGGTCCTTCAATTCTTGTGAAGGACACCTGTCAGTTTCCAAGGAAACCATACAACAATAAAAAAAACAGCAATTAACAAGATTTAGCCATTCAGCATCCCCCACATACTGCAGAGAGAAATTCACTTTAACACATTCCTCCCCCCCCCTCCGCAAACTCGCCGAAGTGGTGCAGTCCTGTCAGGTCTCCATCATTTCATTGGTCTATATGAAGAGGTGGAGTATTTGTCGGCACCTTTGGAAGAGAAGATTCGAAGATGCCAATGCTCAAATTCGCATTGATTCAGACACAGATTGAGCCATGGCAACCCCTGGTATCCATGGGGACGTCAACAAATTCAAGATCCTGATGGAAGAGAATTTTTTTTTTGCAAAGGCTTGAATTGTGGGGTACTTGGTGCTCTCTGATCTTGGTGGTTTTCTTGCAGACGTTTCACTACCAGACTAGGTAACATCATCAACGCTAGAAGGGAGTGAGGAGGAAGAGGGCAGACTGTGTCCTCCTTGGCATTCTTTGAGCCTGGTGGTTTTCTTGCAGACGTTTCACTACCAGACTAGGTAACATCATCAACGCTAGAAGGGAGTGAGGAGGAAGAGGGCAGACTGTGTCCTCCTTGGCAATCTTTGAGCCTGGTGGTTGTCTTGTAAACATTTCACTACCAAACTAGGTAACATCATCAACGCTAGAAGGGAGTGAGGAGGAAGAGGGCAGACTGTGTCCTCCTTGGCATTCTTTGAGCCTGGTGGTTTTCTTGCAGGCGTTTCACTACCAAACTAGGTAACATCATCAACGCTAGAAGGGAGTGAGGAGGAAGAGGGCAGACTGTGTCCTCCTTGGCAATCTTTGAGCTTGCTGGTTTTCTTGCAGACATTTCACTACCAAAGTAGGTAACATCATCAGTGCTAGCACCAAGGATCCCGCAAAGTCCAAATAGCAGTACAATCGGACTTTCTTCTTTTTAGCATGCCTCACAACATGCTTGACATTCTTTTTGACCCTTCTTCTATATATCCCTCGATTGAAGAGATTTCCGAAGAACTTAGAGAATATTCATCGGGGAGCTTCAGTATGTGAGGAGACCACTTTTTTTGCAGGTTCATCCGAAGCAAAAAACGGGACAGCAAAACTGGATGAAAAGGGGTATCACCACCTTCTCTTAGGAATAACACCTTCCTTGTTTTTTTTTTTCTTACCTACTAAACCCAAAACAATATTTATCCTTTCTAAAGGAGTTAAAGGGGACGTGGTGGCTCAGGGACTAAGACGCTGAGCTTGTCGGTCAGAAAAATCGGCAGTTTGGGCAGTTCAAATCCCCAGCGCCGCGTAACGGAGTGAGCTCCCGTTCCTTGTCCCAGCTTCTGCCAACCTAGCAGTTCGAAAGCAGGTAAAAAATGCAAGTAGAAAAATAGCAACCACCTTTGGTGGGAAAGTAACGGCGTTCTGTGGGCCTTCGGCGTTGAGTCATGCCGGCCACATGACCACGGAGACGTCTTCGGACAGCGCTGGCTCTTCGTCTTTGAAACAGAGATGAGCACCGCCCCCTAGAGTCGGGAACGACTAGCACATAGGTGATGCGTGTGCACCTTCCATTGGCCAGCTGGCCTTCAGGTCTCTGAAGGGGGTGGATGTGTGTGGACCCCCAAGCATGCATGCATGGGAGGTGAGGTGCATGCAGGGGACATGCACGTGTGTGCGGGGGTGTGGAACACAGGGGAGCCATGCATGCATGCGTGGGGTGTGGAGTGTTGCGGGGGTGGACATGTGTGTGAGGTGGGGTGCATGCACGGGGCCCACATGTGCATTGCATTTTGGGGGTTTGGGGATGCGCATTTGCGCACACTTTGGGCACTAAGTCCGGAAAAGGTTAACCATCATGGACTAACACATACAGTATGCGCGACGGGAACCTTGTTAAAGGAGTTAATTCCTCAACACAACCTGCGGAGTTGAAGTGGCGATGGAACATTTCTGTTGCATTTCGTGCTCAGCTCCGCTCAGCTGACGTCACCTTCAGCTACACACCTGCTACCTGTGCTGTTTACCTCTGAAGGGCGGCTCCAGAAAACGGTTCCAAGTCCCCCTGGGCCCAACTTCAGGGCTTGAGTCACAAACAGCCCATTAAAGAGGAGAAGTTGGCTTTGTATTCGGAAGCCCCCTGGGGGCAGAACGAGGCCGTGGGGAGCAGCTTTGACAAGGGAGATGAAAGTGACCTTGTTGCCCTGCGGAAGAACTGAAGAAGCTCCTTGGACGAGAAGCGAAACGTCTTCAAAAGAAGAAAAACAAGGAAGGCCAGGTGCCTCCTGAAAAAAGCACCTTTGGGACAACCGGGACCTGGAGGACTGAGAATCTCTACCGACTTTTAGCTATACAATTTGGGATGAAGACCCTTGGAGTGGTGGTGGAGCAGGAATGGGTTTCCAGAGGGAAAAACTGAAGAGCGTTGGCACCACTCGGGTGACCCTGAGGACACAGATAAGCCTCCAAGTGGCCTCAAGGACCCTCTAAAACAGTGTTTCTCAACCTTGGCAACTTGAAGATGTCCGGACTTCAACTCCCAGAATTCCCCAGCCAGCGAATGCATTCGCTGGCTGGGGAATTCTGGGAGTTGAAGTCCGGACATCTTCAAGTTGCCAAGGTTGAGAAACACTGCTCTAAAAGATTGCAAATGACCAGCAGTCTGCAAGGAGACTGCACAAATTTGTTAGTGTGTACGTGCAGCAGCCTCCCATTACCAGTCAGTATTGTGGTTTTGCTTTGGTGTTTCTATGCAATTCTGGGGAGCCGTTCTGTTTTTCGTCATTTTTAATGAGGATTTGCCATCTGCTTTCAAAACGTTTGCCTAAATGGTGCTTTATAAATGCTTCATTCTAAGCAAAATCCCCCTAAAGCAAATATAATATAATTACCTATTAAGTATAGATCAATTTATGCAGGCTTTGTTTTTTTTTTTTAAAAAAGCTGGTTTTTACTCCTCTTGATTTAGCTGTGTTTATACAGATTTCCCCTGTCTTTGATGCTCTAATTCTGTTTGTTTTCGTTGATGCTTTTTTCTCTTTAGTTCAGTGTTTCTCAACCTTGGCAACTTGAAGATGTCCGGACTTCAACTCCCAGAATCCTCCAGCCACTTGAAGATGTCCGGACTTCAACTCCCAGAATCCCCCCAGCATTCGCTGGCTGGGGGATTCTGGGAGTTGAAGTCCGGACATCTTCAAGTTGCCAAGGTTGAGAAACACTGCTTTAGATAGTTTGTGTTTCCCCACCCCTCTTATGGGAAGGGGGTGATATTGTTATAATGTATTGTTTTTAACTGGAAGTTTTGTTCTGCTTTTTAAACCAAAGCCAGAGAAAAAGAGAAGACTAAAATGCCAAATTAAAAAATAATAGCTAAGCGCAGGGCTGGCTGGGGGAACTCTGGCAATTAAAGTACACGCATTTTACGTTGCTAAGGTTGAGAAACACTGGGTTTATTTAGTTTATTTATTAAACAAATTTGCGTAGCCACAAACTCACACGTAGTTGATTCCGGGCAGATGACAAAATTTAAACAATCCATCAGATAATTAAAAACCCATAAGAAAATAATAAAAACCCATAAGAAAACTCCACAGGTTAGCAACATATCTAAAGAATCTTCCCACATTTTCTATGTCATCTGTTCTGGATTTTTCTATATGATCATTTAAATAGGAGCCAGCCAGCTGTGTGCATCAGCTGTCAAAAAAGCCAACACAGTTCTAGGCTGCATAAATAGAGGGATAGAATCAAGACCATGTGAAGTCTTAATACCACTTTATAATGCCTTGGTAAGACCACACTTGGAATCCTGCATCCAGTTTTGGTTGCCATGATGTAGAAAAGATGTGGAGACTCTAGAAAGAGTGCAGAGAAGAAGAGCAACAAAGAGGATTAGGGGACTGGAGGCTAAAACTTATAAAGAACAGTTGCAGGAACTGGGTATGTCTAGTCTGATGAAAAGAAGGACTAGGGGAGACATGATAGCAGTTTTCCAATATCTCAGGGGCTGCCACAAAGAAGAGGGAGTCAAACTATTCTCCAAAGCACCTGAGGGTAGAACAAGAAGCAATAGGTGGAAACTAATCAAGGAGAGAAGCAACTTAGGACTAAGGAGAAATTTCCTGACTGTTAGAACAATTAATTAGTGGAACAACTGAAGTTGCTCCAACACTGGAAGTTTTTAAGAGGATGTTGGATATCCATTTGTTTGAAGTAGCAATAGCAATAGCAGTTACACTTATATACCGCTTCATAGGGCTTTCAGCGCTCTCTAAGCGGTTTACAGAGCCAGCATATTGCCCCCAACAACAATCCGGGTCCTCATTTTACCCACCTCGGAAGGATGGAAGGCTGAGTCAACCCTGAGCCGGTGAGATTTGAACAGCCGAACTGCCGAACTAGCAGTCAGCTGAAGTAGCCTGCAGTACTGCACTCTAACCACTGCGCCACCTCGGCTCTCGAAGTGGTGTAGGGTTTCCTGCCTAAGTAGGGGGTTGGACTAGTAGACCTCCAAGGTCCCTTCCAAGTCTGCTCTTCTATTCTGCCAAGCTCACCGCGTGCTCCCTGTGGCACGAGTGCCATAGGCTCACCATGATGGGATTAAGTTGTAACCCTCCAGTGTTTCTCTTTTCCTGAAGAACCTCTGTCATTTCCAGCGGCATATGTGTAAATAAAGCCAGTGCTAAAGTCTGCTGTTTTGCTTTCCCTCATGCCAGCTTCCAAAAGATTAAACAAATACACACGGGAAATGTCATATTTTTACCTTCAACTTTGAGATTAATACAGTGGGGAAAAGACAACAGCAAGAGTTGGCCCTCCCTTCTCAGAAGAGTAATGCCGTTCTAGAATATTCTTTTAGTACACCCCAAATTCTCCCATTGGCTAACATTTCCAGTCAGTTTCTCCCAATATTCTCTTGCTTTACTACACCTCCACCACATGTAGTAAAAGGTACCTGGGGGCTGAGGCTGTAATTCATTTTTTTTTTTTGCCGAAATGGTTAGATTAACCTTTAAAATTAAAGATCAAGAAGATACAGAATATTGTATGATTTGGAATAAATTCTATGCACGGATAGAAGCAAGGGGTGGGAATTAGAGAAGAGGAAGGTCGTAAATGTTAGTCCTGCAAGTAGAAAGTAAATAATTACAATACTTTAATGTATAAGAAGAAACCTTCTTCTTCCAAGAGCCTTCCAAGAGCCGAGGTGGCGCAGTGGTTAGGGTGCAGTACTGCAGGCCACTTCAGCTGACTGCTATCTGCAGTTCAGTGGTTTTATCTCACCCGCTCAAGGTTGACTCAGCCTTCCATCCTTCCGAGGTGGGTAAAATGAGGACCCAGATTGTTGGGGGCGATATGCTGGCTCTGTAAACCGCTTAGAGAGGGCTGAAAGCCCTATGAAGCGGTATATAAGTCTAACTGCTATTGCTATTGCTAAACCTAGCTAAAAGCTTTTTGGTTATATGATGACTATTGTTACTGTATCATTATTATTGTTATTAGCTTGTCTGTCAATATTTAACACCACCATAGTCACTAAGAACCGAAATGGCAGCGGCCCAGTGGCGGGTGAGGGAACCAGTTTGGGGGCGTGGCAGGCCTGGGTCGTTGCCGGTTTTGCGACCCAGGCCTGAATTCGGCCGAATCAGGCCTTATTGGGAGCAACCCACCTCAGATAGATAGATAGATAGATAGATAGATAGATAGATAGATAGATAGATAGATAGATAGATAGATGATAGATAGATAGATAGATAGATAGATAGATAGATAGATAGATAGACAGACAGACAGACAGACAGATGATACATAGATAGATAGATATAGATACACACACACACAAACACACACACACACACACACACACACACACACCATTGGCAGATAGGAGTTTGATTCATAACTTTTCAGCAAGATATCTCTTCCGTTTATGTTATTTTATTTGGAATCTTTTCTTCGCATTATTTTCTTGCAGCAAACCGGAAAGGAAAAATTTCATTTTGCCTCTCTTCTCCTATTTCCCCTCTCATCTCTATGGAAAAGTTGATATGGCTGATATGGCTTTCCGGGCAGGATCGGAACACAAATTGAGGGCTGAGGGACTCTTGTTGATGATGTCCCGAACCATTTCTTGAAATGCTTTCAAATCCTCTCGGATCACCCTGCCTTAAATCCTGACAATTCCGGCTCTCCAGAAAAGCTAGAACGTCAATTTTCCCCTTGAAAGCCAAACTTTCATCCTTGTTGACCCCTTGTTGACGTCTGCTGGAATGAAAGCAGCAGATCAAAAGGAACTCCAGGTGTCGCTTGCCTTCCGACAGACAAATGGCGCAGAGCCTTGTTCTCACAGTTGTGAGGATCCAGGGTGCAGCTGCGTGGCTTTGATTATTATTTATAATGCTTGCGTCACAGGCTTCGAAATGCCTTAATTCTTCAGCCCACATCCTGGACCAAGTTGGAAGAATCCGGATGGCTGGTCTCCCCCCTCCCCCCACCTCCGGGTTTGAACTCAAAAATAGGTGAAGAGATAAAGATGGAAATTACGTGGGTAGCATTTGTCTGCAACACTCTAAAGGAGAAAATCTTGCCAGCCGCCTGATCTTGGGAAATGTACATCTATTTTAGAAGAAGCTACATTTTGGATTTTTAGCATATGTGGAGAGGGAAGGAGAGAGAGAGAGAGAGAGAGAGAGAGAGAGAGAGGGAGAGAGGGGGGGGGAGAGAGAGAGAGGAGAGAAAGAGAGAGACAGGGGGAGAGAGAGATGAGAGAAAGAGAGACGGGGAGAGATGACAGAAAGAGGAGGAGAGAGATGAAAGAGAGAGGAGGGGAGAGATGAGAGAAAGAGAGGGGGAGAGAGAGATGAGAGAGAGAGAGGGGGAGAGAGAGATGAGAGAAAGAGAGGGAGAGAGATGAGAGAAAGAGGGGAAGAGATGAGAAAAAGAGAGGGAGAGAGATGAGAGAAAGAGAGGGGGAGAGAGAGAGGAGAGAAAGAGACAGGGGGAGAGAGAGATGAGAGAAAGAGAGACGGGGAGAGATGACAGAAAGAGGAGAGAGATGAAAGAGAGAGGGAGAGAGATGAGAGAAAGGGGGAGAGAGATATGAGAGAAAGAGATAGGGGGAGAGATGAGAGAAAGAGAGGGGGAGAGAGATGAGAAAAGGGGAGAGATGAGAGAAAGAGAGGGGGAGAGAGATGAGAAAAAGAGGGGGAGAGTGAGATGAGAGAAAGAGAGAGGGGGAGAGAGAGATGAGAGAAAGAGAGGGAGAGATGAGAGAAAGCGGGAGAGAGATGAGAGAAAGGGAGAGAGAGATGAGAGAGGGGGAGAGATGAGAGAAAGAGAGGGGGAGAGAGATGAGAAAAAGAGGGGGAGAGAGAGATGAGAGAAAGAGAGGGGAGAGATGAGAGAAAGAGCGGGAGAGAGATGAGAGAAAGAGCGGGAGAGAGATGAGAGAGAGAGGGAGAGAGAGATGAGAGAAAGAGAGGGAGAGAGATGAGAGAAAGAGGGGAAGAGATGAGAAAAAGAGAGGGAGAGAGATGAGAGAAAGAGAGGGGGAGAGAGAGAGGAGAGAAAGAGACAGGGGGAGAGAGAGATGAGAGAAAGAGAGACGGGGAGAGATGACAGAAAGAGGAGAGAGATGAAAGAGAGAGGGAGAGAGATGAGAGAAAGGGGGAGAGAGAGATGAGAGAAAGAGATAGGGGGAGAGATGAGAGAAAGAGAGGGGGAGAGAGATGAGAAAAGGGGAGAGATGAGAGAAAGAGAGGGGGAGAGAGATGAGAAAAAGAGGGGGAGAGTGAGATGAGAGAAAGAGAGAGGGGGAGAGAGAGATGAGAGAAAGAGAGGGAGAGATGAGAGAAAGCGGGAGAGAGATGAGAGAAAGGGAGAGAGAGATGAGAGAGGGGGAGAGATGAGAGAAAGAGAGGGGGAGAGAGATGAGAAAAAGAGGGGGAGAGAGAGATGAGAGAAAGAGAGGGGAGAGATGAGAGAAAGAGCGGGAGAGAGATGAGAGAAAGAGCGGGAGAGAGATGAGAGAAAGAGGGAGAGAGAGATGAGAGAAAGAGAGGGAGAGAGAT
Source organism: Thamnophis sirtalis (assembly GCF_051295495.1). Classification (NCBI taxonomy): domain Eukaryota; kingdom Metazoa; phylum Chordata; class Lepidosauria; order Squamata; family Natricidae; genus Thamnophis; species Thamnophis sirtalis. The sequence goes on along the minus strand of NW_028261382.1, from coordinate 95,471,090 downwards.
GAGAGAAAGAGGGGAAGAGATGAGAAAAAGAGAGGGAGAGAGATGAGAGAAAGAGAGGGGGAGAGAGAGAGGAGAGAAAGAGACAGGGGGAGAGAGAGATGAGAGAAAGAGAGACGGGGAGAGATGACAGAAAGAGGAGAGAGATGAAAGAGAGAGGGAGAGAGATGAGAGAAAGGGGGAGAGAGAGATGAGAGAAAGAGATAGGGGGAGAGATGAGAGAAAGAGAGGGGGAGAGAGATGAGAAAAGGGGAGAGATGAGAGAAAGAGAGGGGGAGAGAGATGAGAAAAGAGGGGGAGAGTGAGATGAGAGAAAGAGAGAGGGGGAGAGAGAGATGAGAGAAAGAGAGGGAGAGATGAGAGAAAGCGGGAGAGAGATGAGAGAAAGGGAGAGAGAGATGAGAGAGGGGGAGAGATGAGAGAAAGAGAGGGGAGAGATGAGAGAAAGAGCGGGAGAGAGATGAGAGAGAGAAAGGGGGAGAGAGATGAGAGAAAGGGGGGGGAGAGAGAGATGAGAAAAAGAGAAAGTGGGGGGAGAGATGAGAAAAAGAGAAAGTGGGGGGAGAGATGAGAAAAAGAGAAAGGGGGGGGGAGAGATGAGAAAAAGAGAGAGGGGGAAGAGAGATGAGAGAAAGAGAGGTGTCATTTGGGGGTTCCCTGAACTGGGCAGAATCCTAGCTAGGGGATTGCCCAAGCCTGTGCGAACCCCCAGCAGCCCACCCCTGGAATAAAGTATCTGTGGAGAGACATGGCTTCATTTATTGGCTTCATTTATAAGTTTCCTTTCCATTGGAAAAAGACCCGTGATGAGCCAGTGAAATGAAAACACGAAAGATGAAATTAATTGGGCTTAAAAGGCTAAACCAAAGAGATCAGTCTCTACGGGTTTCTGAAAAGTACAGAGAGAGTAGATCAAACGGCGATCCGGAGGGAATTCATTTCTCAGAAGCCTCTTCCTCCCTGGGTTACAAGACTTCCTTAGTTTACAACCACAGCTGAGCCCTGAATTGAAGTCGCCCAGTGAGAAATTTGTCTAGTGGATTTCTGTAGAACCGGTAGTGGAAATTTTGAGTTGTTCAGAGAACCGGCAAATGCCACCTCTGGCTAGCCCCAGAGTGGGGTGGGAATGTGGATTTTGCAGTATCCTTCCCCTGGAGTGGGGATGGGAATGGGAATTTGGCAGTATCCTTCCCTTGAGTGGGGAGGGAATGGAGATTTTGCAATATCCTTCCCTTGGAGTGGGGATGGGAATGGAGATTTTGCAGTATTCTTCCCCTGGAGTGGGGAGGGAATGGAGATTTTGCAGTATCCTAACATGCCCACCAAGCCATGCCCAAAAATTTTAATTTCACCACTGCAAGCATCCAAATGTAAATCATATGACCACAGCGTGTCTCACTTGTTTCATGCCGTTGTATCTTTGGACAGTCATTAAACGAACTGTTGTTATTCGAGGACTCTACCTGTATTAAGTATTAAGTATCTAGGTATTAATAAAATACATCAGCAGAGTTTAGAGACTAGAACCCACTGACCATGAGAAACCAAGCAAAGTCTGGATAGTTATCATCTACTGAGGAAGTCGTTGTGTTTCATGGCTTGATGATGGCCAAAGAGAGATGATGATCAAAATATCCACAGAAGCCTGTGGCTAGAAAAAAATGGTTGGACAACATATAGAATTCAAGCCAGAATTATTTCTATTACGGTAGGTATTATCACAGAAGGCTGTAGCAAAGGGTCAATATAATACTTCACATCTGAACAGCAGCGAGAATGGTGCATGCACAGCAATGGAAGAGTGGAAATAGCCCTTCAGAAAAGGAGATAATAAGGAAGATAATGAACATGCGCAGAAATGGATAGAGTAACATTACAATTAAAAAAAAACAAAGGAGAGACAGAATATTACGGCACATGGAATAGATTTTATCAATGGCTGGAAACATGAGGTGGGAGTCGAAACACAAAAAAAATTAGGCTAAGTAGACTTGAAATGAGAGTTTATATAACTTTTAGAATGAATACGTTGGTCAAAAATAATTATATAAGACTAGCACTTGAGGGATGCAATGGTTCAGTGGCTAAGATGCTGAGCTTGTCGGTCAGAAAGGTGGGCAGTTTGGCGGTTCGAATCCCTAGCGCTGCGTAATGGAGTGAGCTCCCATTTGTTATCCCAGTTTCTGCCAACCTAGCAGTTCGAAAGCACGTAAAAAAATGCAAGTAGAAAAACAGGAACCACCTTTGGTGGGAAGGGAACAGTGTTCCGTGTGCCTTTGGCGTTTAGTCATGCTGGCCACATGACCACAGAGACGTCTTTGGACGGCGCTGGCTCTTTGGCTTTGAAAGGGAGATGAGCACCGCCCCCTAGAGTCAGGAACGACTAGCACAGATGTGCAAGGGGAATCTTTACCTTTACCTTAGCACTGTGTAAGTAGTATATATGTCATTTGTCTTTCATGTGGTTTTTATGGCGGATGATCACACTGTGTTCGATTTACTTCTATGTAAATAATAAAAATATATTTTAAAAAAACCAAAATATCCACAGAAGCCCCGTAGAATTCAGTGAACCTAACACCGCTCTGCTCCTCTTTCAAATAACAAGGTATATATTGAGGTAACCAAAGAGCTTCCACCTTTCTCATTTTTCCCAAGGGTTGAAATAAGCCAGGAAGAGTTGTAGGGAGAAGTGGTTTCCTTCTCTTTTATACCTCCTGCGCTGTTCATTGCTTTTCCTTCTAACGCCGTTTTCTCTTATCTAGGTTAGCTTGAACGATTCCCACATTCAAATGGTCGTTCACTGGGCTGGGGAGAAGAGCAATGTGATTGTAGCTTTGGCCCGGGACAGCCTGGCATTGCCAGGTTCCAAATTTAGTGACGTAAGTATTTTGCCTTTTATCTTTGGCTGGTTATTGTTTATCAGATATTTACTTTGCATTTAGGCTGGAAAACATTCCCAGAAAAGACACTTTGGTTTTTTTCTCAGGAATAACAAGAGTCTGCTTCCTTATTCTCTTCTTCCTCCTCCTCCTCCTCCTCCTCCTCCTCCTCCTCCTCCTCCTCCTCCTCCTCCTCCTCCTCCTCCTCCTCCTCCTCCTTTTCTTTTCTCCTCCTCCTTTTCTTTCTCCTTCTCGTTCTTCCCCTTCACCTCCTCTGTCTTCTCCTCCCCTCCTCCTCCTTCTTTCTCCTCCTCCTCCTTCTCTTCTTTCTTCTTCCTCCACTACTTCTTCCTCCTCCTCCTCTTCTTTTCTCCTCCTCCTTTTCTTTCTCCTTCTTCCTCCTTCTTCCCCTTCACCTCCTCTGTCTTCTCCTCCCCTCCTCCTCCTTCTTTCTCCTCCTCCTTCTCTTCTTCTCTTCTTTTTTCTTCCTCCACATCCTCCTCCTCCTCCTCTTCTTCTTCCTCCTCCTCTTCCTCTTCTTCTTCCTCCTCCTTTTTTCTCCCTCCTCCTCCTCCTCCTCTTCTTCTTCTTCTTCTTCTTCTTTCTTTCTTTCCCTTCTTCCTCCTCCTAGTCTTCTTTTTTCTTCCTCCTATTCCTCTTCTTCTTCCTCCTCCTCCTTCTTTTCTCCTCCTCCTTCCTCCTTCTTCCCCTTCACGTCCTCTGTCTTCTCCTCCTCCTCCTTCTTCCTCCTTCTCTTCTTTTTTCTTCTTCTTCTTCCTCCTCCTCCTCCTTCTCCTCTCCTCCTTCCTTTTCCTCCCTCCCCTCAAAGAACTCAGCAAGTGTAAAGCAATTTTTAAACCTTGGATTCTGGTGGTGCTTGAATTAAAGCTCTTAGCAGCCCTGAATACAGAGGTGGGAATGATGGAGCAGCAACATCTGATTTTTTAGACTGGCTGGCTGTACAGATGTTTTTTTTTTTGGAGCAGGGAATGGCAATTAACATGTGCAGTTAAAACATATTAATATTTTTATCCATAAAACCAATTGCCAATTTAATGGAAAAAATAATTAAACCACCCAGCTAATTAAATTAATAATTAAAGCACTAAAGCTAATAATCAGATCATGTGAACACTTCAGTAGCTCAACCTTAATTGAATCAAACCTCCCAAGTCTTTTCAACTCCTGTCTGGAGACTGATGGGATTCTACCCGAGGCCCATAGAATAGAAAGTTGTGTACAATGTTGTTACTTTTTCACAAGGGTCTCACCAGGAACAAGAAGCAGAGTGTGAAGGTGGATTTGCACACTTCCCTCTTTGCTCATTCCGCCCCCTCCCCATCCAGGGAGCAACTTGGATTGTTTCCAGAATAATAATTTGGAATGGCTTTTACATCTTCTTGTAAAGACAAGGAGTAAGTCGCCATTTCGCAAACTTTGGTGCCGTACAAACAACAGTTCCTGTTCTGTAAAACCAGAAGATGTTTTCTTTCTGAAGGAAAAAAGTTAGAATAGAATAGAATAACAGAGTTGGAAGGGACCTTGTAGAATAGAATAGAATAATAGAATAGAATAGAACAGAACAGAATAGAATAGAATAACAGAGTTGGAAGGGACCTTGTAGAATAGAATAGAATAGAATAATAGAATGGAATAGAATAACAGAGTTGGAAGGGACCTTATAGAATAGAATAATAGAATAGAATAGAATAACAGTTGGAAGGGACCTTGTAGAATAGAATAGAATAATAGAATAGAATAGAATAACAGAGTTGGAAGGGACCTTGTAGAATAGAATAGAATAATAGAATAGAATAGAATAACAGAGTTGGAAGGGACCTTGTAGAATAGAATAGAATAGAATAATAGAATAGAATAGAATGGAATAGAATAACAGAGTTGGAAGGGACCTTGTAGAATAGAATAGAAGAATAGAATAAAATAGAATAGAATAGAATAACAGAGTTGGAAGGGACCTTGTAGAATAGAATAATAGAATAGAATAGAATAACAGTTGGAAGGGACCTTGTAGAATAGAATAGAAGAATAGAATAGAATAAGAGATTTGGAAGGGACCTTGGAGGTCTTCTAGTCAAGGGATGGTAAACGAAGCAAACCAAATGGTATGTTATAAACCTGTAAATGGAATGACAAATGTATAAGAACGACAAATGTAAAAAAGAATAATAACTATGTGAATGTATACCTATTGTATATAGCGAACCAACAATTTAAAAAAACTGTTCAAAAAAAATGCAGCCTCCAAAGAGGTCAAGATTTTGTGTTCTCCAGAATTCTTCATCAAGGGATCTCTCCCTCCCTCCTTCCCTCCCTCCCTCTTTCTCTCCTCCCCTCCCCCCGCACCACACACTACAGCAGATGTTCCCAATTGGACATTGGTTATGTGTGATCTAATTATTTACAAGAATGCATTGCCATGTGTTTCCGTGATCTGTGAAAAGACACGATCCTGTCATTTCTCATGCTTTGCCTCTTCCTTTGCTAGGTTTATGTTTCCTACGATTACGGGAAAACGTTTAAAAATATATCCCAAAAATTTGGTTTTGGCCCAGGGAACTCCAGCCAAGCTGTGATCGCTCAGTTCTATCACAGTCCAGCCGACAACAAAAGGGTTAGTAAAATTAATAATTGTTTGATAGTTGAATGGAGAATTTATACAGATAATCCTTAACTCACAACTTGCAGTTTGGGATCAGAATTCTCATTGGTAAAGCAGAGCAGTTATTAAGTAGGTCACGTCTGATATTACGACCTTTTTTTGCCACAGTTGTTGTGGCCCGCCAGTGGCCAGCAGAGCTGGCAGCAGATTCGGACAGTGAGGAGGGTTGGGGAGGAACCTGGGCCAGTCCTGGAGTCTGGGGAAGGCTCTGATGAGGGCTCTGTCAGAGGTAGAAAGGGGGCCAGTGCCGTATGCCAGTTATCAGCTGCCTTCGGAGTCAGATATCAGTGAGGCAGAAGAACAGCTGGAGCCTGTTCCCAGTGTGCGGATGCGCAGAGTTGCCAGATGAAGGGAACACTAAAGACTTGGGAGTAAGGCCACAGGTGGACGATGAATGGCCCCTCCCAGAGGAAATAAAAAAAGGAGCAAAAGGGGAGTGGAGTTTGCAGGAGACAATTAGTTTGCTTCATTGGTTCGTGACTCTCCAAGACTCCTTGCCAAGTTCTGCAGATATCAGCCTGGCAGCTCTCCAAACCAGATAAGGTCTGTGACTGTAAATCCTCCCTTGAAAGACTTGGCGGGATGTGAAGGAGCAGAATTCAGAGGAAATTAATAAAAGGGTCTTTTGTTGGGACAAGGAGTTTGCTTCAGGCTCTTGGGGAGCCTCGATCCGAACAGTAGTTGCTAAATGAATCACTGGATTCATGGGGTCGTTAAGTGAACCTGGCTCCCCCCCCCCGTTGATTGCTTGTTGGAAGTCTGTTTGGAAATGATCAGAGAACCTGGGATGCTGCAACCAGTGGGAATACTTAGAGAGCCAGTTTGTTCTACTGGTTTAAGGCACCAGGCTAGAACCCAGGAAAAAGTGAGTTCTAGTTTCACCTTATGGCACGAAAGCCAGCCAGGCGACTTTGGCCCAGTCACTCTCTCTGAGTCAACTTACCTCTCAGGGTTGTTTCTGTGAGGCTAGAACTCACTATCACCTGGCGATTGGCCCAAAGTCACCCAGACAACTTTCATGCCTCAAGTGGAACTAGAACTCACCGTCTTCTGATGATTGACCCGAAGTCATGCAGACGACTTTCGTGCCTGAAGCAAAACTATAACTCACCATCTGCTGGTGGTTGCCCCAATGTCACCCAGTTGATTTCATGCCTAAGGTGGAGCTAGAACTCACCACCTCCTGGTTTCCAGTTTGGTGCCATAACTGAATGGATAATCCAGCCTGAACTTTTTAGAACCGTTGTTGTTGGCAAACACGCAGTATAAGCAACTATTTAATTAACGGCATTAAATTACTTTTGAGAGATGTACTAGGCGCCATTTTGGGGCCTTGATTCAACTGACTGCGTTTATCCATAAAACCATGGTTAAATATATTGCGTCAGTCACAATTTTATAGCTGTCTCTTGACCTGTTTCTTTTAACCTGTTTCTCTTTCCTTCCCTTTCTCCCCCATCCCTTCCACAGTACATCTTTGTCGATGCGTTCTCTCAGTACCTCTGGCTCACGACGGATTTTTGCACCACTATTCAAGGCTTCCCGGTTCCATTTAAAGCCGCGGACCTCCTCCTGCACAGCCAGCTCCCCAATCTTGTCCTGGGATATGACCGATCCCATCCCAACAAACAGGTGAATGAGGAAACTCAATTTCATGGAGAGCCGCATCAGGTTGTGTTTGACTTTGGGGTGAGGGGGGGGGTGAGGCAGGGTGGGTGTGGCCAGCATGACATCACTAGTGTCGGGGGCTGGGGGAGGGGACATGCCTGTGGTAGCCTAAGTGCTCTGCCAGTGAAAACAGGCTCCAGAGCTCCGTTTTCAGCTGTGACGACCTCCTGCAATCTGTTGTGGCCTGCCAGATTCGGATAGTGCCCTCCTCTCTGTAGGTTTTCCTCGAGCTTCCGGGAGGGCGAAAACAGCCTCCCCCGGGCTCTAGAGGCCAGAAACAGGTCGGTTTCCAGACTTCTGGAACTTCAGGGAGTCCCGTTTTTCACCCCCTCCCCAAGACCCTCCACGTGGGCCCTGCATTTACCTGGCGTAATGAACAGGCCGTGTGGACAGTCCTGAGAGGGATGGGGTGGGCGAGGCCAGCCAATCCTTCCAACTACCAGTTCTGCGAACCACATGTAAAATTAACATCCAGTTCGCCCAAACTGGTACGAACTGGCTGAATCCCACCCCTGCTAAGCAGTATGTTTTCTGCCTGAAAGGGAGGAGAAACAGATCCCGAGTTTTCTCCTGCTCTTGCGTCGTTCTATGTTTCCGGCTTTCCTCCCAGGATCCAGATTTTGGATAGGGTCAATTTGCCTTTGGATCACCGCTCTCGGTCCCTCTTCTGTCCCAAGGCTGAGGCCCTGGGTGGAAGAGCATTCACCAACTGTCGAACATTCGCCCGCCCTCCCCCTCATGTTTCCCTCCCCCACCCCACCTCTTTTCCCCCAACAAGAATCCTGCTTTTGTTCTCCTTCAGCTCCGCTCAACATTGTTTGTCGGTGCTTGGAAGGAGGCAGCACCGGGATGGAGAAAGAGATGCCAGGGAATGTCCCGGCTGCTTTGATTCTGGCAGCAACGAGGCTGTTTGGCTTCTGTGGTCACACACCCGTGTTTTTATGCTTTCTTTCTGCTCCAGTGCAGCCGCGTCTTCTCTTTTTCCTTTTTTGCTTAGCCCCAGAAAAAAGAAATACTGCCTGGGGATGAATATAATGCAGTATTTCAGGTCTCATCAGGCAGAAATATTTGCTCCGTCCTTTCTCTTCCCTTCCCTTCTTCCCCTCCTCCCTTTTCTGTAGAAAATAGGGTTGTTGTTTTTTTCTCGTTCCTTCCTCCATTTCCTTTTTACCTACTTTCCTTTCCTTTGCTCCTTCTTTTCTTCCTTTCTTTTCCTCTCTTTTTTCTTCCTTTCCTCCTTTTCCTCCCTCTTTTTCCTTTCCTTTCCTCCTTTCTTCCTTTCCTTTCCTCCCTCTTTTCTTCCTTTCCTTTCCTCCCTCTTTTCTTCCTTTCCTTTCCTTTGCTCCTTCTTTTCTTCCTTTCCTTTCCTCCCTCTTTTCTTCCTTTCCTTTCTTCCCTCTTTTCCTTCTTTCCTTTCCTTCTTTTCCTCCCTCTTTTCTTCCTTTGCTTTGCTTTCCTCCCTCTTTTCTTCCTTTCCTTTTCTCCCCCTTTCTTCCTTCTTTTTCCTCCCTCTTTTCTTCATTTCTTTTTCTTTTCTCCCTTTTCTCCCTTTCTTTTCCCTATTTTCTTTCTTTTGTTTCCTCCCTCTTTCCTTTCTTTCCTTTTCTCCCTTTTCTTCCTTTCTTTTCTTCCCTCTTTTCTTTCTTTTGTCCCTTTTCTCCCTTTCTTTTCCCTCTTTTCTTTCTTTTGTTTCCTCCCTCTTTTCTTCCTTTCCTCCCTTTTCTTCTTTTCTTTTCCTCCCTTTCCCTCCCCTCCTCTCCCCTCTCTCCTCTTCCCTCTTTTCCCTTTTCCATTTCCTTTCCTTCTATTTTTCCTTTCCTTTTCCTCTTTCTTCCCTTTCCTTCTTCCTTTCCCCATTCCTTTCCTCCCCTTTCCCCCCCGGTTCATGGCAAAGAATCCACCTTGACAGCTTTTATTATTCTGCTCTTCGAATTTAGTTCGCCCAAACACGACTCTCAAATATGCCTTGCCATCGTCTCATATATTTTTTTCCAGCTCTGGAAATCGAACGATTTTGGGCAAACCTGGATCATGATTCATGAACACGTGAAGTCCTTCGCTTGGTAAGTCCTATAATTTATTCTCGGGACTCTTCATCTCCCCCTGCACAATTTCACTTCCCTCCAATCTGGGGCGATTTCAAACGAGAATGTCCCAACCTTGTAAAATTCAGTGGCCTCCCAAAAAAATTGGCCAACATTATTTTTAAAAAGGGTTATTTTGTTTATTTGCTGCCCCTTTTCTTCCTCCCTCCCTCCACTAGAGGTATCCAAATGGACTACCATGCATCTCTGGTCTCCAGACTGGAAAATTTTGTCCTAGGTCCATTTGACTGACCACTGCTGGAAGCAGCCTACTGGGGAAGAGGCGGCATTATTGAGAGTTTCTCAACCTCCAAACTTTACAGTGTTTGGACTTCAACTCCCAGAAGTCCCCAGCCAGCATTCTTCATTTCCCAGCATACTGGGGAATGGTTGAGGAAATCTGGGGGTTGAAGTCCAAATATCGTAAAGTTGGCGAGGTTGAAAAACAAATTATACCACACATCATTGGGAACGTCTGCTGTGTTTTGTGTGTGTGTGTGTGTTGTGTGTTGTGTTGTGTTAGAGAGAGAGAGAGGGAGATATGAGAGAGAGAGGAAAGGAGGAAGGGAGAGAGAGAGAGATGAGAGAGACGAGAAAGAGAGATGTGTTAGAGAGAGAGAGAGGGAAGGAGGAAGGGAGAGAGAGAGATAGAGATGAAAGAGAGATGAGAAAGAGAGATATGAGAGAGGGGAGAGGGAGGATGGGAGGGAGAGAGAGGTGTGTGAGAGAGAGAGATGACAGAGAGAGAGAGAAAAGAGAGAGAACTGTTCTTCTCCATCCCCTAATGAAGAATTCTGGAGAACCCTAAAATCTTAACCCTTGTTGGAGGGTTTTGATTTTAATGGGTCTAAATCAGGAGTTTTCAAACTTTAAGTCTGGAGAATTCTGGGAGTTGAAGTCAGCAAGTTTTAAAGTTGCCAAGTTTGGAGACCCCTGGCCTAAATGAAAAAAAAACAACCCTTTTTTTCCATGCACCAATTCTCCCCCCCTCCCCTTCTTTTGCCATTAAGGGGCGTGGAGCCGTACGACAAGCCAAGTACAATTTACATCGAGCGGCACGAACCCAATTTGTCTTCGACGGTCCTCCGCAGCACAGATTTCTTCCAGACGCGGGAAAATAAGGAGATTTTGCTGGAAGAGGTGGAAGACTTCCAGCTCAGGGACAAGTATCTCTTTGCAACAAAATCTGGGGTAAGAAACTGCCCTCTTGGGGGTTGCTGAGGAGTCTCCCACCAACCTCCCACACATTGTAAGATCCCTCCTGGGTGGAGGTGCATTTCAAACAGGGGAGGCAGGGGTGGGGTGCTACCGGTTTGGACCAGTTCGAGTGAACCGGTAGCTCCAACGATCAGCTGGGAGCAAACCGGTTCGCCCCGACAATCAGCTGGGCCCACCTGCTCACCCCTGCGCTAGGCTGTCCTATATTTCCTTTGTTTGAAGCCCAGCTGATAGGAACAGCAGAGAGGATTGCTGCATCTCAACTGTTTTACTCACCAGGGCCGCAGTAGAAGATCATTTTAAGAGCTGTTTTGATTTGATTGATTTTGATTTGATTTTATTACATTTATATGCCGCCATTTTCCCCAAGGGGGACTCAGGGCGGCTCACAATTCAAATCAGGGGAGGGGGGTACAGACAAGAAATAAAAAAGACGGAACATAACAATACATGATTTAAAAACACACAGCAGTCATATCATTCAAGATGGGGGGCAACAGCTCTTTAGCCCCAGGCCTGTTGGAACAGCCAGGTTTTAAGGGCTTTGCGGAAGGCCTAGAGGGTGGTGAGGGTTCGAATCTCCACGGGGAGCTCGTTCCAGAGGGTCAGAGCAGCCACAGAGAAGGCTCTTCTCTGGGTAGTCGCCAGTCGGCATTGGCCGGCGGATGGAATTCGGAGGAGGCCTAATCTGTGGGATCTGATCGGTCTATTGGAGGTAATGAAACAAACTGCGCGTGCGGGGATTTCAGCAAACCAGTTGTTACACTGGTTGAATCCAGGGGTGAGTTCCTGCTGCCATTACTACCGGTTCAGTGGCCAAAATTTTTTGTGCGCATTTGCTTTAAAAACGGTCTGTGCATGCGCACAATATTAAAAATGGAAAATAATATTTTTTCAATGAAGATTGTTCTGCGCATGTGCAGAACAGAAAATCAAGATGGCGCCATTGAGGGTAGAACCGGTACAATCACATTTCCGCCAGAGTTACTACCTATTCCCCGTCAGACCTGGGGATAAGATCTTCATACACCCCACCCGAATGTTGAATGAATGTTGTGTTTTATTGCTATTTTTATTTGTACCCACATATTATTTTATGTTTTGTCTTGCACTCCCTTCCCATGAGTTGTAAGCCGCCCTGAGTCCCCTCAGGGAAAAGGGCAGCCTATAAGTGACAATAAATACAAATACAAATATTCGGCAGAACCATACCGTACCGGTAGGAACCCACCTCTGGTTGAATCCCACCACTGAGGGGAGGCCTTACCGAGTCAGACTCTTGCAAAGTTTGTTCTCCAACTGGTTGTAGAACCAAGAGTTTGCTCAAAGGATGTTCTAGGACCGTGATGGCAAACCTTTGGCCCACGTGCCAGAGGTGTCATTCAGAGCCCTCTCTGTGGGCACGTGCCCCGTCACCAGCTGCTCTTCTGGTTGCTCAGCTGGTCTTCGCGGGCGATGGAGTCTGGAAAATGCCCCCCAAACAGCCTGGAAAACAGCCTGAAAAAAGACCGAAAAATGTCCAGAAACAGCATGAAAAACAGCAGAAAAACAGGCCATTTCTCAGGCCATTTCTGGGCCATTTTCCAACCACTATTTGGGCCTGGAAAACAACTTGAAAATGGCCTGGAAAACAGCATGGAAAATAGCCTGAAAACAGACCGAAAAATGTCCGGAAATGGCCTGAAAAACAGTCAATTAACAGGCCGTTTGGGGGCCATTTTCTGGGCTGTTTTCTGGCAATTATTCGGGCCTGGAAAACAACCTGAAAACAGCCAGGAAAACAACCTGAAAACGGACAGGAAAATAACCTGAAAACAGCCTGGAAAACGGCCTGAAAATGGACTGAAAAATGTCTGGAAATGGCCTGAAAAACAGCCAAAAAAAAGAGGCATGCTCACACTGGCCAGATGGTCTTCGGGTTTCCGGCGTGCGCACACAAGCCCATGCTCACATGTTCCAGTTTGGGCACTCGGTGCGAAAAGGTTCGCCATCACTGTTTTCTAGGACTTTGTATTTAAAATTCAGTTCGTATTTGCAATTTAGATCGAAGAATGGTTCTTACGAAATCTGGCACAGTTTGGAGCGGATTGGATGCGACACCTTGTGAGTTTGAGGCCAGAGAGAGTAACATAAACAAGCATTTTAACATAGGCCATGGAGGGGCAAATCTCGGTTTATTTGTTCAGGAATTTTAACATGTTACCCATTCCTCTCTGGGCCTCTTGCTTGGCTACGAACCGTTCATCTCTGTTAAGTTCATCCCTTAAAAACAAAAATCACGGGACTATCAAAAAAAAAAAAAAAAGCAAGGCTCTCAAAAAAAAATACAGCATAAAAAGAAATGTTTTCATCTTCTCCTAAATTATAATAAAAGGGGAACCACCCTTGGTTTTTTTAATTGTCTCGGTCCGGCTTGGCGAGGGGTGAGCAAAATTAGGTGTTGATGTTAATTTTACATGAAGCAGGTTAGGCCAGGTTAAAGGTGGACTTTAACTCCCAGAATTCCCCAGTTAGCCTGCTTTAAGAGGGTTTGACATCAATTCCCAGAATTCCCCAGTTAGCCTGCTTTAAGAGGGGTGGGCATCAACTCCCAGAATTCCTCAATTGGTGTGCTTTCAGAGGGGTGGACTTCAGCTCCCAGAATTCCCCAGTTAGTGTGCTTTAAGAGGGGTGGACTTCAGCTCCCAGAATTCCTCAATTAGTGTGCTTTAAGAGGGGTGGACTTCAGCTCCCAGAATTCCCCAATTAGTGTGCTTTAAGAGGGGTGGGCATCAATTCCCAGAATTCCCCAATTAGCCTGCTTTAAGAGGGGTGGAGTCAGCTCCCAGAATTCCTCAATTAGTGTGCTTTAAGAGGGGTGGATTCAGCTCCCAGAATTCCCCAGTTAGCCTGCTTTAAGAGGGGTGGACCTCAACTCCCAGAATTCCCCAATTAGTGTGCTTCAAGAGGGGTGGACGTCAACTCCCAGAATTCCCCAATTAGTGTGCTTTAAGAGGGGTGGACTTCAGCTTCCAGAATTCCCCAGTTAGCCTGCTTTAAGAGGGGTGGACGTCAACTCCCAGAATTCCCCAATTAGTGTGCTTTAAAAGGGGTGAACTTCAGCTCCCAGAATTCCTCAATTAGTGTGCTTTAAGAGGGGTGGACTTCAGCTCCCAGAATTCCCCAGTTAGTGTGCTTTAAGAGGGGTGGACGTCAACTCCCAGAATTCCCCAATTAGTGTGCTTTAAGAGGGATGGACTTCAGCTCCCAGAATTCCCCAGTTAGCCTGCTTTAAGAGGGGTGGGCATCAACTCCCAGAATTCCTCAATTAGTGTGCCTTAAGAGGGGTGGACTTCAGCTCCCAGAATTCCCCAATTAGCCTGCTTTAAGAGGGATGGACCTCAACTCCCAGAATTCCCCAATTAGCCTGCTTTAAGAGGGGTGGACCTCAACTCCCAGAATTCCCCAATTAGTGTGCTTTAAGAGGGGTGGACTTCAGCTTCCAGAATTCCCCAGTTAGCCTGCTTTAAGAGGGGTGGACCTCAACTCCCAGAATTCCCCAATTAGTGTGCTTCAAGAGGGGTGGACGTCAACTCCCAGAATTCCCCAATTAGTGTGCTTTAAGAGGGGTGGACTTCAGCTCCCAGAATTCCCCAGTTAGTGTGCTTTAAGAGGGGTGGACGTCAACTCCCAGAATTCCCCAATTAGTGTGCTTTAAGAGGGATGGACTTCAGCTCCCAGAATTCCCCAGTTAGCCTGCTTTAAGAGGGGTGGGCATCAACTCCCAGAATTCCTCAATTAGTGTGCCTTAAGAGGGGTGGACTTCAGCTCCCAGAATTCCCCAATTAGCCTGCTTTAAGAGGGATGGACCTCAACTCCCAGAATTCCCCAATTAGCCTGCTTTAAGAGGGGTGGACCTCAACTCCCAGAATTCCCCAATTAGTGTGCTTTAAAAGGGGTGGACTTCAGCTCCCAGAACTTCCCAGACATGTTGGCTGAGGACTTCTGGGACTTGAAGTCCACTTCTTTTCAAGTTCATTAACCCTCAGTGTGGGGAATTCTGGGAGTTGAAGTCCACCCATCTTAAAATAGCCAACGTTGAGAAAGGCTACTTTATAAAATATATATCTATTGTTTCCAAACATTTGATGGAGAGATTTCTGTCAAACAAGCCGGAACACTTGTTTCTGTTTTTTTAAATGTATTACGACCTGTTACAGAACTGCACAAACGCCATTATTCACCGGCACATGATGTACTTCCTTAGAAAGGAAAGAAAAAAAAAAGAGGGATTTCTCCCTTGGCTGATCTACTGGTTTGGAACAAGACGTTCTGAAGCTGGGTTTCATTTTTGGTACGCTAAGCAAGATCATGGCCTCTGCGCGGTTCCTGACCAGTTCTCGTACTACGGTCTGGCCTCGCACCTCCTTCTTTTGCTGCGTTGTTCTTTTCACAGGGAAATATGATGCGTTTGTCACCCTATCAAGGCAGACGGATCTTTGCCTTAGCATTTCTAACTGGCACCCTTTTGCTGATTTTTCCCAGCTCTTATACAGGTAGTCTTTGACTTGGAACAGATAATTTAGTGCCCGTTGGAGGTTTTACTACGGCATTGGGGAAAAAATTGACTTATGGCCCGTTTTCACACTTATGACCGTCACAGCATTCCCACGGCCACATGATTTATAGTTGGATGCTTGACAATGGACTCACATTGATGATGGTTGCGGGGGAGGCTGTGATGGTATAGGTTCTCCTGCTTGAGCAGGGGGCTGGACTAGAAGACCTTCAATGTCCCTTCCAGCTCTGCTGTATTCTATCCCATCCCACCCCATCCCATTCCTTTTATTCCATTGTATTCTATTTACTATTCTATTTACTATTCTATTCCTATTCCTATTCCTATCCCTATCCCTATCCCTACCCCTACCTCTATTCTATTCTATTCCTATTCCTATTCCTATTCCTAGCCTAGCCTACATTCTATTCTATTCCATTCTATTCTATGCTATGCTATGCTATTCTATGCTATGCTATTCCTATTCCTATTCCTAGCCTAGCCTATATTCTATTCTATTCTATGCTATGCTATGCTATGCTATTCCTATTCCTATTCCTATTCCTAGCCTAGCCTATATTCTATTCTATTCTATGCCAGTGTTTTTCAACCACTGTGCCGTGGCACACTAGTGTGCCGTGACATAGTGTAAGGTGTGCCGTGGGAAAATTACTTTATATATAGTCAATATAGGCACAGAGTTAATTTTTTTTAACATTTTCTAATGGTGGTGTGCCTCGTGATTTTTTTCATGAAAAAAGTGTGCCTTTGCACAAAAAAGGTTGAAAAACACTGTTCTATGCTATGCTATGCTATGCTATCCTATTCCTATTCCTATTCCTAGCCTAGCCTACATTCTATTCTATTCCATTCTATTCTATGCTATGCTATGCTATTCTATGCTATGCTATGCTATGTTATGCTATTCCTATTCCTAGCCTAGTCTAGCCTAGCCTATATTCTATTCTATTCTATTCCATTCTATTCTATGCTATGCTATTCTATGCTATGCTATTCCTATTCCTATTCCTATTCCTATTCCTATTCCTATCCTAGCCTATATTCTATTCTATTCTATTCTATTCTATGCTATCCTATCCTATCCTATCCTATCCTATTCCTATTCCTATCCTCTGTTCTATTCTATTCTATTCTATTCAGCCGTTTTTGCGTTCATTGACGAATACGACACAGATGACGTTTCCAGGAAACCAAATTTCTCTCTTGCTCCTCTCTCTCACACGCGGCTTTTCTTTTCAGTCCGCCACCGCAGCATAGTTACAACATTGTGGCATTTCGTTAATAGCTTGGAGACCAACCAACAAGTGGAATAAGTATTGGCTTAGGCTGCGAGCCCAAAACCACCGGTGTTTAAACTATCCCATTGTAGCAAATGGATTCAGTTCATTGAGCCACGGTGAATTTGGAACAGTAGTTTCTGGCAAGTTCCCATGGAAAAAGAGTTTTTTCTTTTTCTTTTTATGTTTGGGCTTAAGTTTCAAAACTCTGCAGTGTGTGTATACCTGCACAAAGTAGTTTTTGGGATGGACGCAATCCTGTGAGGACCTTTTTATGGGTAGTCCTTGACTAATAGAATAGAATAGAATAGAATAGAATTCTTGTCATTCAAAGGTTTTATTTCTTTTAAAACACAAATATTTCATCATTCGTCAATCATTAAAACATCGAAGTACAATTTTTTTGTATGTCCCTCCCTCCCTCCCCCCTCCCCCCAACCCCCCTCCTCCTTCCCCCCCCCCCCCCCGACTTCCCGGAACCCGTACACGGTATGGATTTTTAACCAACACAGTCTAAAATCTATTGAGAAAAAAAGAAATAAAGAAATTAATGACATTCTACATTGACCTTAGCTTCTTCTTGCTGAGCTAACTTTAAACAATTTAAATCATTTCTGATCTTAAGCATGGGCTAACTGGAATTTCTTGGTCCCGTATTTATTTTGTATATAGTCAATCCATTTTTTCCAGTCTCGTTTATATCTCTCGTTTGAGTGAGCTTTAAGATATGCCGATATTTTAGCCATCTCGGCTAAGATTCTTTATTGGCCAAGTGTGATTTGGACACACAAGGGATTTCTCTTTGGTGCAGATGCTCTCAGTGTAGATAAACAGACAAGATACATTCGTCAAGAATCATAAGGTGCGACACTTAATGAAAGGCATAGGGGACAAATAAGCAATCAGGAAACCATCAATATCGATATAAATAGTAAGGATACAAGCAACAAAGCTGCAATCATAAGTGGGAGGAGATGGGTGATAGGAACGATGAGAAGACTAATAGTAATAGTGATGCAGCCTTAGTGAATAGTTTGACAGAGATAGATAGAATAGAGTAGAGTAGACTAGGACAGAACAGAATGGAATAACAGAGTTGGAAGGGGCCTTGGAGGTCTTCTAGTCCAACCCCCTGCTTAGGCAGGAAAACATACCATTTCAGAATAGAATAGAATAGGATAGGATAGAATTCTTTATTGGCCAAATGTGATTGAACACATAGGGAATTTGTCTTTGGTGCATAGAGCCGCCTTCAGAGGCTCTTCAAAGAGCCGAGGTGGCGCAGTGGTTAGGGTGCAGTACTGCAGGCCACTTCAGCTGACTGTTATCTGCAGTTCGGCGGTTCAAATCTCACTGGCTCAAGGTTGACTCAGCCTTCCATCCTTCCGAGGTGGGTGAAATGAGGACCCAGACTGTGGGGACAATATGCTGACTCTGTAAACCGCTTAGAGAGGGCTGAAAGCCCTATGAAGCGGTATATAAGTCTAACTGCTATTCCCCAGATGCCAGGACTGGCCCATGTTCCTCCCCAACCTCCTCACTGTCTGAATCTGCTGTTAGCTCTGCTGGCTGGTCACAACACATGTTTAAACATTAAACTGAAATTTAGTCCTGGAACCTCTGTGAAACGTGGAGATTTATGGAGGGCCTTGTTTTTGTTTTTTTTACTTGTTTTCAGTTTGCAGAAACTTTTATTAAAAAGTTCTTTTTTTTGACCCAGGATGAAAAAGAGCCAGAATACTTGATTTTTCTCTGTCCGTCCCTTTTCTCTTCGCAGCCTCTGTCGGGTGATCAGTTACAAACATCTGTTCAACTCTGGGTATCCTTTAACCGGAAGCCAATGCAGGCTGCACAGTTTGCAACAAGACACCCCATTAAGGTACGAACAAATTAAGGGGGGCTAGAAACTTTATTTAGCTGTAAACCACACTTCTGTAATCGGCAGGCTTTCTTTCAGATTTTTTTTTTGCATGTTTCCATAGAATGTAGGCATCCTTTAAAACAAATGATTATTTTCAATGGGTCTCAAGATATTATCATTATGCCCATTGCACAGCTGGGGGAAACTGAGGCTTATCTAAAGCTACAGTGAACTCCTGGGAAAGGTGTGATATTTTGGTGGCGTTTTTGAGATTAGATGTCAAACATTTAAGCCACTTTGCCTGCTCGAATGCTTTCTATTTTTATTTTAAAAAATGAACAAACATCTTCCGCTCCCAAATTTTGTCCTGAAGGAGTACTACATCGCTGACACTTCTGAAGACCAGGTGTTTGTGTGCGTCACTTATAGTAACAACAGCACCAGCCTCTATATCTCTGAAGCGGAAGGCCTTCACTTTTCGTTGACTTTGGAAAACATCCTGTATTACAGTCCGGGTGGAGCAGGAAGCGACACTTTAGTAAGGTAAGAAGGTAGACAACTTCTTGGAGACTATCCTTCCCCTGCCACGCCCACCAAGCCACGCCCACAGAACTGGTAGTAAAAATTATTGAATCCCACCACTGCCTCGAAGGACTGGTAGGTGAGTGAGTCTCAGGTGCTGCTTCATTTAATAATCAGGAAAGAAACCACTCAACTTCATTTGGTTGAAATTAAGTGTACTTTTACTAATTACAAACGAATAGTAGCAAAGCAAAGCTGAGTCTGGTTAATTAGGCGCGAAAGCAATGAATATCATGTATAGTTCAATCCCCTCCTCTTGGCACCCCGGTGCATAGTCCAATAATAATTCCCCCAAGGTGGCACAGTGGTTAAATGCAGCACTGCAGGCTACTGCTAGATCAGCAGGTCAGCGGTTCAAATCTCACCGGCTCAGGGTTGACTCAGCCTTCCATCCTTCCGAGGTGGGTAAAATGAGGACCCAGATTGTTGGGGGCAATATGCTGACTCTCTGTAAACCGCTTAGAGAGGCCTGAAAGGCCTATGAAGTGGTATATAAGTCTACTGCTATTACTGCTATAACTGTCAGGTGGGAGATAACTTCAAAAAACCTCATCAGGGTGGAATGTTGGACAGTTAACCTTGGCGGGAAACTCCCTTCCTCCACATGCGCAATGAGATGGTCAGGACAGCTTCTAGAACATTCCTCCAGCATACGATGATTCCCCTCCCAAACACCGTGCCTTCCCCTCCCCGTTTCAATGGCAGCCGAAGCAGCAGCAAGGCAGAGGCTGACAGTGAGTATCTTCTTTCGGCAGATACTTCGCAAGCGAGCCTTTTGCAGACTTCCACCGCGTCGAGGGGATTCCGGGGGTCTATATCACCACCCTGATCAACGGCTCGTTCAGCGACGAGAATATGCGCTCGGTCATCACCTTCGACAAAGGTGGGACTTGGGAATTTCTCCAGCCTCCAGAGTATACTCACTATGGCGAAAAGATAAATTGTGAGGTAATGATGCCGACAACCGACGGAATGGTGGTGCCTCCCTGAAGGCTTTCGGATCGCTCATTGAATTCCGGGGTCCCAGTTAAGCTTCACGCAGGTTGTAGAAGTAGGTGAAGTTAGGGGACGTCAACCGGCGGTGAGCTTATCTCCCCCCCCTTTTTTTTGTGGTAAAGATGAGATACCTGCCTACAGGTAATTTTTATTTATTTTTGGCAAGTGGAAATACATACAGCCCAGCGTGCCTCAAGCCCGTCATAAAGCATTAATCCATTCAAGCCACGAATCTTTTCTTCATCTTATGTAATAATTATCCAATTACAAATACTTCAAAGTAAATATTTACCATATTTTTCGGAGTATAAGACGCACTTCCCCCCCCCAAAAAGAGGGTGAAAATCTGGGTGCGTCTTATACACTGAATGCAGCATTTTGGCCTCCTGAAACCCCACCCCCTTTGCAAAAATGGACATGCTGAGAGTTTGGGAGGCCTGCAAAGTGCTCCTGGAGGCTGGGGAGGGCAAAAACGAGCAAAAAAATGGGCCTTTTTTGCTTGTTTTTGCCCCCTCCCCAAGCCCCTAGGAGCACTCTACAAGCCTCCCAAAGCCTATGCATGCCCTGGTTTGTTTGTTGTTGTTTTTTTTTTTTGCAAAAAATGGATTTGTTTTTGTGAAAAACTGGCAATTTTTTGCTCGTTTTTGCTCCCTCCAGTCCCCAGGAGCACTTTGTAGGCCTCTCAAACTCTATGCATATCCATTTTTGCAAAGCAGGTGGGTTTCGGGAGGCCAAATTGCTGTATTCAGTTTTCACAAAAAACGAGGCGTGCAGAACGTTTGGGAAGCCTGCAGAGTGGTGCTAACGGGTGTGGAATCTTCTTGGAACTGAATTGAATTGAATTGAATTTATTATATTTCTATGCTGCCCTTTTCCCCGAAGGGGACTCAGGGTGGCTCACAACTCAAGTCAAGGGCTGGTGGTGGTGTACAAATAAGGGAAAAAAAGAACACGAACAAAACAATGCCACAATTTAAAAACACACAACAACCATACCATTCGAGAGGGGACAAAAGCTCATTAGCCCCAGGCCTGTCGGAATAGCCAGGTTTTAAGGGCTTTGCGGAAGGCCTGGAGGGTGGTGAGGGTTCGAATCTCCACGGGGAGTTCATTCCAAAGGGCCGGGGCAGCCACAGAGAAGGCCCTCCTCCGAGTGGTTGCCAGACGGCATTGGCCAGTGGATGGAATTCGGAGGAGGCCTAATCTGTGGGATCTAATCGGTCTATTGGAGGTAATTGGCAGCAGGCGGTCTCTCAAGTACCCAGGTCCAATACCATGAAGGTTAAAAGGACTGTGTTGTAGATTGTTCCAAGAAGGCTCCACACCCATTTGCACCACTCAAGTGACCCTGAGGACACAGATAAGCCTCCAAGTGGCCTCAGCGACCCTCTAAAAGGATGCAAATGACCAGCTGTCTGCAAAGAGTATAAATCCTTCCATTCCCCTCCATCCAGACAGAGCTGTAGAAGCTTCTTGGATGAGAAGAGGAACGTCTTCAAAGACAAAACCAGAAAGTCCACTTGAAAAAAGCAACTCTGGGACAACCATAATGACGTGTGGTTTTTATAGAGGGCTCTTAATGAGATTCCCAGATTCCAGAATGCTAAATGCATCATGTTTTTGGTAGGACAAAGCATGTGACGTCTGTGTGTTTCTTCTTCCCTAGCTTTCTTTGGGATGTTCTCTTCATTTGGCCCAAAGACTCAGCCAGCTCCTCAATTTCCAGTTGCGCAGAATGCCCATCCTATCCAAGGAATCCGCTCCGGGATTGATCATTGCAACAGGTAGATCTCCTTTTTTTGGCTTGCTTTGCTTCAATCCTCTTGTTCTCCTCTCCTTAAATTCTGGTTGGTCAATGGTCAAAGCCCAATTACCGCACTTTTTGGAGTATAAGACGCACCTTTTTACCTCAAAAAAGAGGGTGAAAATCTGGGTGCGTCTTATACACTGTATGCAGCATTTTTTGCCTCACAAAACCCCGCCTCCTTTGCAAAAATGGCCGTGCATAGCCTTTAGGAGGCTTCCAGAGTGCTCCGGGGGGCCGTGGAGGGCAAAAATGAGCAAAAAATGGGTCGTTTTTTGCTCGTTTTTGCCCCCCCTCCAGCCTCCAGTCTATAAGCCTCTTAAAGGCTATGCATGCCATTTTTTTGACAAAAATTGGGCCTGTTTTCATGGAAAATGGGCTGGTTTTTGCTAGTTTTTGGACCTCCCAATCCCCAGGAACACTCTACAAGTCTCCTAAAGGCTATGCATGCCCTTTTTTTTGACAAAATGCGGGCCCGTTTTCACAAAAAATGGGTCGTTTTTGGGAGGTCTGCAACACGAGTGATGTCGAGCTGGCCATGCCCACCCTGGCTACATCCACTCCACCCCTCACCCCCCCGAGGTCAAATACAACCCTGATGCAGCCCTCAGTGAAATCGAGTTGAACACGCCTGGTCTTGAGGCATTGAAAGAATCGCTCTGAGATCAACGTGTTTCTCTTTGTAGGTTCTGTGGGGAAGAACATGGCAAGTAAAATGAATGTCTACGTTTCCAGCAGTGCTGGCGTCAGATGGCAGGAGGTAAGGAAAAGCCAGATGCTCATGTGGGGCAGGTGGGGGCGGCCATCCCTGTTGCTCTAGAGACATTTCAACACTAGGCAAAGGATTTTGCCACAGCTGACCAGGTATCATCCTGTGGCTGAGCAGCTTCTATAATCATTCATTCATTCATCTTCTATAATCATCCACCCACCCATCCATCTATCCATTCATTCATTTTCTATAATCTTCCGTTCTGACCCCCCTCGTCCCACACCAAAGCACGCCGAGCCAAAGATACTTTACGGAATTTATTAACAGACAGACAGGTCCTTGGCAGCAAACCAGTACAGACAAGCCTTGGCAGCAATCCAGCACAGACAAGCCTTGGCAGCAATCCAGCCTGCCAAGCTAGTCACAAAAGTTCTCCAACTTTTAGTCAAAGCGTTGACTCCTGCAACGGGGCGGGTGCACAAGCAGTCCTCTTATAGTCTTGAGAGGAGCCTAATTACCACCAGCTGAGTGCAATTATCTCCTGTAACTGCACAACTATCAGCTCTTCGGTGCTGGGCATCCAGGAACAACTCCCTTGGCTCCTTCCCACTGTTCCAATGCTCAGGCACCTCCTGGTGGCCAACCAGCCTCTCTGCGCTCTGCTCAGAGTCGGAACCCTGTCCAGGGTCCTCCACATCCTCCAGAGCCGACTCATAGGACCCCTCGCTGTCGGAGTCTGGTGGTAGCTCCAACGGCTTCTGCTGGGCCATAACAATCTTCCATCCATCCATCCATCAGTCCATCCATCCATCCATCCATCCATCCATCCATCCTTTCATATTCTAAAATCATCCATCCATCCATTCATTCTTTCATCTTCTATAATCATCCATCCACTCATCTTCTATAATCATCTATCCATCCATCCATCCATCCATTCAATCAATCACCCATCCATCCATCCATCCATCCATCCATTCTTTCATCTTCTATAATCATCCATCCATCCATCCATCCATCCATTCTTTCATCTTCTATAATCATCCATCCATTCATCTTCTATAATCATCCATCTATCCACCCACCCACGCATTCACTCATCTTCTATAATCATCCATCCATCCATCCATCCATCCATCCATCCATCCATCCATCCATCCATCCATCCATTCATCTTCTATAATCATCCATCCATCCATTCATCTTCTATAATCATCCATCCATCCATCCATCCACCCACCCAACCTCCCAACCTCCCTCCCTCCCTCCCACCCACCCATCCATCCATCCACCCACCCACCCACCCACCCACCCACCCACCCACCCACCCACCCACCCACCCATCCATCCATCCATCCATCCATCCATCCATCCACCCACCCACCCACCCATCCATCCATCCGATTTGTGTGCTCCCAATCTCATCTAGAGCTGACAATATGGGAAGTTTTGGCTTTGGTTTAATTTCATGTCCAAGAAGAACTGACTCTGGTTAACTACCTTCCTCCTAAACTTGCCCTTTCCTGATGCTTCAACCCCTCCCCGAACTCCCATCATCCCCAGCCAGCATAACCAAGCCCATATTGCCTAGATTTTAAACACCTACAAAGGTGTTTGGGAGCAACTGATTGGTAAAACCCCAAATCAAAAGTTTCATTTCCCCCCACCTCGAGCGCCAAATCCAGAAGCCGTTTCCAAGTAGAGACAAAATTAGTTGTATTTTTTCCCACTTTGATCAAAGCAGACGGTTTAGCCATCTCTGCTAACTCCATCCATTTCTGTAGCCCTTCCTCCATCGTGGGAAACACAGGATCCTGAGTTTTATAACATGATGTAACATTGACATTTAACCCCAGATAAGTTGTCGAGAATGTATAAAGGTGTTTCAAATGAATGTTGGCAAATTTTGCTGATGTTTTCAGAGAGAGGAAATTCCAGTAACGTGATTCCTTGATGGGGGAAATGATAGGATCGTCCTTGGATGTGTTTTTTTTTGTTAGAGCAAGCAGGAACATGAATATCGACTTTTCAGAATGCCGAATGAATTCTTCTAGGCAGGCGTGTTTATATTTCTCTTTTGCTACCTGATATAAGAGCCGAGGTGGCGCAGTGGTTAGAGTGCAGTACTGCAGGCTACTTCAGCTGACTGCTAGTTCGGCAGTTCGGCGGTTCAAATCTCACCGGCTCAGGGTTGACTCAGCCTTCCATCCTTCCGAGGTGGGTAAAATGAGGACCCGGAGTGTTGTTGGGGGCAATATGCTGACTCTGTAAACCGCTTAGAGAGGGCTGAGAGCCCTATGAAGCGGTATGTAAGTCTAACTGCTATTGCTATATTGATCTGCAGCCCTCTTTGTCCAGTGATTTTGTTTGCTTCCTCCCTCAGGTCCTGTCTGGGCCCCATTATTACTCCTGGGGAGACCACGGGGGCATCCTCATGGCCGTGGCGCAGGGCTCAGAAACAAACCAGCTGAAGTAAGCAAAGTACCAATAAGTCTGCCTGTCCTGGGTGGGGACTGAGTTCGTAAACTGGGATAATATGCCTTCCATCTCTCAGGTGCTTTAGGCTCCCTGGGGGAATGGAAAAGGAGTCTTGATAGCCATGATCTAAATCAGGGATGTCAAACTCAAGACCCACGGGCCTGATGCGGCCCACAGGCTTGATGTGGCCCACGGGGTGCTTAAATCCAGCCCACAGTGCCTCTGCCAGCCAAATGGGCTGCATGTGGGCTCCCTGTGGCCCGTTTTTGGCCTCCACGTTCTCCTGCAGCACTCTGCTGGCCAAAAAGGCCTCGCGGGGGCCTCACATGTAACCCTAACCCCTCTATCCCATTTTGGTTGCATGTGTCCCTCCCTCACCCCTATTGACTGGTGCTGCAGGAGGCCGCCCAGGCCGAAAACTGGGCAGAGGGCACCGTGTGAGTCCCCCCTGCACCGTGGTTTTGCCAGCAGGGTTTTGTAGGAGGTATCCATTCTGTCTGCCCCTGCCCACTCCCTGCGCCCCCTCCCCCACCGTCCCTCGGAGGAGAACTACAATGGTGATCCAATTTCCCGCAACCTCATTCTTGAGGTTCTGGATCGAGAGGGGTAAAATAGAGGTGTGATGCCACGGCAAATCCTAATGGCCCAAGTGGCCATCAAAACAACTCTCCAGCAGAGGAGGAAGGAAGGAAGGAGAGAAGAAAGGGGGAAGGAAGGAGGGAAGGAAGGAGAGAAGGAGAGAAGAAAGGAAGGAAAGGGAGGAGGAAGTGAAGGAGGGAAGGAAGGAGGGAAGGAAGGAGAGAAGGAGAGAAGAAAGGAGGGAGGGAAGGGGGAAGGAAGGAGGGAAGGAAGGAGAGAAGGAGAGAAGAAAGGAAGGAAAGGGAGGAGGAAGTGAAGGAGGGAAGGAAGGAGGGAGGGAAGCAAGGAAGGAAGGAAGGAGAGAAGGAGAGAAGGAAGGAGGGAAGGAAGGAGGGAAGGAAGGAAGGAGAGAAGGAGAGAAGAAAGGAGGGAGGGAAGGGGGAAGGAAGGAGAGAAGAAAGGAGGGAAGGAAGGAGGGAAGGAAGGAGAGAAGAAAGGAGAGAAGGAGAGAAGAAAGGAGGGAGGGAAGGGGGAAGGAAGGAGGGAAGGAAGGAGAGAAGGAAGGAGGGAAGGAAGGAGGGAAGGAAGGAGGGAAGAAAGGAAGAAGAAGTAGGATTGTTGTAAAATAAGATGGGTTTATGGGATGGTAAGAAAGTAATTTCAATTATATTGTCAATTGTAGGGGAGAAGAATTGTTACAAATACATATTATTATTTGTATGTTATGAGATCATATAATTGTGAATGTATATATGAGAAATAAAAATTTATTAAAAAAAAAACAACTCTCCAGCATTGTCTTTGAAAAGGGGGAAAAAAAAGAAAATAAGCTCATGTTTCTTCCATCACTGGCTATATCCTGAACTTAGAGACAAGTAGCAAGAAACGAGGGCCATCCGAAGCAAAAGATGCTGGAATGAAGAAGGACCAGAACCTAGGTATGGCTGACATCTTCTTGCCGTTCCTTCCGCATAGGTACAGCACGAATGAAGGGGAAACTTGGAAAACTTTCACGTTCTCCGAAAAGCCAGTCTTTGTGTATGGCCTGCTGACCGAACCGGGCGAGAAAAGCACCATCTTCACCATTTTTGGGTCTTATAAAGAAAACGGACACAGTTGGCTGATTCTGCAGATCAACACCACGGACGTCCTCGGTAAGGGAAGGAGTTGGCCTCTGGTAGCATTTCTCGATCTCGGTGTAGGCCAAAAGCTTGCTTTGTAGCGTGACGGGGTGTTTTTTTTTTTTACCTTCTCTGCCCACTCCCCGCAACTTAAAACATAACCCCGTGATGAATTCCTAGGGGTGCCTTGCACGGAAAATGATTATAAGCTGTGGTCTCCCTCTGATGAACGCGGGAATGAGTGTCTCCTGGGACACAAGACAGTCTTCAAAAGGCGAACGCCTCATGCTACTTGTTTCAACGGGGAAGATTTCGATCGACCGTTCCTCGTCTCCAATTGTTCCTGCACTAGGGAAGACTACGAGTGGTAAGTCGAGGTCTCTGGTGAGCGACAGTTACAATGAATGTTAGAGGTTGAGGACTTTCTACCTTCTTTGCTAGTCGTCACTTACAAAGCCCTTCGTGGTATTGGACCTGGGTACTTGAGAGACCGCCTGCTGCCAATTACCTCCCACAGACTCATTAGATCACACAGATTAGGCCTCCTCCGGGTTCTGTCTACCAGCCAATGCCATCTGGCTACCACCCGGGGGAGGGCCTTCTCTGTGGCAGCTCCGGCCCTTTGGAACGAACTCCCCGCAGAGATTCGGACCCTCACCTCTCTCCAGGCCTTCCGGAAAGCCGTCAAAACCTGGCTGTGCCGGCAGGCCTGGGGTCGATGAGTTCCCTTCCCCTCTCGACCTGTGTGGCTGTGTGACTCTTGGCTATTTTAACTACTTGTATTGTATTTTGTGTTCCCTTTCCCCCTTTGAGTTGTTCGCCGCCCTGAGTCCCTCTGGGAATAGGGCGGCATATAAATAAAACAAATCTAAATCTAAATCTAAATCTTCTTTGTTGGGGACTTCTAGAAATGTGGGTTTGTCTGAACCAGTGGTGGGTTTCAAAATTTTTTGGAACCTACTCTGTGGGTGTGGCCTCCTTTGTGGGAGTGGCTTGCCGGCCATGTGACCTGGTGGGAGTGGCTTGCCATGTGTTTTCTCTCTCTCTTTCTCTCTCTCTCTCTCTTCCTTTTGTCTCTCTGTCCCTTTTTTCTCTTTTTCTTTCATCTCTCTCACTTTTTCTTTCTTTTTTTCTTTCTTTCTCGTTCTCTTTCTCTCTGTGTGTGAGTCTGTGTGTGTGTGTGTGTGTGTGTGTGTGTGTCTTTGCCTCTCTCTCGCTCCCTCTCTCCCTCCCTTCCTCCCTCCGTGTCTCTCTATGTGATTCTCTCTCTGTGTCTGTCTCTCTGTCTCTCTCTCTCTCTTTCTGTGTGTGTATCTCTCCTCCAGTGGTGGGTTTCAAAACATTTTGGACCCTCTTCTGTAGGTGTGGCCTGCTTTCCGATTTGATGAACTGGTTCTACCGAATAGGTGCGAACTGGTAGGAACCCACCTCTGGTCTGAACCATATGTCAGCATTCCGGCTGACAAACCCAACCGAAGCATGCATGGAACAAAACGATCCAACCTCTGAATGCAAAACTTTATTGGAGTACATCATTTCGGCACTGATGAGGGCGAAACCAGATCTAGCTAATTCCTGCGCAAACCCACAAAGTATAGAATTCACCCTCCCGCTATTAGTGCAGGTTGCATTGTCCACTTGAGTGTCATTGTATTGTTATGAGAAAAAGCCTTTGGATTTGGCAAACTCCTGCTGAAGTGTCCTTGGCTCTCACAGATCGTCTTCTTGATGTCTGGAGCCTACATTCCATCACATCCTTCCCTCTCACTTGGTTTGTTGGCAAGCTGAGAAGGGATAATGGTTGCAACAATTTCCAGTCTACGTGGAGAGTGAAATCAAGGGAAAACTTTGTGAGGCCAGAGGGATAGGAGGGAAATGAATTCCTTATGCGCCTAGGTCAGTGATTCTCAACCTCAACAACTTTAAGAGATGTATGGACTTCAACTCCCAGAATTCCCCAGCCAGCAGCATGCTGGGAGTCGAAGTCCATACATCTACAAGTTGCTGACATTGAGATATGCTGCTATAAATATTAGGTCAAGATGTGTTCTCTTGAATAATGATGCTAACTTTTGTCTACCACTCTGCCTGGCCTGACTGGCTGGAGTTGCTGGCTGGGGAATTCTGGGAGTTGAAGTCCACACCTCTTAAAAGTTGACAAGGTTGAGAAACACTACCTTGGGTGCTCTGTGGATGATAAGGTGGCGCAGTGGTTAAATGCAGCACTGCAGGCTACTTCAGCTGACTGCAGTTCTGCAGTTCGGCTGTTCAAATCTCACCGGCTCAGGGTTGACTCAGCCTTCCATCCTTCCGAGGTGGGTAAAATGAGGACCCGGATTGTTGTTGGGGGCGATATGCTGATTCTGTAAACCGCTTAGAGAGGGCTGAAAGCCCTATGAAGCGGTATATAAATCCAACTGCTATTGCTATTGCTATAATCCAATTTAACTGGTTGCGATTCCTGCATTCTTGCTTTTCTAAGATTTGAAACCAGATGCTCCACAACAACATCTGGAATAATATATATATATATATATTTTGCTTTGCTCTTTTTCTTTAAACTTCCCCCTGTTTAGTGATTTTGGTTTCAAGCTGAGTGAGGACCTGTCGTCAGAAGTTTGCATTCTGGATCCCGAGTTTGCTGGCAAACTTTTCTCTCCTCCTGCACTGTGCCCGGTTGGGTCAACTTACAAGAAGACACGAGGGTAGGTCGCGAGATTGAGATACTACAAGGTTTATCAAGTTCATTTGCAGAGTTTTTTTTTTCTTTCAGACAGCAGAAGTAGAATTTTAAATATACGGTTGTGTTGTAAAAAAGAGGAATGATTGACTGAGATGAAGAGAGCTGTCTCTTCGGAACTGTTTGCATAGTTTTATCTGAGCAGGAGACAATCCCGTGTGTCACAGGCAATTAAATCAATTAAACATCGTAAAATAATTGAAAACACTCTAAAACAATAAGTCATTTCCTGATTATGCAGTCAAAACCAAGATGAGGTGGCGCAGTGGTTAAATGCAGCACTGCAGGCCACTTCAGCTGACTGTTATCTGCAGTTCGGCTGTTCAAATCTCACCGGCTCAGGGTTGACTCAGCCTTCCATCCTTCCGAGGTGGGTGAAATGAAGACCCAGACTGTGGGGGCGATATGCTGACTCTGTAAACCGCTTAGAAAGGGCTGAAAGCCCTATGAAGCGGTATATAAGTCTAACTGCTATTGCTATTGCTATGAGAATTGAAGTCGAAACAGTATAGAGAACATCCAACAACCTAGATAGCTGATTAAAAGAGTTTCTACAGAGAAAAGGCTAAGGTGGGGGGGGGAAATAGGATTTTAGGCTTTTCTTAAACTTGTCAGAAAATTAAAATTGCAGTTATCTGTTATTCAGAAGAGGGTTGTAATTGATCCTTAAAGTAGGGAGGGGAACATCATTAGGCACTGCATTTGTTAAGCCACAGAAAGGTTTAACTAACTTGAAGCCTAGCTGAGGTTGGGCCAATAGAGTAGTCTTCATCTTAAAGAAAAGAAGAATGGTGACATGATGGCATTATTCCAGTATTTGAGGGGCTGCCACAAAGCAAAGGGGACCAAATTATTCTACAAAGCACCTGAAAGCAGGTCAAGAAGCAATGGGTGGAAACTAACCAAGGAGAGCAGCAACCTGGAATCAAGGAGAAACTTCCTGACAGTGAGGACAATTAACCAGTGGAACAGAAGTTGCCTTCAGAAATAATGGGAGCTCCGTCACTGGAGGTTTTTAAGAAGAGACTAGACAGTCACTTGTCTGAAATAGTAATGGCTCTCCTGCCTGAGCAGGGGGCTGGACTAGAAGACCGCCAAGGTCCCTTCCAGATTCTATTCTATTCGACAAGATCTACCTTTTCACACTTACATGGCAGTGTGAGAGGGTTTGTGTCACTGTGTCACGATGCACATTTAGTCACTCCCCATTGTACCCAGGTGTTAATAGAATAGAATAGAATAGAATAGAATAGAATAGAATAGAATAGAATAGAATAGAATTCCTTATTGGCCAAGTGTGATTGGACACACAAGGAATTTGTCTTTGGTGCAGATGCTCTCAGTGTACATAAAAAAGATACATTCATCAAGAATCATAAGGTACAACACTTAATGATAGTCATATAGGGTGCAAATAAGCAATGAAATCATAGTAGGAAACAATCAATATAAATCGTAAGGATACAAGCAACAAAGTTCCGGTCCTGCAGTCATAAGTGGGAGGAGACGGGTGATGGGAACGATGAGAAGATTAATAGTAATAGTAATGCAGCCTGAGTGAATAGTTTTGACAGCGGTGAGGGATTTATTTGTTTAGCAGAGTGATGGCGTTCGGGAAAAAACTGTCCTTGTGTCTAGTTGTCTTGGTGTGCAGTGCTCTATAGCGTCGTTTTGAGGGTAGGAGTTGAAACAATTTACGTCCAGGATGTGAGGAGTCTGTAGATATTTTCACAGCCCTCTTTTTGACTCCTGCAGTGTACAGGTCCTCAATGGAAGGCAGGTTGGTAGCAATTGTTCTTTCTGCAATTAATGCATACAGTACTTGCAGATTCTTTTTGGAGGGCCCTGGTGTTTCAATGCATCACCCTCTAAAATCCAAACACTCGCAGAAAATAATTCGTCACCCGCGTAGGTGAAAGTAGCACATTCCCAGTGCTGTTAACTTGATAGGGGCGCTCGGGTTACAACTTCGTGTCCCTCTGACAAAACACTCTTGTTTTATTGATGTTAGTTACCGCAAGGTATCCGGCGACACGTGTTCTGGAGGTGATGTAGAGGCCCGGTTAGAAGGGGAAACTGTACCATGTCCATTAGCAGGTAAGCCAAGGAGGGGAAGAGGAGGTTGTTGCAAAAAGAGCATCTGTCAATGTTGTGAGGTTTGTAGATCAGGAAAATAAAGTCCGCCTTGTGTTAAGCTTGACTCCTGCTAACTAACGGACGCACGCTTAATTCTTTTGAGAGTAGCCCAAATATGTTGCTGCCAGATAATACATAAGGAAGGCTGAGTGCCAAAGAATGGAGGCCTTTGAACTCTGGTGCTGGAGAAGACTCCTGCGAGTCCCTTGGACTGCAAGGCCATCAAACCGGTCAGTCCTAGAGGAGATCAACCCTGACTGATCTTTAGAAGGCCAGATCCTGAAGAGGAAACTCAAGTACTTTGGCCACCTAATGAGAAGGAAGGACTCCCCGGAGAAGAGCCTCATGCTGGGAAAGATGGAGGGCAAAATAAGAAGGGGATGGCAGAGAAGGAGGTGGCTGGATGGAGTCACTGAGGCAGTCGGCGTGAGCTTCAATGGACTCCAGAGGATGTTAGAGGACAGGAAGGCCTGGAGGAATGTTGTCCATGATGTCGTGATGGGTCGGGCATGACTTCACGACTAACAACAACAAAGACAGTTGATCAGTAGCTTTGATGAAATGATTGGGAAATGTCTACTACAGCATTGTTCAGACAATATTTAAAATTAAATAAAATTATTTGAAATAAAAGGGACTTAAAATTGGCCAACACTGGGAAGGAGAGGGTTTCCACCTTTTCTTTAAATTTACCAAGATATAAAAAAAGATGTGGAGACTCTAAAAAGAGTGCAGAGAAGAGCAACAAAGATAATTAGGGGACTGGAGACTCTAAATAAATGAAGAACGGTTGCAGGAACTGGGTAGGTCTAGTTTAATGGAAAGAAGGACTAGGGGAGACATGATAGCAGTCTTCCAATTTCTCAGGGGCTGCCCCAAAGAAGAGGGAGTCAAGTTATTCTCCAAAACACCTGAGGGCAGGACAAGAAGCGATAGGTGAAAACTAAACAAGGAGAGAATCATTCTAGAACTAAAGGGGGAATTTCCTGACAGTTAGAACAAATAATCAGTGGAACAACTTGCCTCCAGAAGTTGTGAATGCCCCAACACCGGACATTTTAAAGAAGAGATTGGAAAACCATTTGTCTAAATAAATTTACATAGTTGGTGGTGAAAAACGGGGACTTTGCAATGTGGCATACATTTTTTTAAATTTTTTGTTGGATTATGCTTACATTTGAGCCATATTTGAAGGAAAACCAAGACATTTCAGTCTTGACATCAGCTAGAGAGGATGCTATATAGTAGTGGAGTGTTTACAAACTTCCTTTTCCGATGTTTGAGCTTGGAAAAAGGTCCTTGCCAAATCCTTCATTCCTGATTTTTTTGCAGAGGAAAATGAGTTCATCTTGTATTCAACAAGGTATTCCATCCATCGGTACGATCTCTCGTCCGGGCTGACGGAAGATTTGCCTTTGACGGGGTTGCGTGGGGCCGTGGCTCTTGATTTTGATTACACCCACAACTGTCTATACTGGGCAGATGTGACTCTTGAAATTATCCAGGTTAGTGGCTTCTTTGTGCTCTTCTTTGATATGATCCTATTCTGTTCTGCCCTCCATTTGAAGCCAGCCGAAGAAAAAAGCATATGTCAGGATTAGCATCCAAAAGTAAATCAGAGTCTAAGGCAAAGTATTGCTCAAAGTTCCAATTTATTAAGAGAGCCATGTTGGCACATCTGGGAAAATCCCAATCTGAAAGCTTCCCACCTAATTGAAAGTTCAAGATCTTGCCCCCACACCCACAAGTCCATCACAGGGTCCAATCTCCCACTGCCATGCTGGCAGTTCCACCCATCCAGTTCCAGTCAGGTGCAGAGGTGCAGAGACAAAGGATGACCTTGGCTTTCTAGAAAGAATGTTGTTATGGCTACATAGCATGTCACTCCGTACAATCCCCCCTCCCATTTTCCCACAATAGAAAATGCACAGCGAAATAATAGAAAGTGTGGCAGGCCAAAGACCCAAAATAAAAGATGTCTGCAGGCCCGACAGGATGCCACGTACAGGTTGGCACACCACGGCTTATGACCACAAATTGAGCCGAACATTTTCCGTTGCTAAGTGAGAACACCAGTTTAGTGAATTCTGCCCCATTTTGTTTGCCAACAGTTGTGAAGTGAATCTCTGCATACAGATTTCCCAGTATCTCCTGTCCCCCATTTAGATATTTCCTCCAAAGTTCTTGTGTATCCTCTTTGAATGGGGTAATATAGAAAAAGTGGGCTATAAAGTATTAATGCGGGTGTAAAACTAGGATTTTTTTTTTACTGAATTGAATAGATTAGATTAGATTAGATTAGAGGTTTATTTATATGCCGCCCTTTTCCCTGGGGGGACTCAGGGCGGCTCACAATCCAAAGGAAGGGGAAAAACAGACTTTTACATATAAGACAATACATGATTAAAACACAACATTCATACCATTCGGGCGGGTTACAATCTTTAGCCCCAGGCCTGACGGGACAGCCAGATTATGAGGGCTGTGCGGAAGGTCTGGAGGGTGGTGAGGGTACGAATCTCCACGGGGAGCTCGTTCCATTGGGTCGGAGCTACCACCGAGAAGGCTCTCCTCTGCGTGGTTGCCAGTCGGCATTGACCAGCGGATGGAACTCGGAGGAGGCCTAATCGATGAGATCTAATAGGTCGTGTGGAGGTGATTGGCAGTAGGCGGTCTCTCAAGTACCCAGATTATACTTGAATAAGATTATATTAAAATTTTATGGCAAGGGAAGAAAGCCAGGATAAAGTTTGAAAGCTCTACAGGGATGACAGAAGCAGAGGTGATATGGGACTCCCGGACTGGGAGTTTTATTACAAAGCAGCAGCACTAACATGGATCAGGGATTGGATAAATTTAAAAAATAAAAGAATACTAACATTAGAGGGCCACGATTTGCAAACGGGATGGCATTTTTTTCCCATGGGAAGAGGGTAAAAAGAAGCAAAAATGCTTTCACACACATTGTATTAGTGATGCACTGATACAGGTCTGGAATAAAATTAGAGAAAAACATTCCATCAGTGTTTCTCAACCTTGGCAACTTGAAGATGTCCGGACTTCAACTCCCAGAATTCCCCAGCCAGCATTCGCTGGCTGGGGAATTCTGGGAGTTGAAGTCCGGACATCTTCAAGTTGCCAAGGTTGAGAAACACTGCATTACATGAAAATACCCACATGGCTTTCCACTATGGAGGCCATGACACATCCCAATACGCTAGATCTATCGAAAATGGTTAGATATAGTGAAAGTTTAGACAGCCAAGGAAATTTGAAAACAAATCCAGAATTAAAGGAGCAAAATATAAATATAGATTGGTGGCCATATCTCCAACTACAGTCGAGATACAAAAAAGACGTAAAAGAATATGGAACATACACAGAATTACAACAAATAAGATACCAATTTAATTGGCCCGGAAAATAAATTCATAACGAAAATTTACAAATATTTATTAGAAGTAACATTAGAAGAAGAAAAAGTTTGTTACTTTCTGAAGTTGACCCAAGTCCTCTTCTAAGTCGACCACCAGTAATGGCTGAAAGTTCTAGGCCAGGAGTGTCTAACCTTAGCAACTTTAAGACGTGAATTTGTGGGCTTCAACTTTCAGAATTCCCCAGCCAACACTTGTTCTAAGCGATGCAGTTTTAAGGCTGGATGTTCTCCATCACTTCTTCTTATGCTGCTCTCCTTAGCTTCAGGGATCAGCTCTTAAGTTTTGTTGGCATCAAACGTAGCAATTGACTTCCCTAACGTCTCCGACCCATTATTTTCAGCGTCTCTGTCTCAACGGAAGTTCTGGGCAGGAAGTCATCATCGGCACCGGCCTGGAGACGGTGGAAGCCTTGGTCTTTGAGCCCATCAGTCAACTGCTTTACTGGGTGAACGCCGGCATCCCCAAAATCGAGGTACGCCTCCTTTTGCTTGTAGGAAAGAAGCCAGCATCCCAAGGAGAAGCCCATCACTCAAGCATCTACCCCAGATAACTAGCATGGATTTTTTTTTTTACTTTTGCTGTGTGTATTTCCTTATATACACTGCGGTGATGCAGTAGTTAAGAGTCCAGTACTGCAGGCTACTTCTGCTGATCATCGGCTGCCAGCAGTTTGGCAGTTCGATTCTCACCAAGCTCCAGGTTGACTCATCCTTCCGAAGAGGGTATAAAAGGAGGACCCAGATTGTTGGGGAAAAGATGCTAACTCTGCAAACTGCTTAGAGAGGACTGTAAAAGCACTGTGAAGCGGTATATTAGTCTAAGGGCTATTCCTAACAATAATAGTCTGGTGAACTCATCGTTCTCCAATTTGTGGTTCTCCACGCAGGTCGCAAACCCAGACGGGGACTTGCGTCTTACCATTTTAAACTCCTCGGTGCTTGAGCGACCCCGGGCCCTAACTTTGGTGCCCAAAGAAGGGTAAGTAGGAAGCCTCCTATCCCTTGATCTTGTTGGTGTTCTCTTTGGAGTCAGGGGACTTGCAACCTGGACCCCAAAGCAACCCTCCAGAAAGCTGAAATCTCACACCTTGAGATGTCTCTGGGTTGAAACATTCCCTAAATTTAATCAGGAGAATGACTTTCAATCCTAGTTCTGGCTTGATTTCGGCGTCATGTTTTTCTCTCTACCTCTTGTTGGTTATGACTTCTATCCCCAGACTGATGTTCTGGACAGACTGGGGGGACTCCCGGCCGGGTATTTATCGAAGCGAAATGGATGGCTCCTCTGCTACTTGCATTGTCTCCGAGGGAGTAAAGTGGCCCAATGGAATTTCGGCAGATGATCATTGGATCTACTGGACAGAGGCCTACATGGACAGGATCGAGAGGGTCGACTTCAACGGCATGCAGAGATCAGTGATCTTGGATAGTCTTCCTCATCCTTATGCCATTGCCGTGTTTAAGGTACTTCTGGAACACCTACGATAGCGTAGGCGTTGTCCATCCAGACTGCTCTAGGGTAAAGCAGGCATCATCCATCTAGACTCCTCTACGATAGAGCAGATATTGTCAATCTAGAACCCTCTATGATGGAGTGGGCATCATCCATGATGTAAATAGCCATAACCTCCAGGCAGCTGGTTATTAGTTCTCTGAACCACTCTGAATGTAGCACAGCTAGCTATCCTGGGTTGTTACTTGCTCCGTGACCTGACAGATGCGCGCACGACGAAAGCGCGCCGACAAAACTGCGGTGAGAAAACCGCAATGTTGAAATCGCACCCACAACAGTGGGCCGACAACAGCGCGCCGACAAAAGCGCGATTAGGGTTAAGGTAAGGGTTAGGGTTAGGTTCAGGGTTAGGGTTATGGTTAGGGTTATTACGTTGTTTTCGCGTTGTTTGTTGAAGGCACGCTGTTGTCGGTACGCTGTTGTGGGTGCAATTTTGATGTCGCAGTTATCTCGCAGTTTTGTCGGCGCGCTTTTGTCGTGTGCGCATTTGTTGGTGAACCACTTGCTCATGCAGATTAAAGCAGGAACAAGAAGGGTTGCGTGCCCTACCACAATTATTTATGTTGTGCTTTATAAGGTGCTGCCACTGGCTTAGGGTTGCCCATGAAGTCAACCCTTCTGGGTGTATTATGAATTTAACAGAGGCTAAATATTATTGCTCAGTATTTGCACAATTAGCGTGGTTTGGTACTTGCTTGTATGATCATGTCTCTCATCTAGGGGAGACATGATAGCAGTGTTCCAATATCTCCGGGGCTGCCACAAAGAAGAGAGATTCAAACTATTCTCCAAGGCACCTGAGGGTAGAACAAGAAGCAATGGGTGGAAACTAATCAAGGAGGGAAGCAACTTAGAACTAAGGAGGAATTTCCTGACAGTGAGAACAATTAATCAGTGGAACAACTTGCCTCCAGAGGTTGTGAATGCTCCAACACTGGAAGTCTTTAAGAAGATGCCGGATAGCCATTTGTCTGAAACGGTATAGGGTTTCCTGCCTAGGCAGAGGGTTGGACTAGAAGACCTCCAAGGTCCCTTCCAACTCTGCTATTGTATATTGTATATCTGCTCCTCCAATGAATATTTAAACATTTATCTTTTCCCTCCAGAATGATATCTATTGGAATGATTGGTCACAGCTGAGCATTTTCAGAGCCTCCAAGCACAACGGAGCCAGAATGGAGACCTTGGTTGACCATCTCAATAGCGTGATGGACATGAAAATCTTCTACCATGGAAAGACTGCAGGTATTTATTGGTCCATTGCTCTTACTTCTCTGATAACATCTCCTGTCAGGGTTCCAAATAGCATCCAAAATTAAATCAGAGTCCAAGGCAAAGTATTGCTCAAAGTTCCAATTGATGAAGAGAGCCATGTTGGCGCCTCTGGGAAAACCCAAATCTGAAAGCTTCCTTCATCTAGTTGAAAGTTCAAGATCTTGCCACCACACCCACCAGTCCATCACATGGTCCAATCTCCCACTGCCATGCTGGCAGCTTCCACCCATTCAGTTCCGGTCAGATGCAGAGGTGCAGAGACAAAGGATGACCTTGGCTTTCTAGAAAGAATATTGTTATGGCTACATAGCATCTATTCCTTACAATCCCCGCCCTCCCATTTCCCCACAATAGAAAAGGCATAGTAGAATAATAGAAAGTGTGGCAGACAAAGATCCAAAAGGATTATGGCTGTAGGCCTGACATCTCCCTTGAAATAGCTTTCCTTATTTCCTTGAGCCGAGATGGCGCAGTGGTTAGAGTGCAGTACTGCAGGCCACTTCAGCTGACTGCTATCTGCAGTTCGGCGGTTCAAATCTCACCGGCTCAAGGTTGACTCAGCCTTCCATCCTTCCGAGGTGGGTGAAATGAGGACCCGGATTGTTGGGGGCGACATGCTGACTGTAAACCGCTTAGAGAGGGCTGAAAGCCCTATGAAGCGGTATATAAGTCTAACTGCTATTGCTATTGCTATTGCTATAATTAAAACTAACAATTCATTGGCAACTCTGGAAGGTAACTGTCCATGGAGAGTCTCAATCATCCAGGCCATGGTTGTCCCAAAGGTGCTATTCCAAAAGGCAACTGGACTTTTTTGGAGGGGGGGGTTCACTGAAAACCTTTCAATCCGGTGGGATTCAGCCGGTTCGAACGAATCGGTAGTTCCAGCAATCAGCTGGCCCCACCTCTGCTCTATTTCATCCTATATTCCCTTTCTTTGAAGCTCAGCTGGTTGGCCTGGCAGAGCAGACTGCCTTGTCTCAGTTGTTTCACTCACTGGGGCTGCAGCAGAAGATAAGATTTAGTGCTGGTTTCAGATGTAAGGTGCGCACGCAAAGCGCACCGCTTGTTACGCCGGTTGAATCCCACCACTGCTTTCAACACTCACCCAAGAAGCTTCTCAAGAGCCGAGGTGGCGCAGTGGTTAGGGTGCAGTACTGCAGGCCACTTCAGCTGACTGTTATCTGCAGTTCGGCGGTTCAAATCTCACCGGCTCAAGGTTGACTCAGCCTTCCATCCTTCCAAGGTGGGTGAAATGAGGACCCGGATTGTTGTTGGGGGCAATATGCTGACTCTGTAAACCGCTTAGAGAGGGCTGAAAGCCCTATGAAGCGGTAGATAAGTCTAACTGCTATTGCTATTGCTATTCTCGGATGAAAAGCGAAGCGTTTTCCAAAAACAGCAACAACCAGGAAATCCAGTTTTGGAAAAAAACGACTTTGGGGGCATCTGGAAGGCAACTTCTCCTCCTGAAGTTTCACGATGTACGTTTCCGGTTCACAAAGTACTTTCTTCCTTCTTCTCTCCTCTGGGCAGGGAAGAACGCCTGCGCCGACAAGCCATGCAGCCTGCTGTGTCTGCCCAGGGCTAATAGTAACTACACTTGTCGATGCCCTGATGGGGTCTCCAGCCATGTGCTCCCATCGGGGGAGATGCGATGCGACTGTCCAGCCAACTATCACCTGAAGAACGGCACCTGCGTGAAAGAAGGTAAAGGATATACCTGGGCGCTAGAGGGTCACATAGCATCTCAATTGGGATTTTATTATATTTATTTGCTAAACAAATTTATGCGGACACCCAGTTGATACATAGATGGCCAAAGGATTTGAGTTTCCTCTTCAGGATTTTGGCCTTCGAAAGAGCAGTCAGGGTTGATCTCCTCTAGGACTGACCGGTTGGATGGCCTTGCAGTCCAAGGGACTCAATGCAGGAGTCTTCTCCAGCACCAGAGTTCAAAGGCCTCCATTCTTTGGCTTCCTTCCTTCTCATTAGGTGACCAAAGAATTGGAGTTTCCTCTTCAGGATCTGGCCTTCTAAAGAGCAGTCAGGGCTGATCTCCTCTAGGACTGACCGGTTGGATGGCCTTGCAGTCCAAGGGACTCGCAGGAGTCTTCTCCAGCACCAGAGTTCAAAGGCCTCCATTCTTTGGCTTCTTTCCTTCTCATTAGGTGACCAAAGAATTGGAGTTTCCTCTTCAGGATCTGGCCTTCGAAAGAGCAGTCAGGGTTGATCTCCTCTAGGACTGACCGGTTTGATCATCTTGCAGTCCAAGGGACTCGCAGGAGTCTTCTCCAGCACCAGAGTTCAAAGGCCTCCATTCTTTGGCTTCTTTCCTTCTCATTAGGTGACCAAAGAATTGGAGTTTCCTCTTCAGGATCTGGCCTTCGAAAGAGCAGTCAGGGTTGATCTCCTCTAGGACTGACTGGTTTGATCATCTTGCAGTCCAAGGGACTCGCAGGAGTCTTCTCCAGCACCAGAGTTCAAAGGCCTCCATTCTTTGGCTTCTTTCCTTCTCATTAGGTGACCAAAGAATTGGAGTTTCCTCTTCAGGATCTGGCCTTCTAAAGAGCAGTCAGGGTTGATCTCCTCTAGGACTGACCAGTTGGATGGCCTTGCAGTCCAAGGGACTCGCAGGAGTCTTCTCCAGCACTAGAGTTCAAAGGCCTCCATTCTTTGGCTTCCTTCCTTCTCATTAGGTGACCAAAGAATTGGAGTTTCCTCTTCAGGATCTGGCCTTCTAAAGAGCAGTCAGGGTTGATCTCCTCTAGGACTGACCAGTTGGATGGCCTTGCAATCCAAGGGACTCGCAGGAGTCTTCTCCAGCACCAGAGTTCAAAAGGGCTCCATTCTTTGGCGCTCAGCCTTCCTTATGGTCCAACTTTCACAGCCGTCCATTGCAACTGGGAAAACCGTAGCCTTGACTAGACACACTTTTGTTGGCAGGGCCATGTCTCTGCTTTTTAGTCTGCTGTCTAGATTTGCCACAGCAGCTCTTAATTTTAGCTGGCTGGAGAATTCTATGAGTTGCAGTCCACCCATCTTAAAATGGTCAAGATTGAGAAACATTGTTATGGACTCATCTTTGAGAACTGCTATGAAGCTTCTTCACCATAAAGGCTGTTTTGCTTGAATCTTTCTCGCTGGGAACTGGGATGGGTGGGTTCATTAAATTCAGCTTGTCATTTTTTCCTTTTTAACGGCTGTTGATTATCTGTACTGGTTTCCTCCTCCGCCTCTCTCCAATGCCACCGACATCCAGAAAACACCTGTCTCTCCAACCAGTACAGATGCTCAAATGGGAATTGCATTAACAACATCTGGAAGTGTGACAATGACAACGATTGCGGGGACATGAGCGATGAAAAGAACTGCCGTAAGTCATGCAGATACCTGGGGGGATGGGGTGGAGGGGCAAGGGAGAGTTTGCTTATGTGAATGATCAAAGAATCTTGGAGAAATCTTGACAACGCAACACATCGACAGGGAGGAAAAGGTTAAGGGTATTCTGACCTAGGCTTCCCGAGGGGCTATTCATCCACCTGTGACCTTACTCCCAAGTCGACCCCTGTTCTTTAGCTGTTCCCTTCGTCTGGCAACTCTGCGCATGCGCACACTGGGAACAGGCTCCAGCTGTTCTTCTGCCTCACCGATGTCTGACTCTGAAGGCAGCTGATAACTGTCAGACGGCTCTAGCCCCCTCTCTGCCTCTGACACAGAGCCCCCATCAGAGCCTTCCCCAGACTCCAGGACTGGCCCATCTTCCTCCCCAACCTCCTCACTGTCCGAATCGGCTACCAGCTCTGCTGGTGGGCCACAACAAAGGGTCCTTTTGATTAGGGTGGAATAAGGAGGAATTTCCTGACAGGGAGAACAATTAATCAATGGAACAGATTGCCTCCCAGAGTTGGGTGCTCCATTGCTGGAGGTTTTCAAGAAAAGATGCGTCAAGGATGATAAAAAGGTCTCTTGCCCTGGGCAAGAGATGGTTGGACTAGAAGACCTCCAAGGTCCCTTCCAGCCCTGTGATTCTAAATTTGGAGAGAGCTTTTCTCTTCTTAAAAGATGAAACGTGGCCCTCTCTATCTTTTATTTTTAAAGTTAGTCTGTCCATTTCCAGACTGTCTAAAATTT
This sequence comes from Thamnophis sirtalis, assembly GCF_051295495.1. NCBI lineage: Eukaryota > Metazoa > Chordata > Lepidosauria > Squamata > Natricidae > Thamnophis > Thamnophis sirtalis. The sequence continues at coordinate 95,429,359 of NW_028261382.1, read as the reverse complement.
TTTGAATCACATCTTCGTCCGATGGGGTATTGTCATTTTTCCAGTATTTTGCAAATATGATCCTTGCTGCTGTTAGTATATGTAAAACTAAATATGTGGTCCCTTTATCATAACCCAATGGCGTTATGCCCAACAAACATATTTCCGGTTCCAGATCTATATTCTGTTGAACAATCTTTTCCAGCCAGTTATGTATTTTTCTCCCAATATTTCTTTGCTTTAATGCACATCCACCACATATGATAGTAGGTGCCCGAGGACTGCTTGCATTTCCAGCATTTGGCAGGCAGACACAGAATATTGTTTGATTTGGAATAGATTTTATGAGTAGTTAGAGACAAGAGATAGAAAATTAGAGAAAGACTATGAATGTTTGCATTAAAAATAGTGATGGTTTATAACTTCAATCATTACGAGTAACAAAAATGTAAATCAGCCAAAAGTAAAAAGAAACTTTGTTAAAACTACTTGGTTATAGCATTATTATTTTCATTAGTACATATTATTATTACTATTATTAGTTTAGGGGTTAATATTTATTAACTATTTTTCCTCTGGTCTTTCTTTTCTTTAAATGGTACACACCGACAATAGACTGTATTCAAAAAAATGCTTTGAATAAAACTCTTTTTTTAAAAAAAAAAGATGAAACCAGGCCCTGAAGCTTCTGCAAAGTTTAAGCTTCACATTTCGTCCTCCATCCCTTTCCTCCATTATCACACCATATGCTGGTTCTACCGACACTATCTAAGGTGGCTCTGAAACGAGTCCTGATGGGATGGCTTGAATGTTTTTGGTGCTGTTGACGTCACAATGTGAGATATGGATGATGTTAGAAGGCCTCTTTTTCTTTGTGTGATAACAGCAACGACGGTGTGTGATCCTGACACCCAATTCCGTTGCCACGAATCAGGGACCTGCGTCCCCCTGTCCTACAAGTGTGATCTGGAGGACGATTGTGGAGACAGTAGCGATGAGAGCCACTGTGGTAAGCTCAGGAGAAGATCTCTGGGCCTTTTGGCGTGTCTCAAATGTCTCTCTGTTGCCCTGGATACCGAAAGACCATTGCATAGAGGCCTGACCTTCCACCTAGCATGCTGGGAGAATTATAGTTTGGCAGTTAGTGCTCCCATAGGAAACAAGCAAGAAGAACCTTGTCCAAAACGTGACCCATTTGTAAACTCAGGATGTGACTCCTGCCATGGTGGATTTTATATCTGACTAGCTGATAACTCGGCGTAGCCCAGGTATGTATTTATCCCAAACCTGTATTAGAAGAAGCCCCCTTGTGGAGTACTGCAAAGCTGTTAACAATGGCAACTGTGCTGTACACTAGAAGCCATTTTAAGGCACAACAGGATGTATCTTAACAGAACACACTATCACTGTCAAAAACACTGTGATTTGACACTATACGTAGATATAATTCAGTCCTTTTCATTTTAGCGGTCCAGGTGTTCCAGAGTTATGCTGGAACACACCCACACACAGACACACCCACACCCTATGAGGTGTTAAGTGTGTCTTACTCCCACAGTATTTGTTTCCAGAGAGTAAGTCATCTGTGCACCAAGTTTGGTTGAAACTGCTCGAGACGTTCCAGTGTTATACTGGAACATACACACACACACACACACACACACACACACACACACCCACACACACCAATAGATAGATAGATAGATAGATAGATAGATAGATAGATAGATAGATAGATAGATAGATAGATAGATAGATGATAGATAGATAGATAGATAATATAGATTTAGTGATACTGTCCCTTGGGTGGACACCAAACATCTGGGCAAGGAGGAAGGCTTGTGCAATGTGAAGAAAAGAAGATGGGCCTCAGCCTATTTTGCAGAGAGAGCCACCTCATCTGGCATTTCTCTCCACCAGTGAGGAGTTGTGACGTGTTGCTTCAGCGGAACTGTGTCCTTTTTTTTGCAGAAAGGAGATTGTTCCAGAAAGTATGTTGGGATGGGATGAAATAGGAGGAGGGATCGAAGAGCAAATGATTGGGTCCTTCCTTCAGACTCAGCCGTAATCTTTGGTTTCCAGTTGCGTACAACGAGTTAACCTATGGTTTCATTCAATTCGCCATGATTTATACAAACCATGGTGCATCATGCGAGGCCCAGTTAGAGTCAACCTGTTGGAATAGTGAGATATAATCTGTTTCCACTTGCACCATTTTGTCCTGCCGTTTCCAGAAGCCCACCAGTGTCAGAATGACGAGTTCAGCTGCAATTCGGGGATGTGTATCCGTCTCTCATGGAAATGCGATGGTGACAATGACTGTCGGGATTGGTCGGATGAAGCAAACTGCACAGGTGACCATCCTTTCTCTGTCTCTCTGTCTTTGTCTCTCTGTCTCTGTCCCTCTCTGTCTCTTTTCTCTTTCTCTCTCATCTCTCTTTCTCTCTCTCATTTCTCTTGCTTGCTCATCTCTTCTCTATCTCTCATCTCTCTCTTTCTTTCTCATCTCTCTTTCTGTCTCATCTCTCTTTTCCCTCATTTCTCTCTTTCTGTTTTCTCTCTTTCATCTCTCTCTTTTCTCTCTCTCTTTCTCATCTCTCACTTTCTCTTTCTCATCTCTCTTTCTGTCTCATCTCTCTTTTCCCTCATTTCTCTCTTTCTCTGTTTTCTCTCTTTCATCTCTCTCTTTTCTCTCTCTCTTTCTCTCTCTCTCTCTCATCTCTCTTTCTGTCTCATCTCTCTTTTCTCTCATTTCTCTCTTTCTCTCTTTTCTCTCTCTTTCATCTCTCTCTTCTTTCTCTTTCTCTTTCTCTCTGTTTCTGTCTCTGTCTCTGTCTCTCTCTTAGTAGGAGTTGCTCTTCAGTAGACAACATCTGGTGCAAATATAAACAACTTCCTTGGAATTTGCTTTATAATACAGGATACACCTGGTGTTATAACGTGGGATGCATCTCGTTTCATTAAAACATTGTGCAGCTAGTTTTACAGCTCGAGGCATAGAGGTGTGCTTTCCTATTGTGCTGTTATTGATTTGATAGCAGTACTGCAGAACATCAAAAATGACAGCCTGGCTTGGTTTATGTATTTTATTTATGTATTTATTTGCATACTGTATAAGGGACGCGGTGGCTCAATAGCTAAGACACTAAGCTTGTCGATCAGAAAGGTCGGCAGTTCAGTGGTTCGAATCCCTAGTGCTGCGTAACAGAGTGAGCTCCCGTTACTTGTCTCAGCTTCTGCCAACCTAGCAGTTCGAAAGCATGTAGAAAATGCAAGTAGAAAAATAGGAACCACCTTTGGTGGGAAGGTAACAGCGTTCTGTGGTAGCATTTCACATCTGACTACATTCCACAACTCCTATTAAAAAGGAAAAAAAGAGAGAGAGAAACAGAAACAATATGACTCTTTAAAATCACATTTTGGGGGTTAAAAAAACAGGGGTTCATAAAAATACAGCGGGTTGTGAAAAGGCCCAGCAATATATTTCATTTATTAGAATTGCATAATGTTATTTTACCCCATCCATTGATGCTGAGCGGCGAGGGACCGGACTCTCTTTTCTTTGCAAAAGGCATCAGTTAGTGGTGGAATTTACAGCCACAAATACGTTTGGACGGTTGGTTTGAGGAGAAGGTTTGGGCAAGCGGAGAAAGAATAGTTTGCCAGGAGCTATTTGCACTTTTAGCAAAGATCAAAGCCAACTTACTAAGCTCTGGGACACAGCGCAGGAAACGGCTGTCCCTTTCCAGCTGTGAATTTTTTTTAAGGCTGATCCTGCCAGACAGGCTGAGAGGGTCAGCTTGACCTGATCCAATACAGCAGTGTGTGTGTGTGTGTGTGTGTGTGTGTGTGTGTGTGTGTGTGTGTGTAGAGGAAACAGTATGCTCTATGCTCCCTTCTACATTTGGGCAGACCAGGTACTTTGACAGAAGGAAAAAAACAAACCACTTCATCCCTCTCCTGGCTCAGCTGATAAAGGGAGGAGAACTTGTGACTTAGAGGTGTGTATTCTTGTTACCCAGCAATGTGAAGGACGGTCATTTCAGCGCTTAAGACAGCTCAGCAATGCCCATTTCAATGTTCTTTCTCCAGACTGCTGGTGGCCTAAAATTATATTTAGCTTGGTTGCAATTCACACAACAGATTACCCTGGGCGACTGAATTAACTCCTTTCCTAAGCCTGCTGTTGGGCTGGACAACTGATTTCTAGCTTGCCAGGGTCACTGGAGATTGTGTGTAGCCTGAAGGGGGTTGTTACCTTGATTTCCACATTCTCCCTCCCCTTCCTTCCTTCCTTCCTTCCTTCCTTCCTTTCCTGCTCTGGTCCTTGCATGCTGGTAAGTCGACACTGATGAGGTTACCTGGTTGGGTAATGAAACATCTGCAGGGCAACAACCAAGCTCAGAGACCACCAAGAATCCGGCAGTAAGTCAACAGTCTGTGTTGTGTGTGTGTGTGTGTTTTTTTTAGCTGTTCATCACACTTGTGAAGCCTCCAGTTTCCGCTGCCAAAACGGGCACTGCATCCCGCAAAGATGGGCTTGTGACGGAGACACCGATTGTCAAGATGGAACGGATGAAGACCCCATCAATTGTGGTAATGGGTTTTCTAGATACAGGCAAAGTCTCTTTCACTCTGACTTTCAACTTTCTCTTAACGTGGACCGCGGTCAAACATCTCTTAGTAAGCTCGATTAACTCATTAGAAAGTCTAGAACAAGGGTTGGCAACCTTAAACACTCAAAGAGCCACAAAGGTCCTAACTGGGAGCCCCCCGTTCAATTATGGAGCCGACTGGAAATCTGGTTTCCCCACCATAGAGTCTCCTCCCAGCGTGGCCTCCTTTTTCCTCTTACCTGTCCTAACCGAAAGCCCTATCAATTGTGGAGCTGAGCAGAAAACCCGCCCCTTGCCATAGAGTCTCTACCTGGTGTGGCCTGCTCCCCCCGCCAATCAGAAGCTCCTCTCAAAATTCTGGTCCCGACTGACAACAGGGAGCCGCAGCAGAGGGCTGAAAGAGCCACATGTGGCTCCAGAGCCGCAAGTTGCTGACTCCTGGTCTAGAACTTTTAATAAGTTGCTTCATTATAACAAAGCCTAAGATGCTGCTACAAGAATGCCAGTGTCTCAAACGGGAGCACTATTTACACAATTAGTGTTCATATCTCTGTGTCCCAATGGCTAAAGACATTTCTCTTTTGGATAAGTAGGTGAGTTGGTTGGGAGAGGCAGTTTCCATCTCTTTGTTGTTTAGATGGTAACCAGATCTGATATTCCAGACTTTTGACCATACTTCATGGTATTGGACCTGGGTACTTGAGAGACTGCCTGCTGCCAATTACCTCCACTAGACCGATTAGATCCCACAGATTAGGCCTCCTCCGAATTCCATCCGCCGGCCAGTGTCGACTGGCGACTACCCGGAGGAGAGCCTTCTCTGTGGCTGCTCCGACCCTCTGGAATGAGCTCCCCGTGGAGATTCGAACCCTCACCACCCTCCAGGCCTTCCGCAAAGCCGTTAAAACCTGGCTGTTCCGACAGGCCTGGGGCTAAAGAGCTGTTGCCCCTGTCTCGAATGGTATGACTGTTGGCTGAGTCAACCGTGAGCCAATCAGAATCAAACTCCTGGCAATTGGCAGAATTAGCCTGCAATACTGCATTCTAACCACAGGGAGGGAGGGAGGGAGGGAGGGAGGGAGGGAAGGAAGGAAGGAAGGAAGGAAGGAAGGAAGGAAGGAATTCTCATGTATTTAAAACTGAAGTTTGCTTTCTTTGTTTCCTTGTGGGATGGTTTGACAGAGAAGAAATGCAATGGTTTCCAGTGCTCCATGGGGACATGTATCCCTTCTAGCAAGCGATGCAACGGGGTGCAGGACTGCTCCGATGGCTCGGATGAACAACACTGTGGTGAGTGTAACTGGAGTGTACAAATTATAGCCAGGGTGACAGTGGGGTTGCTGGGTCACCAAAAAGGAAAGAAAGTCACAAAACTGCCCCGGAACTGGAGAACTATTTTTAATTAACATTTGCAATTGGTTACTTTGCTCTGCATGTACAGGTCCTCCTTCAACTTACAACCCATTGAAATTACTATAGCACTGGAAAAAAATAACTCGTATTGCATTGACGACAGTTGTACCATTCCCGTGGTCACATGATCAAAATCCCGGCACTTCGTGTCAGGGTTCCAAGTAACAGACCCAACGCAATCATACTCTGGGGGCCAAGGTGCTCCTCAAAGTCCAATAATAGGTAAAAGTAAAGGTTCCCCTCACACATATGTGCCAGTCGTTCCTGACTGTAGGGGGCGGTGCTCATCTCCGTTTCAAAGCCGAAGAGCCAGTGCTGTCCGAAGACTTCTCCGTGGTCATGTGGCCAGCATGACTAACACTGAAAGCACACGGAATGCTGTTTCCTTCCCACCAAAGGTGGTTCCTATTTTTCTACTTGCATTTTTACATGCTTTCTAACTGCTAGGTTGGCAGAAGCTGGGACAAATAACGAGAGCTCGCTCAGTTACGCAGCACTAGGGATTCGAACCGCCGAACTGCCGACGTTTCTGATTGACAAGCTCAGTCTCTTAGCCACTGAGCCACTGCACCCCAAATTTATTAGACTTGTCATATTGGCATATCTGGTTCTTTCCCCTAGTCCACATATCCATCACATAGGCTAATCCAGTCACCATCCAAACTCCAGTTGGTTTTAGTCCGCACCTCCCCAACTCCTGGTGAGAACGTCCTTGCATCCCAGGGGAAAGAATTTTGTTTTGGCTACACATCCTCAGCTATCTCTGTCTCCCTCCTCCCGTGCCCACAGCTCTAGCCAGCCCTACTAGGGCAGCCCTGGAGATGCTCCAAAATGGCTTCAGGGTGGACACTTAGCAAATTGGGCAACCGAAATGTTGGTCTCACTTGTGATTGTGGATGGGACGTGGTGGCTCAGTGGCTAAGACGCTGAGCTTGTTGATCAGAAAGGTCGGCGGTTTGGCAGTTCGAACCCCTAGCGCTGCGTAATGGAGTGAGCTCCCGTTACTTGTCTCAGCTTCTGCCAACCTAAATTAGAAAGCACGTAAAAATGCAAGTAGAAAAATAGGGACAATCTTTGGTGGGAAGGTAACAGCGTTCTGTGCGCCTTCGGTGTTTAGTCATGCCGGTCACAGGACCACAGAGACATCTTCGGACAGCGCTGGCTCTTCAGCTTTGAAACGGAGATGAGCACCGCCCCCTAGAGTCGGGAATGACTAGCACGTATGTGTAAAGGGAACCTTTACCTGTGATTGTGAGTCGAGGGCTAACTGTAAAACTTTCTTTTCCCAAAATGGTATCTAAAAAAGAAACTAGCCAAAAATAAGGAGAGAAATAAAGAGAGATGGGAAAGAGAAATTTGGGGGAAAGATACTCAAAAAATCTATCGAATCTATCTATCGAAAAGCGAGATGGAAGAAAAGATATAAGACACATAAGAAGGAGAAAAAGGGAAAAGAAAATTTAGAAATAGGAGAATAAGTAGAATGATACGACTCAACAGAAAGAAGTATTGTAAACAAGGTAAAAATATGTTTTAAATTAGAATGTGTGGGAATTATATTAGGAAACTTAAAGCTGTTAGATAATTATGTTCATTATACAAAACTTGAAATCTGAAATTTGAAGCTTCATATGGTTAAGGGGAGATAGAAAAGCAATGATCAATTGTTTATTTTTAAAGAGAAAGAAAAAATATATACTGTTTGTACATGTTAAAAAAACTAGAAATTGGAAAATATGAGCAGAAAAGTAATACGGCTAAAATTGGAAACAATGGAAATATAATGTAAAATGAATTATGTTTCTTGGTGGGAATGTTGAAGGGGGAATTAAGACAGCATGGTTCACAAAAGAAGTTTTATTATGTAACCAAAATAAATAAAAAATTTAAAAAAACACCCTCAAAACTTTCTTTCCCAACACTTATCCTTCTTTCTTTCCTTCCCTCCAACCTCCAAACCTTGCTCTGATTTGCCACTCTGGAGAATCCCTCTGCACACACTACATGGATTTCATGTGCAAGAACCGGCAACAGTGCCTGCTGCGCTCCATGGTGTGTGACGGCACCTTGCACTGTCGCGACGGCTCGGATGAAGATCCCGCCTACGCCGGGTGTTGTAAGTCAAAGCGGGCTAGGAAAATTGGATTTGCGGAATCCGGGCATTTCCCTCCCCCTAACAAGAGCTGGCTTCCTTGCAGCCCAGGATCCAGAATTCCATCGCACTTGTGACCAGTTCAGCTTCCAGTGTCAGAACGGTGTGTGTGTCAGCTTGGTGTGGAAATGTGACGGCACTGATGATTGCGGAGACTACTCGGACGAGGCCAACTGTGGTGAGTGGAGAATGTGCCGCGGGAAGGAAAGGAGACACGGTAGGAGAGGGGAACGGGTGATGTCAAATATCCTGACCTCATTGTCCAAGCAAGAGTGGTGCGGTGGCCTAGAGGTTGCGCTCCTACCTCACAGTCAGGAGGCCATGAGTTCGATCCTAGGTAGAGGCAGATATATATTCTCTGAGAATATAACTGCTGGAAAAAAAACCTCCTCATTGGCAACAGGAGAGGCATCTGGCCACTAAATACTCAGTTCCATTCAGTTGCCTAGACTCCACCTCACAAGGGATTATGGGGTCATTAAAAGAAGATAATGATGATTGTCCAAGTAACCTAATCTATATACTGGTAGTTCTTGACTTATAACAATTCATTTTGTGATGCTGACTGACTCCCACACCACCTCCTCCTCCACATCTGATTTGGCTACTAGAGGGTCCGGCGGCCGACAGGCCACGACATAAGGTAGTAAAAACTGACTGGCATATTTCGTCCTGGCTAGAAAACCCAACCGAAGCCCCCAGCTGTTCTCGGTATTACCAGTTCCAGTGTGACAACGGGCACTGCATCCCGAACCGATGGAAGTGCGATCAAGAAAATGACTGCGGAGATTGGTCGGATGAGAAGTCGTGCGGTGGTAAGAGCACGTCCTTTTTTCCAGTTACTCAAAGTTGGTCCTCTGAGGTCCTGGAATCGGGAACTATATTTTTGTAGATGCAGACTAAAATCACATTTGTCTTTTTGGCCGCCGCGTCACGCGAGTGACTTACATTTTGGTTTGTGTTTTTATTGGCATTTGGCATTTGTATGCCGCCCGCTCCCTAGGGACTCTGGGCGGCTTACAGACAACAAGGGAATTTATAAAAATTAAAATAGAAATACAATTATTTAAAATTCCACAACATACATACTACTTAAAGTGGGGCTGGATGCTAATCAACAGCCCCAGGCCTGCCGGAACAGCCAGGTCTTAGTGGCCTTACGGAAGGCCGGAAGAGTAGTGAGGGTCCGGATCTCAACGGGGAGATCATTCCATAGGGCCGGGGCAGCAACAGAGAAGGCCCTCCCCCGGGGGGGTCGCCAGCCGACATTGACCGGCCGATGGTACCCGGAGGAGGCCCAATCTGTGTGATCTTATCGGTCTTTGGGAGGTAAATGGCAGGAGGCGGTCTCTCAGGTAGACAACGGTTGCAAAACCGTAAACAACGGTTCCATTCCACCGGTGAAATCTGTCGGGATCCTTTCCGATTTCACTTCTCTCCTTTGCAGTATTTGGCTTTGTTCCATTGCAAGTTTGATAAAAAAAAAAAGAAATCCCCTCCATCTCACCTTCTAAGTCAGAGGTCTTCAAACTTGTCCACCAGCGTGAGGAATTCTGGGAGATGCAATCCACAAGCTGCCAAGTTTGGAGACCCCTGACCAGAGGTGGGTTCCTACCAGTTCGCACCAGTTCGGTAGAACCGGTTCGTCAAATCTACCAAACCGGTTAGAAGAGGTTCCACCAGTGGACCCGGAAAGCAGGCCACACCTACAGAAGAGGTCCCAAAATTTTTTGAAACCCACCACTGACACACATACACACATACACAGACAGACAGACAGACAGAAAGACTCACACAAAGAGAGAAGGAGAAAGAGAAAGAGAAAGGAAGGAAGAAAGAAAAAAAGAAAAGAAAGAAAGAAAAAGTGAGAGAGATGAAAGAAATAAAGGAAAAAGGGACAGAGAGACAAAAGGAAGGAGAGAGAGAGAGAGAGAGAGAGACATGCCCGGCAAGCCACTCCCACCAGGTCACAAGGCCAGCAAGCCACTCCCACAAAGGAGGCCACACCCACAGAGTAGTTCGAAAATTTTTTGAAACCCACCACTGCCCCTGACCTAAGTCGTGAATAAATTTTCGGAAGCAGACCAGATCAGGATTGAATCTATTTGCTACCTTTCCCGGGCAGGTGAAGTACCTGGCTACTGATTGGTTATAGCCTTATCTTTTGAGAACATGCGGTCTATGCAAAGACCTTAGTAGAAGCAAGGTTGTAAATTCGGATACATAGAGGCCAGTTTTTTAGGATCTAAGTGCCATCTATAAAACATCTTATAAAAGTTTTCTCTCAAATTTTGGGCTTGTGTAAATAAAGTAGCATTCTTGGCATCCACGTGGTCTCTCTTCCTTGACGGGCCCACCTTGAGGTTCTACTCTGAAGTTCTTCTGGTTGGAATCTAGGCGCTCCAGTCATCCCCAGCACCACGACAGTTCCTGCCACGTGTGGCTCAAATCACTTCCGGTGTAACAGTGGGACGTGCATCATGAACAGCTGGGTTTGCGATGGATACCGAGACTGTGCCGACGGATCCGACGAGGAGGCCTGCCCCACCGCACGTAAGGCGCCCTCCTCTTGCCCCTTTCACCGATTTCTAGACGTTTTGGTGGGTTGGGCAAGGAGGGGAGAAAAGGACCTCACACCGCTGTGCAAACGACACAAATCGCGTCATTTGTGGGCCTTGTGTTACACAACACGACACGTTACGTGGAAGCCAGATGGAGAAGACCTAAGAGCTGCCAGATGTTCAGGAAGGAATCACAGCAAAGCCAAACTCCCAGGAGATAATTAATTTGCTTCCCAGTGCCATCCCTTAGCAACCTGAAGCCACTGGAGATATGCTACATTCACTCATAATAATAAGACAGGGTTTCTTAGGAAGGGAGTTGAGGAACAAGCGTTAATGGCTCGGCTTATAAATCAAGTTTTTTTTATTTTATATTGTTTACACATATCAATATAGGGATGCGGCGGCTCAGACGCTGAGCTTGTCGATCAGAAAGGTCGGCAGTTCGGCGGTTCAAATCCCTAGCGCCGCGTAACGGAGTGAGCTCCCGTTACTTGTCCCAGCTTCTGCCAACCTAGCAGTTCGAAAGCAGGTAAAAAATGCAAGTAGAAAAATAGGGACCACCTTTGGTGGGAAGAGAACAGCGTCCCGTGCGCCTTCGGGAGTTGAGTCATGCCAGCCACATGACCACGGAGACGTCTTCGGACAGCGCTGGCTCTTCGGCTTTGAAACGGAGATGAGCACCGCCCCCTAGAGCCAGGAACGACTAGCACATATGTGCGAGAGGGGAACCTTTATCTTATTATTTAGCTCTTCGCATCTGTTTATATTAAAGTTCCATTCTTTCTTTCTTCCATTATTCAGTATCTCAATATGCACTTCTGGTACCAATCTCAATCATGTAAGGCATGTAATTAATTAATTAATTAATTAATTAATTAATTAATTAAGTTGCTTTCCAGTACTATCAGTTAACCACCTGTAGCCACTGGAGGTATGCTACATTCACTCATAATAATAAGGCAGGATGTTGTTGTTTTTTTAGCAAGGGGGTTGAAGAGCAAGCATTAATGGCCTGGTTGTGCATTAAGTCCATATGGATCCATTTGCATATTATACTGGGAGGAGGACAAGTAGGAGGAAGGAGAAGGAGGAAGAGTAGAACTGTGGGGGTCTTTGTTAGTCTCTGAGTTTGGTGTTTTTCAGAAGTTCCATTACCCACCTAGGGAACATCTTCAGTGCTAGAAGAGGGTGAATATTTGGGGGGGGGAGGAGAAAGAGGAGACCAGGTTCAGTATATCTCAGGGACACCAAGTTTTGAAAAATTGTTAGGGGCCACTGCTAACTCATAGAGGACAATCCTGACTAAAATCCCACATAAAGTGGTTGAACTTCTTCAGACACGCCAAGGTTCTTTCGCAGGACTAATTCCATAAAGGAATGATACGTGAACATCTCCGCTTTGCTTGGATGGGGAAGCCGTCGTTTCTGCCCAAGTAGCCAGCCCAGATGTGACTGAGTGCACCAGCTTCTGATGGCTCAGATTTAGAACTAGGAAGGATCAGAAACCCACGGCTCTGGAGCCGCATGTGGCTCTTTCATCCCTCTGCTGCGGCTCCCTGTCGCTGGTCGGCTCCACAATAGGATAGGTTTTCAGTTAGGAAAGGTAGAGGAAAAAGGATGCCATGCTAGGAAGAGACTCCATGGAGGAGGGAACTGGACTTCCAGTCAGCTCCAGAATTGAACCCGGGGGGCTTTCCGGTTAGGACCTGTATGGCTCTTGGAGTGTTTAAGGTTGCCGACCCCTGGATCAGCTCCTGGTTTGGAAGCGGCAGCCATGTCTTCTCCAGTCTCAACAGCTTCAGGCTGCCATCTGGTGGTACGGGAGACAAAGAAACCGGCCTTCCCTATGAATATACATGGTAGCCCAACCAATGCAGTCTTCCTGAACCTGGGTTGTTTTAAGATGTGTGGACTTCAACTCCCAGAATTCTCCAGCCGGGCGGCTGGAGAATTCTGGGAGTTGAAGTCCACACATCTTAAAACAACCCAGGTTCAGGAACACTAATGAAACAGGGTAATAGCACCTCTATGGCTTCCGATAATGCATGTTTTTCCTTCCCACACTTTCTGCCCACCCAGCTGTTGGTGCCAGTTCCACATCAGCCAGTGTTCATGGACGGTGCAGCCGCTTTGAATTTGAGTGCCAGAAGACCAAGAAGTGCGTCCCGAACTGGAAACGCTGCGACGGCTTGAAAGATTGCCAGGACGGCACGGATGAACTGAACTGCCGTAAGTTTTCGTTGGCTTTACGGGGAACTCCCGAAGGAGCCCTGCTGTCCCAGGAGATCCCCTTGCCTTCTCTCTTACCGGACAATGCTGGGAACCAGAGATGGGTTTCAACGGGGTCTACCGCCGAGGTCACCCCGTGCGCACATGCTCAATTTTTCTTACTTACCTCTTCGAAATCTTGGTGCGTCTTATACACCGGTGCGTCTTATAGTCCGACAAATATGGTAGATTAGAAGGTGGGGAACGATGGCCCTTTTATGACTTGTGGACTTCAAGTCCCAGAGTTCCTGAGCCAACATGACTGGTTTAGGAATTCTGGGAGTTGAAGTCCATAAGTTCCCCACCCCTTAATTGGATGGTACAAAACTTTGGTTGGTCATGAATGGACAGACCCAGTTGTGATGAGTAAACCACGGTAGCTCACTTTTCCATTCATTTGATTCAAGTAGCTCATACAAAACCATCGTGTTGGTTGATCATGACTGCACAAACCCAACAGTCGTGATGGCTATAAAGCTTGACTAGGCTTTTAGGAAAAGAAACAGCACCAAAATCCAGGAAAGCTTCTACTATTCAAAGTAGGGCAACCGATTACTTAATGCAAGGCAACTAAGTGAATCCGCCCCGTCTACTTGTTGCAAGATGTTGTATGTTCTTCTGTCTTCCAGCCACTCACAGCACCTTGTTATGCCCTAGTGGATTCAGATGTGAAGATAGGGAGGCCTGCATCATGAAGACAGAACGATGTGACGGTTTTCTGGATTGCCCGGATAGCAGTGACGAAAAGAATTGTACCGGTAAGTCATGGCCTTTAAATAGAAATCCCAAAAAAAGAATTAAGCCGACTGGAATCAAATCAAATCAAAATATCTTTATTATGGTCTCTGGCCAGCCTTTCCGATGATCTGTGACTGGAATTCCAGCCCCGATTATGGACCACCTGTATTCCATCCAATGAGGCTGGCGGGGCGGAGCAAGAGTCACCAACCTTTCGGAGGTCAGGGACCACTAAATTCATAATTTTGAGTCCCGCGGACCACTAATATGATCTGCCCAATGACTGGCTGGGTGGGCGTGTCTAGGTGGTCATGTGACTGGGTGGGTGTGGGCAACTCAAAAGTCACTCATGTCGAGGGGCGCTTTGCCAGCCTCAACTCGCTCCTCCCCTCCCAGCCATTCCTCGCCTGCCCGCCCGGGCTCCTTAGGGCCCCAACAGGAAGCAGTTGCTGGAGTTAAGCAGCCGCCATGAGAAAGAATTGGCAAAAACAGCTCAGTTCAAATTTGATCTGACTGAGAAGGAGGCTCAGCAGAAGCATCTTCACTGAGGACTACTTCACAGTACTTTACAGCTCTCTCTAAGCGGTTTACAGAGTCAGCCTATTGTCCTCCAACAATCTGGGTCCTCAATTTAACCAAACCTCGGAAGGATGGAAGGCTGAGTCAACCTTGAACTAGTCAGGATCGAATTGCTGGCAGTGGGCAGAGTTAGCAATAGCACGTAGACTTATATACCTCTTCCCAATGCTCTACAGCCCTCTCTAAGCGGTTTACAGAGTCAGCCTATTGTCCCCCAACAATCTGGATCCTCAATTTAACGAAACCTCGGAAGGCTGAGTCAACCTTGAGCCAATCAGAATCGAACTGCCGACAGTGAGCAGTGAGTTAGCCCTGCAGTACTGCATTCTAACCGCTGCACCATCACGGCTCTTTAAACTCAATTCCTCCTTTCCAGTTCTTTCAAAACTCAGGAAATCTTTCTTTCTTTTTTTACATAGATGATACCCTCGTCTATAAGGTTCAGAATCTTCAATGGACAGCTGACTTTTTGGGCAACATCACTTTATCCTGGGCTCAGCCGAAGAAGATGCCTCTCACTTCCTGTGTGTACAACATCTACTACAGGTAGACGGTCTGATTTTAGCGTTCTTGGTAACTCCTGACATCAGGGAGCTTGGCTGCAGGCTTAAAATTAGGCCCCGTGTGCTAACATAGAACCTCTTATTAGTACGACTGCTATTCCATTCACGGCATATGTAGTAAATTATATGGTACTGTGTGCAGCTCCTAAAGGAGCTTTTTTTGGTGGAGCTCCAAGGGTGGAGAAGGCAACATGTCCTATTCTAATGTTGATGGTGTCCCTGACCTGATTTGCTCATTACAATGTGCTCATACTTAGTTGTGTTTTCCTGAGGAACCTACAAGCAACTGGCCCCTTGCAACATGCTCAGGCATAGTCTAACCCTATTAATTAACCCTAAACCTATTAAGAGCCGAGGTGGCGCAGTGGTTAGGGTGCAGTACTGCAGGCCACTTTAGCTGACTGTGATCTGCAGCTCAGCGGTTCAAATCTCACCAGGCTCAAGGTCGACTCAGCCTTCCATCCTTCCGAGGTGGGTGAAATGAGGACCCGGATTGTTGGGGGCAAGTTGCTGACTCAATTTGCTGAAAAAAATTTGTAAACCGCTTAGAGAGGGCTGAAAGCCCTATGAAGCGGTATATAAGTCAAATAAATAAATAAATAAATAATGCCTAGCGTGCACGAACCCAGGCGTGGATGGAATTACGTGCATTTCTAGCAGCATCAAGGCCAACGATCAATGCGTGCATGCAACAGCTTCAACGCCGCCTGTCCGTCACTTCACCCTGTAACGTTGCGGGGTTTTTTTTAATGTCCACTCCTGAATCTAGGATGGTGGGAGAAAGCATGTGGAAATCCGTGGAGACGCACAGTAGCAAAACCAACAGCATCTTGAAAGTACTGAAGCCGGATTGCACGTACCAAGTTAAGGTCCAAGTCCAGTGCCTGAGCAAAGTGTACAACACCAACGATTTCATAGTCTTAAGGACTCCGGAAGGACGTAAGCTGCTCTTTATTTCTTCATAGCCTGCATGGGGTAATGGTGGCATGAAAATCTCATATTGCTTGGGCCCAGAGTATTTGGTTGCAGAGGAGAAGGTCTCTTGCACCTTTAGATGGCCTCTAAATGAATCAGAATGGAGCTGGAAGGGACCTTGGGGGTATTCCAATCCAGCCCCCCCCCTTGCTCAAGCAGGAGACCCTCTACCATTTCAGACAATCCTTCTCTTTCTTTCACTCTCCAGTCCCAGATCCCCCCCGCCATCTTCAACTGCACCTGAAGAAAGAAGCTGAAGGCATCGTGGTTTGCCAGTGGGCTCCTCCAGCCAACGCCCACGGTCTAATCAGAGAATACGTTGTAAGTATCTCAGTGTACATGGAGATAAGCAGAGTGTTCTTCCCGAGAGCATGAAGCAGACTCTTGACAAAAAAAACCCTTTTATTAATTTACTGTGAATTCTGCTCATTCACAGCCAGTAAAGTCTTAGGATTGACAGTCACAGACCTTCTCTGGCTTGGAGAGCTGCCAGGCCGATATCTGCAGAACTTGGCAAGGAGTCTCGGAGAGTCACGAACAAATTAAGCGAACTAATTGTCTCCTGCAAACTCCCCACTCCCCTTTCGCTCCTCTTTTATTTCCTCTGGGAGGGGCCATTCACCGTCCACCTGTGGCCTTACTCCCAAGTCGGCCCTGGTTCTTTAGCTCTTCCCTGCGTCTGGCAATTCTGCGCTGGGAACAGGCTCCAGCTGTTCTTCTGCCTCACTGATGTCCGACTCCAAAGGCAGCTGATAACTGTCAGATGGCCCTGGCCCCCTCTCTGCCTCCGTCACAGAGCCCTCATCAGAGCCTCCCCCAGATTCAGGACTGGCCCATGTTCCTCCCCAACCTCCTCATTGTCCGAATCTGCTGCCAGCTCCGCTGGTCGCTGTCAGGCCACTGAATCCAATGATGGAGAATTGATTTTAGGCAGACATTGGACTGTTAAATAAGGGGTGCCATTTTCCCTCCGGTGATCTTATTCAATGTTGGTTTCGCTCCACAAATATCTGAGGTCCAACTGGCAGATTCAAATCTTTGCCTGGAGGCCACGGCAGGACCTTAAAAGATGTAGGCTGCTGAAAGGTGACTTTAGCAAGGAGATGGTTGTCCCTATTTTTCTGTCCTGGTAGGTGGAATACAGCAGATCCGGTTCAAAGGAATGGTCTTCTGTGAGGGCGCCCACTAACTACTCGGAAGTGGAGATGTTGCAGGTCAACGCCTTATATGTTTTCAGAGTGAGTAGATGTCTTCTGTTATTATCTACGAGCATCGGCTGTTCTTGGCCCGTAGAACTAGGAGATTTCTATTTTTATGTTGTCCCGAAAAGAGTAGACGTTTAAAGCAGCGGTCGTCAACTGGTGGTCTCTGGACCCCTGGTGGTCCGTGAGAAAATTTTGTTGGTCCGCAGAAAAACTATTTGCATTTTTTTTTATATTGCACTAAATCGGGGGTCCTCAAACTACGGCCCCCTGGGCCAGATACGTGCAATGAACGCTTGTGTTGCTGCAGAGAGTCTCCCCCTTTGGGGTCTTTTTGTGGGGAGTCAGGGGGAAGAAATTCCAACTTGGGGTCTCCTTCGGATCCTTTGGGCGAACGCTGGAGGGAAGTGCCACTGGTGGGGAAGAGACGGAGAGCTCTGGGATAGAAGCTGTTTTTCAGCCTATTTGTCCTTCTTTTTATTGTCCTGTACCGTCTGCCAGATGGTAATAGTTAAAAAAAAAAGGATGGATCTTTGAGAATGTTTTGAACTTTCTTAAGGCAGCGGGAGCTATAAAGCTCTTCCAAAGAGGGGAGAGGGCAACCAATCATCCTCTGGGAAATGATGTTGACCCTCTGGAGCGCTGCCCGATCTGCCACTGGGCAATTGGCAAACCAGACACAGGTGCAGTAAGTTAAAATACCCTCTGTGGTACAGCGGTAGAAGGTCACCAGTAGTTTTCCATTCAGTTGTTGTTTCCTGAGAAGTCTCAGGCAGTATCATCTCTGCTGGGCCCTATTGACCACGCCGTGCTAGGAGGAGACTCTATGGTGGGGGAATTGAACTTCCGGTCAGCTCCAGAATTGAACAGGAGGCTTCCGGTTAGGACCTTTGTGGCTCCTGGTGTTTTCTTTTCTGTGGAAAACGGGTCCAAATGGCTCTTTGCGTGTTTGAGCTTGCCAACCCCTGGCCTATTTCAACAAGCCTATTTTCTGTTCTGAAAAGGTTGCCGCAGTAACAAGCCGTGGAGTGGGGAACTGGAGCGACTCCAAATCCATACGAACAGTCAAAGGCAAAGGTAAAAACTTCTAGGGGTTAATTTCCTGAGTTCTTTTCTCGCGAGGCACGGAAGTTGGTGAAGGCAGCTAGATGGCGCCAGCTATTCCACCCTCTCCTGATCTCAAAAAGTTCAGGAGATCCGCCTGCCCTCCTTTGACTTGGAGGAGAGAGATCCCAGGACTCTGACAGAGGAGAAGGAGCTCCTTGTAGTAGGAAGCACTTCCCGGTTGTTGCCCCAAAGCCCGTCACGTCCATGAAATTATCAATCTCTGAGCTGAAACTTAAGGAACGCTTTACTTCATTGTAGGATATCACTGCTCTAGGGTGGGAAAGTTTGCTGCCAACCTAAATACATATGCATACTGTATACATATACATACATACATATCAGGGGTAGGTTGCTACTGGCATTACTGCTGGTTTGGTGCACGCGCAATTTTGCACACATGTGCAGTTGACCATAAATAGGTCTGCGCATGCACAGAACATTAAAAAATGGGAAAAACCCCATGCTGCGCCGACCGGGGAACCTGTTTGGAAGCATGGCATGTCTGGGTTGCTGCCGGTTCCAGTGACCCAGGCCGGCAAACCACTACCGGTTCGGCTGAATTCATCCGAACTGGTAGGAACCCACCTCTGATACATATGTGTATGTATATGCATATATGTATGTGTATGCATGTGTATTTGTATATGTATAATGGGAAGGTGTATGTATATAAAGTGCTTTGACAAAACAATCATTCCCCTGGCTCAGCTGATAAGGGAGGAGAGCTTGTGGCTTAGAGGTTAATATAACTGCCTAATATGTAAAGACAGCCTAAATTCGAATCCCAGCAAGGGTACGGCTAGCAGATGAGAGTTAAATAGCTTACACACACACACACACACACACACACACACACACACTCACACTGTATACATACACACAAACACATATTTGTATATATAGTATATATAGCCTTTATTGTCATTGTACAAAATAAATACAGCAAAATTGGTTTTAGCCTCACTGGTGCAATCCATGACAAGAAATACAAACAACACAAATAGTATAATGAATAATCCCAATGCAAGTAATTAGGGGAAAAGAAAAGAAAAAAGAAAAACTAGTCATACGTTTCTGTGTGCGCCTGGAGTGATTGTGGTTGTGTTTATGAGTTTGACAGCCCAAGGATAGAAAATGTTTTTAAACCTATTTCTTTGGCTGGCTATCCTTCGATGTCTTCTGCCCAATGGTAGAAGTGCAAAGAGACACTGACCAGGGTGTGAATCATCTCTGAGTATCTTCTTTATTCTGCTAAAGCAGCGAGATCTGGCGATGTCATCCAGTGGTGTTGGAGGGCAACCAATGGTTTCTTGTGCCGAGCGTGACCCGTCAAAACCGCGGTCCACTAAAGCGCGCCCGATCAAAGCGCGTACGTGACGTCATCAGCAGCGCGACAAATAAAATTAAAAATAAATTAAATTAAAATTAAAATTAAATTAAAGCAAGCCGATTCACGTAAAGGTAAGGGTTTAGGGTTAGGGTTAGGGTTAGGGTTAGGGTTAGGTTAAGGGTTAGGGTTAGGGTTAGGTTTAGGGTTAGGTTTGGGGGGGTTAGGTTTAGATTTACACGTTAATTTTAAGTTTACCGCTCACAGCGTGCTGTTTTCGTCGCGCTGTGATGACGTCACGTATGCGCTTTCGTCGAGCGCGCTTTAGTCCACCGCGGTTTTGTGGTGGAACCGTGCCGAATTGATCACTCTCTTGTATATGTATATTTATATATCTATAGAAGATAAGGAGATAGGCAATAGGGAAGATGAGAACAATGAGGGTAAAACTACCTTTGTAGGTACTAGAAATGCTATCAGATGCTATCAGTGTTAAATCTCATGCCTCTTTCTTTCTCTCTTTTGATCCCATTCAGTTATTCCACCTCCAACGATCCATATTGATAATTACGATGAAAACTCCATAAGCTTTACCCTCAGACTAGATGCCAACATTCAGGTGAGGCATAGTCTCTCTTTCTAACTGCTGCCACTTTTAACTATCTGTAAGGTTGATTCCCCCCACCCCAAAAAAAAGTTGCACCCTCAACAGCTTTCCTTAAGTGGGAGCAATTGAAAATAAAAAATAAAACAGAATTTTGGGAAGGGAAGGGGAGAAATTCTCTAGTGTGTGTTTATGTGTGTGGGTGCAGTTTGGTGTTTATAGTACCAGTTTACAACTCCTGAGCAGGAGAATGTTTAATTATACCAATCTATACATATAAAAATGGCTCTGTGTGTGTGTGTGTGTGTGTGTGTGTGTGTTCCAGTATAACTCTAGAACGCCTCGAGCAATTTCAACCAAACTTGGTACACAGATGACGTACACCCTGGAAACAAATACTATGGGGGTAAGACACCCCTAACACCCCTTGAGGTGTATGTTATGGTAAGATACAGCCTGTTGTGCCTTAAAATGGCTTCTACTGTACTGCTGTAATATGGCTTCTACTGTACAGCGCAGTGGAGTTGCCATGGTATTAGCTTCAGAGTACTCCACAAGGGGGCTCCCTCTGGTAAGGGAGGAAATCCAAAATTAGAAATTACTTTTGGTCTGGACATGTTCCCCCTATAAATAAATACTTGGGCAACGTCAGTGTCAGCGTTCCAAGTATCATGTAGAATTAAATCAGAGTCCAAGGCAAAACGATCCTTAAAGTTCCAATTTAATAAAGCAGACATCTTAGCATATTTGTGTAATCCCAATTCTGGATGTTACATCAGATTCCCACCCAGATGAAAGTTCATGAACTTGTCCCCAAGCCCACAAATCCATCACATGGTCCAATCTTCTTCTTCCACGCTGTCATCTCCACCCAGCTACTTCAGGTCAGGTGTAAAAGTGCGGAGACCAAAGATGACCTTGGTCTTCTAGAAAAGAATGACAACAACACATTCCACGATCCTACTCCGTTCTATTCCCCGCCTCCCATCAACTATACTAATGAAACAGCATAATGAAACGAGAGCAAGTGTGGCAGGCCAAAGATCCTAAAAGGAATATAATTGCAGGCCTGACAGTCAGGTTATCAGCTAGTTCTACATAAATACATTATTGAATATTGGCCAGAATCTAAAGAGCCAAAATAGGTTTCCTTCCCTGATTTCACCCACTTTTCACTTCTGTTCACAATAATCCTTTCTCTTTTGCCCGTATTAATTTTTCTCAGATATACTGTATGTCAAGAGCCAGGCCCATTCCTTGAGCAAATAGAAGAAGTCAAACCTCTTTTGCCTTCGTTTCTGCCTTCTCAAATGGCCTTTTGGTGATGGGGTTCTTTTTGTTCACTCACATAAAACACCCCCCCCCCCAAAATATTGATCAGCTATTTTATCTGCCCGTCTTGCACATTTCGTGCTGCTGGTTGACAGGTGAACGGCTACGTGGTGAAAATTTTCTGGACTTTTGACACCCACCGACAAGAAAAAAGATCATTGTTTGTAGATGGAGGGAAGTCCGCTCAAACAGGTAAGATGATCTGAGCAAAACTACCAGGGAACAGGGAGATCCAGTCCCCAAGAGACCCTTAACCAGGGACTCTTGAATCGAATCAAATCCTTTTATTGTGCTGAAAAGTGAATGGAATAGAATGGAATGGAATGGAATAGAATAGAATAGAATAGAATAGAATATGGAATGGAATGGAATGGAATAGATAATGGAATGGAATAGAATGGAATATGGAATATTGAATGGAATGGAATAGAATAGAATAGAATATGGAATGGAATGGAATCGAATAGATAATGGAATGGAATAGAATAGAATAGAATATGGAATGGAATAGAATAGAATGGAATATGGAATATTGAATGGAATGGAATAAAATAGAATAGAATAGAATATGGAGTGGAATGGAATAGAATAGAATAGTGTTCTGTGCGCTTTTGGCGTTTAGTCATTCCGGCCACATGACCACGAAGACGTCTTCGGACAGTGCTGGCCCTTTGGCTTTGAAACAGAGATGAGAACCGCCCCCTAGAGTCGGGAACAACTAGCACATATGTTAGAGGGAAACCCTTACCTTAGAATAGAATAGAATAGAATAGAATAGAATAGAATAATGGAATGGAAAGGAAAGGAAAGGAAAGGAAAGGAAAAAATAATAGTAGAGTAGAACAGAAAAGAACAGAATAGAATAGATTAATAGAGTTGGAAGGGACCTTGGAGGTGTTCTAGTCCAACCCCCTGCTCAGGTGGAAAACCATCTACCATTTCAGACAAATGGTTATCCAAATCGTCTTAACAACTTCCAGTGTTGGAGCAACTTCTGGAGGAAATTTTCCCCCCCACAAATTCATGGTTCTCACTGACAGGGAATTTCTCCTGTCTTCCCCAGTGAGGAATTTGACTGCTCAGACGGCATATGAAATTTCCGCCTGGGCGAAGACGGAACTGGGGGACAGCCCGCTCTCTTTCGCGCACGTGGTGACCCGCGGCACGCGGCCGTTCCCCCCCAGCTTGAAGGCCAAAGCGGTCAACCAGACAGCCGTCGAATGCAACTGGAGCGGGCCAAGGAATGTGGTAAAAAATCGCGATTTCTTTGATTCATCCCATGGACTGAAAATGTTTGAAAACCCAGGGGCTAAAGCAGGCAGGCATTACTGCCAGTTCGCTCATGTGTGCACCATGCACACATGTGCAGTGCAAATTAAATTGTTCTGTGCATGTGCAGAAGCAAAAAACAAGATGGCGGTGCCATAGAGAACCGGTTCTGGGGCATGGCAGGCCTCGGTCACTGCCGGTTCCAGCAATCCAGGCTGCCACTACCACTACCGGTTCAGCCGAACCAGTCTGAACTTGTAGGAACCCACCACTGGGCTAAAGGATTCTGGGACGTTATTCCCAGAAACGCAGAATTAGCATGTTTATTAATTCTTCCTTATTTCATCTCTACCCGGGCCAGATATATGGCATATTTTATGCCACGTCTTTCCTGGAACTCTACCGGAATCCTAGCAATGCGACTACAGCTCTCCACAATATGACCGTGATTGTTAACAGGGATGAGCAGTACTTATTCCTGGTAAGGATGGACATTCAATTAATTCCTTTTGGCAATTTCTACAGAAACGTAACTTACTGCAATTTACCGTATTATACTCTGTATTTTACATACTGGAGTATAAGACGCACCAAGTTTTTGAAGAGGCAAATTGAAAAAAAAATGGGGACCTCCCAAAAATGGCCCATTTTTCACAAAAACGGGCCCATTTTTTGTCAAAAAGGGGCATGCATAGCCTTTAAGAGGCTTCCAGAGTGCTCCTGGGGGTGGGGGGGGGCAAAAATGAGCAAAAAGCTGCCCATTTTTTTGCTCATTTTTGCCCTCCCTGGCCCTCGGGAGACTCTGGAAGCCTCCTAAAGGCTATGCACGGCCATTTTTGAAAAGGGGTGGAGTTTCGGGAGGCAAAAAAAATGCTGTATTCCGTGTATAAGACGCACCCAGATTTTCACCCTTTTTTTTTGAGGGAAAAAGGTGCGTCTTATACGCTGAAAAATATGGTAAATACAGATGAGAGAGGGGGTTTGAAAGTTGTTCCTGTAGGATCCTTCAATCAGATGTCTGGGTGGGGTCATACCCTGTGCTAAGCTGTAGTTTAGCTTAGAGTGAGTTTTTTTCTTCCTATCATGGTGGGATTCACGTTCTTTGATTGAGTGATTGGTGGAACACAAGTTATGAAAGAATGGAAACCATGAGTTTGCAAAGAAAATAAACCAGTTCATGTCGGTTAGATTCAGGCTAAGCTTCGTGATCTGGAAAATCCACATTGTGCTTTTCAGGAATGAATTGCTCTATTGCAGGGATCAGCAACCTGCAGCTCTGGAGCCACATGTGGCTCTTTCATCCCTCCCCTGCGGCTCCCTGTCGCTAGTCGGCACCACAATTTTGAGAGGAGCTTCCAGTTCGGGGTGGGGGGCGGAAGCCAGGAGGAGACTTTATGGCAAGGGGTGGGTTTTCCGGTCAGCTCAATTGATAGGGCTTTCGGTTAGGACAGGTAGAGGAAAAAGGATGCCGCACTAGGAGGAGACTCTATGGTGGGGAAACCGGATTTCCAGTCAGCTCCAGAATTGAACAGGAGGCTTCCAGTTAGGACCTTTGTGGCTCTTTGAGTGTTTAAGGTTGCTGATCCCTGCTCTACTGATATCTCGCTTCCTCCAGGTGCGAGTTATTTCTCCGTACCAAGGTCCACCCTCAGATTATATTGTTGTGAAGATGATTCCTGACAATCGCCTTCCCCCGCGACACCTTCACGCTGTCCACCTATCGAAAACATTTGCCATCATTAAATGGGAGTCGCCTTACGATTCCCCAGATCAAGATATGGTAAGAGGGTTGCGCCAGTCCATCCTTGGCCCAACATTGACTCTACATATGGTTTGGGGCGGGGGGATCATGATTATAATTTTGATAAGTGCTTAGGACAGGAAATATGTCCAACCTCATAAGTGGCAATGAGAAGACTTTGGAGCGTGGTTAGCCTTGATAGATTAAATAGAATTATTGCTTTGAGGTCATCACCAATCTGGGGAAGATACATTCACTTGGTTGCTTGGGTTTGCCTGAATCTCACTGAGGGATCCTGTTGTCTGTGGTCCTCACAAGGTACATTTTGTGGCCCGCCGGTGGCCAGCAGAGCTGGCAGCAGAGTCGGACAGTGAGGAGGTTGGGGAAGAACATGGGCCAGTTCTGGGGGTTGAGGAAAGCTCAGACGAGGGCTCTGCGTCGGAAGCAGAGAGGGAGTTAGACAGCAGTGAGGCAGAAGAACAGCTGGAGCCTGTTCCCAGTGTGCGCATGTGCAAAGCTGCCAGAAGACAAGAACAACTAAGAAAGCAGGGTCGACTTAAGAGTAAAGCCACACCTTGGAGGTGATTGGCCCCTCCCATAGGAAATAAAAGAGGAACAAATGGGGAGGGGGCTTTTGCAATTCGTTCCTTCGGTCTGGAAAGTTCTGCTTGTGATTATAAGAGACTCTGTGCCAAGATTTGCTTTGCCCTGAGTTTGGAAACTAGTTATTTGGCAGCGCTCCAAACGAGATAAGGTGCGTGTGGATAAACATTCCTCTGAAAGACTGTTTGCTAAAGCCTTGCTGACTGTGAATGAAAGGAATTCACAGTCGTGTAAATAAAAGAGGTTTTGTCAGGACCAAGACTTTGCTTCTTGCTTTTTAAGGAAGCCTGGCTCAGAACAGTAGAATACCAGACCCTGCTTGGTGATCTGATCCATAAACATGGAACCCTGAAACCCATGAACATGGAACTATAGTGCCAATATAGGATGCTAGCTTTTGATTCCAAGGTTAATTATTTAATTAACCCAAGATCAATACTGCCCTAGGTGAGATTTAGTTTTTTTCAGACAATGGATCTCTTTTTTCCATAAAGCAGAGTCGTTCAACCTTGTCAATTTTAAGATGCATGGACTTCCTGGCTGGGGAATTCCGGGAGTAGAAGTCCATACAGTGATGAGTTTCAAAAAATTTTGGAAGCTCTTCTGTGGGTGGGGCCTGCTTTCCGGGTCCACTGGTGGAACCTCTTCTAACCAGTTTGGTAGATTTGACGAACTGGTTCTACCGAATAGGTGCGAACTGGTAGGAACCCACCTCTGAGTCCATACCTCTTGAAGTTGTCAAGGTTGAAAGACACTGTCCTAAAATGATGCTCCAACCAGAATATCCTGCCTCTCCCCTGTCCTGAGTCTCCACTTTTGCTTCTCCCCAGCTGTACGCGGTGGCTGTGAAAGACTTAATAAGAAAGACGGATCGAAACTACAAGGTGAAAACCCGAAACAGCACGGTGGAATATACCATCAAGAAACTGGATCCCGGCGGAAGATACCACATCGTTATACAGCTAGGAAACATGAGCAAAGAAGCTAGTTTGAAAATCAACACAGGTAAGAGCATTTTGGCCTAAGGGCTGAACATCCTCTAGAGCATGATGATGTTTTGAAGGGGTGGGCTTCAAACGTTTTAGCAAGGGGTTCTCTGCCTGGTTGCTGGGTGGGTGTGGCCATGGTAGGGGTGGCCAAGTCGGCATTCTGTACCAAGTCAGAGGCATTTTTGCCCTCTCCAGGCTCCGGGGGCTTTCCTAGAGCCTCCGGGAGAGCGAAAATGGCCTCCCCGTATTTCCCGACCTTCCGGTAGGCCCATTTTTCACCCTCCACTTACCTGCATCCAAAATGGGCCGCGTGGGCACTTCTGGGAGGGGCGAGGTGGGGTGGGCGGGGCCCAGAGGTGGGTCCCTACTGGTTCGGACTGGTTTGACCGAGTAGGTAGTAACTTGGCTGGACACGCAACCAAATGGGTTCTATCGGCACCCCCATCTTGTTTTTTGCTTCTACGCATGCGCGTGTAGCGTGCATCAAGTGCTCATCCCTGAGCAAATTGGCAGTAAAAGAAGCTGGAACCCATCCCTGGTAGGGCCAGCCATGAGTGGGATTTGGGGGTTCTCTGAACTGCACAGAATCTGAGCTAGAGGTTCTCCTGAACCCCTGCAAACCTCCAGCAGCTCCAACCCTGGTGAGCCCCATTGAATTCAATGGGTCTTCCCCCCCTGCATTTACTAAGAAGTTGCTATTACATTTACCTGTCGTATATCCACCTGTGTCTCCAATGTTTGTTTCAGTATCCTTGGCTGCACCTGATGCTTTAAAGATTATACCAGAAAATGACCACATCCTGTTGTTTTGGAAGAGTTTAGCCTTGAAAGAAAGCAAATTTAATGAAACCCGGGTAGGTGGCAGTTGTGTTACAATGACACTCTTTCCAATCTCCACTGCATTTTATTCCAGTGGATTCCTAGGGTTGCATGCAAATTGGTTGCATTCACACAGCACGTCAAGCCACGGTTGCCTAAATGGTGGTTTGTTGGTTTATTTTCATTGCGCAGGACCCATATACAAAGCATGAGTGGCACATCACACCGCCAGGGGTTAAGTAACAGAACAAATCCAAAACAAAATCGCTTTCTTTGTGCAATACAGTATTATTATTTGTTTAAATGTGCTAAGGTGTCTGCTTTATTAAATTGGAACTTTAAGGATCATTTTGCCTTGGACTCTGATTTAATTCTACATGATGCTTGGAACGCTGACAGTTAGATAACAGATTAACAGAGTTGGAAGGGACCTTGTAAGTCATCTAGCCCAACCCCCTGCCTCAAGTAGGAGACCCTACACCATTTCTGACAAATGGCAGTCCCATCTCTTCTTGAAAGCATCCAGTGATGAAGCTCCCACAACTTCTGAAGGCAACTTCTGTTTCATCGGTTGATCGTTCTCACTGTCAGAAAGTTCCTCCTTGTTTCCAGATTGAATCTCTCCTTGGTCAGTTTTCATCCATTATTCCTTATCCAGCCTTCAGGTGCTTTGGAAAATAGCTTAACCCGCTTCTCTGCGTGGCAGCCCCTCAAATATTGGAACATGCTAACATGTCTTCCCTGGTCCTTCTCTTCACTAGACTAGCCATGCCCAGGTCTGGACATTTTCCCCCTATAAATAAATACCCAGGCAATGCTGGGTTATCAGCACTAGTTCTAAATATTTCCATTCACCTTGAAATAACTTGTTCTTTCAGGGGTATGAGGTGCGAATGTTTGACAGTGGGACCAATACCACATCGTACCTGGGGAACACGACAGAGAATGTCTTCAAGGTTTCCCACCTGAAGGCCGGCCACAATTACTCCTTCACGGTGCAAGCAAGATGCCTCTATAGTGGGCAGATGTGCGGAGAGCCTGCAACTCTTCTCTACAGTGAGCTGGGAAGAGGTAGGAGGAATGTCTCCATCTCCTTGTTGTCACTTTTGGGCAGCTTCTCCACTTCTCCATCTTTGTTTGGACCCCCCAAAATAGCAGAGAGAGAGAGGGAGAGGCTGCTGTGGCTTCCTGTCAGCTGAACCCACCACTGGCTGGACCAGCCCTCCCCCATCCCCTCCCTCTCCCTCTCCTCACCTGGCCTGAGAAGGGAAGGGCAGGTGTTGGAGATTCGCTCCATATTCCAGAGCGGGAGCAAAGCTTCATCTCTTGCTGGGTGTTGTGGGTATTTCTTCTGGTCCTTGTTGATGCTGCGTGACTGGGAGAAATGCAACTTCTGCTCTGCCCCAAGACACTGGCTGGCCCGTGAGATGAGAGAGAGAGAGAAATGGGAGAAAGAGAGAAAGAAAGAGAAAGAGAGATGAGAGAGAGAAATAGGGAGAGAGATGAGAGAGAAAAGAGAGATGAGAAAGAAAAAGAGAGAGATGAGAGAGAGAGAAAAGGGAGAAAGAGAAAAAGAGAGAGATGAGAGAGAGAAAAGAGAGATGAGAAAAAGAGATGAGAGAGAAAAGAGTTGAGAGAAAGAGAAAAGAGATGGGAGAGATAAAGAGAGATGACAAGTGAATGAGAGAGAGAAAAGAGATGAGAGAGAAAGAGAAAAGAGATGAGAGAAAGAGAGATGAGAGAGATAGATGAGAGAAGTGAGTGAGAGAGAGAAAAGAGAGGAGAGAAAGAAAGAGAGATGAGAGAGAGAAAGATGAGAGAGAAAGAGAAATGTGAGATATGAAAGAGAGAGAGAAAGAGAGATGAGAGAAAGAGAAAAGAGATGAGAAAAAGAGATGAGAGAAAGAGATGAGAGAGATAGAGAGATGAGAGAAGTGAGTGAGAGAGAGAAAAGAGAGATGAGAGAAAGAAAGATGAGAGAGAAAGAGATGTGAGATATGAAAAAGAGAGAGAGATGAGAGAAAGTGATGAGAGATGAGAGAGATAGAGAGATGAGAGAAGTGAGTGAGTGAGAGAGAGAAAAGAGAGATGAGAAAGAGAGATGAGAGAGAGAAAGATGAGAGAGAGAGAGAGAGAGAGAGAGAGATGTGAGATATGAAAGAGAGGGAGAGAAAGAAAGAAAGAGATGAGTTTAGATCCTTCCTCATGTTCATATATTTTTTTCCAGTTGGCCAATGTCAGATCTTCTGCTCAACAATCGCAGATTGAGAATGACTTTGGCCTTATTCTGAGAACTTCTTGGTGTCAAGTGAGTCTTCGTGAGTTCTATTCTTTCATCTTTTTCTCTTCCCCCCTTTCCTATCTTTCCTCTTTCTGTAGATGGTGATGCCAGTGCGTCCCTATTGGGCAAATCTAAGGATGTTGCTGCCATTGTGGTGCCCGTCTTGTTCCTCTTACTAGTGACAGTGGGCGTTGGGTTTGTGGTCTTGTACATGAGGCATCGAAGACTTCAAAATAGCTTTACGGCTTTTGCCAACAGTCACTACAACTCCCGACTGGGCTCCGCCGTCTTCTCCTCTGGGGACGACTTAGGTAAGTGAGGTCCAAGTCTTAGGTGGAATTCAGAAGCGCTGCTGGATTTACAACAAGCCTTCAGGATGTGCCTGCTCTACCTGGACTGAGCATAAATAATTAGCTTGGTAAATTTCCACTGCAGCCATCTCCAGCGTCCATTGGAGTTAGGTGGCGAATGAATGAATGATTCAATGATTCAATTTGGGTTCCTTTATTTAGTTTGGAGAGTTTGGATTAAGTAGCTTCATTGGGCTTTTCAGATAGATGATAGATAGATAGATAGATAGATAGATAGATAGATAGATAGATAGATAGATAGATAGATAGATAGATAGATAGATAGATAGATAGATAGATGATAGATAGATAGATAGATAGATAGATAGATAGATAGATAGATAGATAGATGATAATGGATAGATAAGACAGAGAGAGGGGGGGCAGGCAGGCAGGCATAGACAGATAGAGATATAGACAGAGACAGATATAAATGATAGATACATAGATATAGATGAAGATAGATTGATGAGAGAGGGAGCGGGAGAGAGAGAGAGAGATGATAGATAGAGAGATGGTGCATAGCGGGATGATGAAGAAGATAGATTGAGAAGAGAGAGAGGATAGATATAGAGAAAGAGAGATGATACATATAGATGATGATGAAGAGGAAGGTAGATTGATAATAGATAAATAGATAGGCAGACAGATGATAGATAGATAGATAGATAGATAGATAGATAGATAGATAGATAGATAGATAGATAGATAGATATAGATTAGATAGATAGAGGCAGGCAGGCATAGACAGATATAAATGATAGATACATAGATATAGATAAAGATAGATGAGAGAGAGAGAGAGAGAGAGAGAGAGAAATGATAGATAGAGAGATGGTGCATAGCGAGATGATGATGAAGATAGAGAAGAGAGAGAGGATAGATATAGAGAAATAGAGAGATGATACATATAGATGATGATGAAGAGGAACGTAGATTGATAATAGATAAATAGATAGGCAGACAGATGATAGATAGATAGATAGATAGATAGATAGATAGATAGATAGATAGATAGATAGATAGATAGATAGATAATCCCCCCCCCTTTACATAATGGATCTACAAATAGTTATAAGCTTCCTCATCCCTATTTAACCAGAATACTATATTAAATGAACAAACATTTCAGGTGAGGGGATCTCTTATCTGATAATCATATTGACCCAACATCCAATCATAATATATATGTAACAGGTAATATAAAAAAGACCCCAGTCCACAGATTACACCACACATTGCACTAATCTTCAAATCCCCCCTGCGTTCGCCATCTTTTATTGGGCTTTTCCAAAACTGATGGTTCTATGGATCACGGTGAGGACGTGATCCTTCAGGCCCACCTCCACACTTCTTCATGCCTTGAATGTCTCTCATGGTCACTATATGTCAGCGTAAACCTTGTGCCTTGATTTCCCAGGCGATGAAGACGACGAAGCCGCAATGATCACGGGTTTTTCAGATGACGTCCCCATGGTAATAGCGTGAAGAACGTTTCTGGTTTCCGGAAAGCGCAAAAATAATAATAATAATAATAATAATGGTGTAAATATTTTATTTGATAAAGAAAAAAAAAGTCAACTGTTTATTTTAAAAAAGAAAACTGAAAAGCACTTTTGAGTTGCAATACATTATTTTTGTATCGGCTGAAAAAGAAAACAAAACAGACAAAAAAAAATGACGATTACACTTTGTAGCAACACGGCTGTGAAATTTCAAATCGGGTGGATGTAGTGAGTATTTCTGTGGTTGGGTTTTTTCCCCTTCTTCTTCTCCTTTTCCAAACCTTCAATTTAGTCTGAATGCTTCCTGAGCACAGCTTTGATTCTGAGGTCTTTCCCATTGGCAATGACTTTGATCCTCTGAGAACTTGTGGGTACCATGTTTTTCGCTCCATAAGACACACTTTTTTGTCTCCCAAAAGTGGGTGGAAATACCTGTGCGTCCATCGGAGCGAAGCCCCACCCACCCACCGGCCCCCATCTGCTGGCTCTTTTTGGCTTCGCGCACCCTGTTTTTGGCCTCGACGCGTCCCACATTTGGCCTCGACGCGTCCCACTTTTGGCCTCTGTGTGCCCCATTTTTGACCTCTGCACACCCTGTTTTTGGCCGCAACACATGCCATTTCTGGCCTCTGTGTGCCACGTTTTCAGCCTCCACGCACCCCGTTTTTGGCTTCGATGCATCCCGTTTTTACCCTCTGTGTGCTCTGTTTTTGATCTCCGCACACCAAGTTTTTGGCTTCGATGTGTCCCATTTCTGGCCCGTGTGCCCCATTTTTGGCCTCTGTGCACCCCATTTTTGGCCTCCACACACCCCATTTTTGGCCTCCACGCATCCCATTTTTGCCCTCTATATGCCGCATTTTTGACTTCCGCACACCACATTTTTGGTTTCAATGTGTCCCATTTCTGGCCTGTGTGCCCCGTTTTTGGCTTCCGCATATCTCGTTTTTGGGCTGGACGCGTCCCATTTTTGGCCTCTCTATGCCCTGTTTTCGATCTCCACAAAGGGGGGACACGCAGAGGCGGAAAACGGGAGTGTATCGGTCAGGTGCGTCTTATGGAGCAAAAAATATGGTAGTTGAAACCTTGGGACTTCTAGCTTTGAAGAAGTCAGATGGAAACCGAAGGATAGCCTGTCATCCTTGCAACGTGCATTAATGAAATGGTATGGCCTCATCAGGTTCTCCGTTGACCTGTGTGGTCAATGGAGGCTCTCCATCATTCCGGCATCTGGATTTTCTGATTTGTCTTTGGAGACACTTCGCTTCTCATCCAGGAAGCTTCTTCAGCTCCTCGAAGACGTTCCGCTTCTCCTCCCAAGAGCTGAAGGAGCTTCTTGAATGAGAGGCAAAAACATCTTCAAAGAAAAACCAGAAAGTCCAGTTGCCTCTTGAAAAAACAAAGCATGAGACAACCATGACCTGGATGAAGGAGAGCCTCCATAGACATTGCCCGGGACAGAAGTATTTCCACTTTCATTGTCTCCATGGGGTTAAACCACTGCAGAATTTTTCTCCATGAAGTAATGAATCAAAGAAGAAGCTGAACATCGTTGAATCGTTGTCCGTGCCAGCCATAGGATGCCAGTCCTTTATTTCTAGTCTGACCTCTGCTGGTTGACTAGATATCATTCAGAGATTTGTGGGAATCCTCTGGAGTCGTTAGTTTGTCCACCTTGTGGGGGGAAATGCTGATTTTCTTCTTCTGTTCCTTGAGTGGTGATTTAGAGTCTCACCTTTTAGAAGGCGACAACATCACTAAGTTTCAGCTCACTTGAACGCAAAGCACAGGTAAGATCCCTTTAAAAAGGTAAAAAAGGAGAGAAATGCTCTGAAGATGCGCTGAGCCAGAGGTTGCACATTGCCTGACGCTCTTCTCTGGTACCAATAAAGAAGAATATTTGTAGCTCAGGGTTGACACAAGGGGGCCCTTGGTTCTCTCCGAGCTAACTTGTTTTCTCGCAGACGTTTCGGTGCCCGACTAGGTAACCTCATCAGTGCTAGCATCAATCTAGTTTGGGTAAGGAAACGTCTTCAGGGAAACAAGCAAGCTTAGGGAGCATCAAGGATCCGCTCTTCTCTTGGTTCTCTGGAATCATTTCAGACCAAACATTGATGATTTTCTTCAGTTTGGATCCTGGAAATAAATAGAAACAGCCACACACACCTAGTGGTGGGATTCAGCCAGTTCGCACCTATTCAGGAGAACCGGTTGTGAACTTTCTAAGCAGTTCGGAGAACCGGTTGTTGGAAGAAATCTCCTTTTGTTTTTTCCCACTTTACAGGGCTAATCCTGTAAGGAAGGTAGGAAGGAAACATTCTGGTGTTGTTTCTAGCCTCATCTTTATTGCCCTGCTTACAGAAACTGCCTCTCCAGTTAACCCTTATTACCATTGTAACAGCTACAGTGACGCGTCCATCGATGTGAGTGATGTTGAGTTGGCCACGCCCACATAGTCACATGACCACTGAGCTATGCCTACCCAGGGTGGTCATTAGGGCAGAGAACCGGTTGTTAAATTATTCGAATCCCACCTCTGACACACACCCTAAAGCAGAGTAATCACAGTTTGGAAAGAGGACACCGAAGTCCCTGACGAAGCCTCAGAGAAAACCCCAGAGATGTGATGGTCTCTGCTCCCTTCTCAATGGGCCTTCATTGAGGGTCTCCCAACCTTGGCAACTTTTAAAACTTACGGACTCCAACTCCCAGAATTCCATGCCGGCTGCGGAATTCTGGGAGTTGGAAGTCCACAAGTCTTAAAAAGCGGCCAAGTTTTGGAGACCTGCCTTGCGCCCTCAAGCACGAAGCCTTTGGTCAGCAAAATCTTCCCGCCTACCGGGGGGAACGTGACTTGAGTCGCTTACAAAATGTTCTTAAGAAGTCGATTCCAGATTGAAAGTCAAGATGAGACAAGATACGACATTTTCTACGGGATGAAGACCAGATCATAGAAGCAGGGAAGATGGAACAATATGGGTAGCTTAGCGTCAAGGATGGGGCTTTGATTGTAAAGTCACAAATGCCATTATCCTCCACTCCTTACCCAGCTTAGTTTCCTAATTCCCGTGTGTGTGTGTGTGTGAGAGAGAGAGAGAGAGAGAGGGAGAGAGAGAGACAGATAGATATCTTCATTCTTTGAAATGTAGCTGCTACAAACCCCTGTAGTTTTTTTCAGGGACATTTGCTCAAAATCTATATCCCAGGTTCATGGAAGTTTCTTCGAAACAACCTCGTTCTCTCAGGATCAATCTCAACCATCTTCAGGTTTTCTTTCTATTTGTGTGTTTCTTTTTCCTAAGCAAAAAAAAAGAAAGAAAGTTATTTAAGAAAAAAATGTTCAGGAAATCTATAATTATGTCTATATCTATCTATAAAGAGAGAAGGAACCGTTGGTTCCTGAAGGTTTTACATTGACCGAAAGACAAAAATGATCTTTATATTATGTTTTATAGGAGGGGGTTGGGGTTTAATTCCTGGGTTTATTCTTTTTTTATTATTTTTGGTCGGTTCAACTAATTTATTAGGAAATCTGCTTTTTTGACCAGAGTTCCAAATTCTCAAGTCATGCACATATTGTTGGTTAGCGACACGTCACTTTAATCTATTTTTTTTCGCTAAACTTTGTTTCCTGTCTCCTGTAGTTGCAAATCTGGCGTTATTGCCGCAGCAAAACCACAAACACAGCCTATTTTTTAAATCTCTGAATACTTTTTCATGCTTTTGTGAGAAAGTAAAAAAAAAAAAAGGTCAGGCGGGTAGAATGAAAATCTTACTAAGTTGTCACACCGAGGGCTTAAATGTTTTCTGCAGATTACTTTGCACGTGTTCATAGATGCAAAAACAAAAACGAAACAAAAATGGTACAACAATTCTCTCTTGTTCTGGTTTTTTTTTCCTCTTGTTGCTTCGTCTGGAGTCTGTAGAAGCTGAGGCAGCCTCAGGGGTTTATAGCAATAGCAATAGCAGTTAGACTTATATACCGCTTCATAGGGCTTTCAGCCCTCTCTAAGCAGTTTACAGAGTCAGCATATTGCCCCCAACAACAATCCGGGTCCTCATTTTACCCACCTCGGAAGGATGGAAGGCTGAGTCAACCTTGAGCCGGTGAGATTTGAACCGCTGAACTGCAGATAGCAGTCAGCTGAAGTGGCCTGCAGTACTGCACCCTAACCACTGCGCCACCTCGGCTCCTGTTTCGGGATACAGCCCCACTTCGCAAACAATATTTTATGAAACAGGACTTTCTATTTGTTGACATGGAAACGTCAATACAAACAATATGTATCGCTATGCATAATAGCAATAGCACTTAGCCTTATATGCCGCTTTGCAGTGCTTTTACAGTCCTCTCTAAGCTGTTTACAGAGTCAGCCTCTAGGCCCCCCCCCCCCCCAAACAATCTGGCTCCTAATTTTTACCCACCTCGGAAGGATGGAAAGCTGAGTCAACCTTGAGCCGGTCAGAATTGAACTCCTGGCTGTAGGCAGTTAGCCTGCAATACTGCATTCTAACTACTGAGGAAGGAAGGAAGGAAGGAAGGAAGGAAGGAAGGAAGGAAGGAAGGAAGGAAGGAAGGAAGGAAGGAAATAGCAATAGTGCTTAGACTTAATACTGCTTTACAGCCCTCTCTAAGCAGTTTACAGAGTCAGCCTCTTGCCCCCAATCTGGCTCCTCATTTTACCCACCTCGGAAGGATGGAAGGCCGAGTCAAACTTCAGCCGGTCAGAATCAAACTCCTGGCAATTGGCAGAATTAGCCTGCAATGCTGCATTCTAACCACAGCAAGCAAGGATGGATGGATGGATGGATGGAAGGAAGGAAGAAAGGAAGGAAGGGAGAAAGGAAAATAGCAATAGCACTTAGACTTACATGTTGCTTCACAGTGCTTTTACAGCTTTCTCTAAGCGGTTTACAGAGTCGGCATTATTGCTCCCAACAATTTGGGCCCTCATTTTACCCACCTTGGTAGGATGGAAGGCTGAGTCTGAGGAGATTCGAACTGCCAAACTGCAGGCAGCCGGCAGGCAGCAGAAGTAGCCTGCAGTACCGCACTCTAACCACCGCACCACCACAGCTAATGATGTTGATGTTGATGTTTTGGTAGCCTCGGTGGCTCATTGGGAGACTCAAGGAAACTCTGGGCTGGGATTAAAACCCTTCCGTGCTTTTGAAGCTCCACAAACAGTATGATACTTTGGGGCCTCCTTGGACACTTAATTGTTCTTCAAACTTGTTTTTCTGAGGGCTTTGGCCCTCCTTCCCTCTATCGCAGATGAAGCTGGGGAGGTGGGGGGGGATAGGAAAATAGATGTTGGCGGGAGGTGGGGTATATTAGATCAGAGGAGGTAAGGCTTGGCATCACGTCATCTACAATCCGTTAGCATCATCTGTGGTTGATGAGGGTGATTCAGTTGAAGTCCAGAACATTTGCGCGAGGGAAACCTAGTTGTCTACTTCGGCCCTAAACCTTCAGATCTGTGTCAGAACCTCTCCGTGAATGAAGGCAAATAACTCGAGACCATATTTTAAAGTACTACCC
The DNA here is from genome assembly GCF_051295495.1 of Thamnophis sirtalis. Taxonomy (NCBI): domain Eukaryota; kingdom Metazoa; phylum Chordata; class Lepidosauria; order Squamata; family Natricidae; genus Thamnophis; species Thamnophis sirtalis. The sequence goes on along the minus strand of NW_028261382.1, from coordinate 95,392,841 downwards.
AAATGGATCTTCATTAAGTACTTCACCCCCATTTTCCATAAGCTCTTCTCTAATCCAATGATTCTAATGAGCCGCGGTGGTGCAGTGGTTAGAGTGCAGGAGTTTAGGCTACTTCTGCTGACTTCCAGCTGCCTGCAATTTGGCAGTTCAAATCTCCCCAGGCTCAAGGTGTGACTCAGCCTTTCCATCCTTCCGAGGTGGGTAAAACGAGGACCTAGATTGTTGGCGGGCAAGAGGCTGACTTTGTAAACAGCTTAGAGAGGGCTGTAAAGCACTGTGAAGCGGTATATAAGTCTAAGTGCTATTGCTTCACATCTGCCGACTGCTAGCAGTTCAATCCTAACCAACTCAAGGTTGACTCAGCCTTCCATCCTACTGAGGTCAATAATATGAGGACCCAAATTGTTGGGGGGGGGGGAAGAGGATGATTCTTTAAACCACTTAGAGAGGGCTGTAAAAGCACTATGAAGCGGTATATAAGTGCTATTGCTGTTGTGACTTGATATTTGCTTCCGTTTCTATTAGTGGCCTTTATTTAAAAATAATAATAATCCCAGAAGCTGGAATGGTGGTTCAATTGTCTCTGAAGGGAGATAGTGTCTCATCTTGTTTCAATTCTAGTTATTGCCCGGAGTCCTTCTCTTCCTCTGGATTGAGAAGGAAATCAATTTATCCTGTGGACTGTTTGTTCACGGCGAGCAAGTCACATCAACATTTTTGGGGACGGTGAAAATATGGTGGCGTATGGAACCCTGGAGGAGGATCCTTTTGGATTAAAATGGTTAATTACCTAGGTGATATTTTGGGATAGAAAACAGAGGGTGTCCCTCTGTTAGTTCTTCAGGATTTATCCATGCTTTTCCCAGGTTAATGTTACAGGATCCAATCTGGGTTGCTCACCGGGACCAGAGTTTTAGTCTTCTGAACTTTCGGACTCATGGTGGAACCCATCCCTCTCTACTGGAATGTGTGCATTGGGCTATGCCAGGGGTCAGCAACCCGCGGCTCTGGAGCTGCATGTGGCTCTTTCATCCCTCTGCTGCGGCTCCCTGTCTCCAGTCGGCACCACAATTTTGAAAGGAGCTTCTGGTTAGTGGGGGAGGGAAGCAGGGCGCGAAAGGAGGAGACTCTATGGCAAGGGGCGGGTTTTCTGGTCAGCTCAATTGATAGGGCTTTCGGTTAGGACAGGTAGAGGAAAAAGGATGCCACGCTAGGAGGAGACTCTATGGTGGGGGAACCGGATTTCTGGTCGGCTCCAGAATTGAACAGGAAGCTTCCAGTTAGGACCTTTGTGGCTCTTTGAGTGTTTAAGGTTGCCGACCCCTGGGCTAGACAATGTTCCTCCTTATGGGGGGGAGGGGGAGGAAGGAAGGGAGAGCTTAGCCATGCTGACCTTGTTGAGAAGCAGGTATTTAGTTGGGGTGTTTTAACTCCTGACCGCTGTTCCAATTATTCCTGTTGTACGAACCAAAATTGTTGGTAAGAGTTTTTGTTTGGGTTCCTTGAACTCCAAAAGTGGATGAATTCAATAAGCAGGTTGAGTGTGCAAAAGACACGCAAAATTACATGTTCAGACTCTTGAGATCTCACCTCTTGTGTTTGTCTTCCAAGGATGCCTTTTGACACTTAAGCCCAAGTGAAACACTGCCGATTGCAGCTCCTAACATGCTCTTGACTGGTGCCTCTTGAAGGTCATGGCCACCTTGAAAATTATCTTGCGTTGTTGATCTCTCTCTCTCTCTCCCCCCCTCCCTCTCTCTCCCACCCCTTTCTCACTCACATCTATCTATCTATCTATCTATCTATCTATCTATCTATCTATCTATCTATCTATCTATCTATCTATCTATCTCTATCGATCGAGCTATATTTCTATCTCATCATCTCACTATTATCAATTGTCATCATCTATATCTATCATCTCTATATATCTATTTATATCTGTCATCTCTATCTCAATCATCTGTCTGTCTATATTTCTATCATTTGTCTATTTATACTCTCTCTCTCTCTCTCTCTCACACACACACATCTATTTATCATCTATTGTCAATCATCATCATCTATATCTATGTATCTATCATCTCTGTTTATATCTGTCATCTCTATCTCAACCATGGCTGTCTATATTTCTATCATTTCTCTCTCTCTCTGGCTCTGTCTCTCTCTTTCTCCCCCCTCTCTCTCCCACTTCTTTCTCACACACATCTATCTATCTATCTATCTATCTATCTATCTATCTATCTATCTATCTATCTATCTATCTATCTATCTATCAATCATCTATCATCTATCATCTATCATCTATCTATTATCTATCTATCTATCTATCTATCTATCTATCTATCTATCTATCTATCTATCTATCTTATGTATCATCTCATTATTATCAATTGTCATTATATCTATCATCTCTATATATCTGTCTATTTATATTTGTCATCTCTATCTCAATCATATGTCCGTCTATATCTCTATCATTTGTCTATTTATACTCTCTCTCTCTCACACACACACACACACATCTATCATCTATTGTCAAACATCATCATCTATATCTATGTATCTATCATCTCTGTTTATATCTATCATCTCTATCTCAATCACGGCTGTCTATATCTCTATCATTTCTCTCTCTCTCTCTCTCTCTCTCTCTCTCTCTCTCTCTCTCTCTCTCTCTCTCTCTCTCTCTCTCTCCCCGCTCTCTCCTACCCCTTTCTCACACACATCTATCTATCTATCTATCTATCTATCTATCTATCTATCTATCTATCTATCTATCATCTATCTATCTATCTATCTATCTATCTATCTATCTATCTATCTATCTATCTATATTTCTATCTTATGTATCATCTCACTATTATCAATTGTCATTATATCTATCATCTCTATATATCTGTCTATTTATATTTGTCATCTCTATCTCAATCATATGTCTGTCTATATCTCTATCATTTGTCTATTTATACTCTCTCTCCCTCTCTCTCTCTCTCACACACACATCTATCATCTATTATCAATCATCATCATCTATATCTATGTATCTATCATCTCTGTTTATATCTGTTATCTCTATCTCAATCATGTCTGTCTATATATCATTTCTCTCTCTCTCTCACTCTCTTTCTGTCTCTCTCTCTCTCTGTGTGTCTGCCTCTGTCTCTCTCTCTCTCTCTCTGTCTCTCTCTCTCTCTGCTGAATAGCATCCTATCGTAGCTTGCCTAACAAAAAGGCCAAAATGAAATGGACCATACACAAAGGCTTGACCTTCGAAAGGGGGAAAACTCTTGCAGAGTTGACCAAGAGGTATTGTGTTCCTTTGGGCCAGTGGCCAGTTCGACAGCCAAATCCGGCAGGTGGTGCTAAAGAGCAAAGGAAGAAAAGCCAAATAAAAAAATTAAAAAAATCCACCCGGAATGACAAAAAGCAGATGTGATGCACCTCGTCTCCGTGCCAATAGCCTTGGGCCTGCTTTTGTGCTTCCTAATTAAAGTCAAAACACTCCCTGCTATTGAAGATTAGGAATACCAACTTCTCAGCGCACACAAACGTCTCGGATCTCGGATTTAACTTTTAAGGCCACCGTCTCTGGGCTAAGAAACATCTGGATAACCATTAGGATGGTGGCTGCAAGAAAATGGAGGAATTCTTTTTCTTTTTTCTCTCTCTCTCTTCTTTCTTTTTAGCTAAATGGTGAGGTCACCACGCTATTGCCTATCCAGATGTGGCAATCCAACTTGCCTATTTCATTCAGCCCACCTGAAATGAATTTGCTTTCTTCCGCCTCTTGGTTTTGCATAGGTCTATCCTGATCTATAAGGGACGTGGTGGCTCAGTGACTAAGATGCTGAGCTTGTCGATGAGAAAGGTCTGCAGTTCGGCGGTTCGAATCCCTAGCGCCACGTAACACAATGAGCTCCCGTTACTTAGCTTCTGCCAACCTAAATTCAAAAGCACATAAAAATGCAAGTAGAAAAATAGGGCCCATCTTTGGTGGGAAGGTAACAACGTTCTGTGCACCTTCGGCATTTAGTCCTGCTGGCCACATGACCACGGAGACGTCTTTGGATAGCGCTGTCTCTTTGACTTTGAAATGGAGATGAGCACTGCCCCCTAGAGTCAGGAACGAGTAGCACGCATGTGCCAGGGGAACCTTTACCTTTATCCTGATCTATCTGTGGCTACTTTTCCTTCAAATCTCCTGCAAAATTCTCTACTGCAAAAAATAAAAATAAACCGAGCTATGAAAGGCAGAAATCAGTACTGTGTTATTAAGTTAGTCTTCCATGCATATTAATAAATCTAGATTTGTGTGTTGTTTTAAGTCATTCGAGCAATTTAAACAATGAAGTATCGTTGAGATGTGAATCTAATACAAATCTACCTTCATTTCATTGTTTAAATTACATACAGACATATATAGCCCACCTCGTTATTTTAAAAAACCTCACTACAGTCCGTGTGGGACAAAATAATAAAGAAATGAGACATCATCTTTTAGAACAAAGCCACAGTCCCCTTTGTTTTTCAAAAGACCCACAACCTGTGTTTTTAACAACCCACTTTGCAGCCAAGAGTATAACATCACAATGCTTTTCTGTCTAGGATAAAAACTCTTGAAATGTGCAAAATGGGGAAAACTGGCGCCCTTTTGAAACAGTTTTTGGTGGGTTTCCATTTCGCATATGTAGCATTTCTGATTTATTTTTAATTAAAAAGCTGCTTGTGAAAAATAAAGGCACTGTGGATGATGAAGGATTGAGACAATGGTGAAATTCAAATATTTTTTTAACTGCTGTTCTGTGGGCGTGGCTCGGTGGCCGTGGTGTGGCTTGATGGGCGTGGCAGGGGAAGGATACTGCAAAATCTCCACTCCCACCCCACGCTGGGGCCAGCCAGAGGTGGCATTTGCCGGTTCTCCGAACTACTCAAAATTTCCGCTACCGATTGCCCAGAACCTGCTGGATTTCACCCCTGGATTGAGGTATCAACCCTTGGGCAGGGCCGCCGAGAGGATGGCTAAGTGCTAGAACAAGACTAATATGGTCCCTCAAAATGTAATGTGCGTGCCACATTGCACATACCCCCCCACGCATGTGCGTGTGACACCCCTGCACCAGAGGTGATATTCAGCAGGTTGTTACCAGTTCTGGAGAACCGGTAGTGGAAATTTTGAGTAGTTCAGAGAACTGTGTAAATGTCACCTCTGGCTGGCCCCGCCCCATCTATTCTCTGCCTCCCAAGTCCCAATTGATTGGGAGGGAAAGGGGATTTTGCAGTATCCTTCCCCTGCCTTGCTCACCTAGCCACACCCACAGAACCTGTAGTAAAAAAATTTGAATCCCCCTGCACATGTGCATGTGATGCCCTGAATGTCCCCCCCCCACATGCTGGGTGGGGGACATGCTGGGAGGGGGGGGGTCAGTGCTTTGCCAAAGAACCATGAGGTCTCCATTTCAACCTCCTTGTCAATACCTGCAGTTATTAAGTGAATCACATAGCCATTAAGTAAATCCTCCTTTTCCCTTTCATGGGCCCCTTTTGAGCTCCATGGGCCCCAGAACAATGTATTGACTGTGCCCCCCCTCCTTGGGTCTGTTCTTGGGTGGTGGTGGTGGGGAATAGCCTTTGCTTAAAGCACAGATCAAGCAAAATATGGATTATTAACATTGTGAAACGTTGCAGCACCACCAGATTACACCAGGGGGCAGCACGGACTTTGCTCCCTTCTGCTTTTGCTCTTTCCCTGTGAGAAATATTTTGGGTGGCTTCCAAAAATTATTTGTTCCAGATGAGTCCTTGCTATTGTAATATTTTGTTTAACCCAACCCAATCTAAATGAAGTCGGCATTAAGGGTACGGCTTTTTTTTTTTTAAAAAAAATTATTATTATTTAATGATACTCGGCAAAAACCGAAAGGCCCAGTTCTTAAAGAGCCAAAGAGCCTCTATTCACATTTTGACAGCTGTTAGCCCTTTGAGCTCCCAAGTTGACATTAACAATAGGACTTTTGTGGAAGGAATATTACCAGACTGGAACTGAATATACATATTGGACCGAGATGCCCAAGTCTAGATTTCTCTTTGAAGATTAGATTTACCAAGTCAAAGGAGAAGGACAATGAGGCTAGAAGACAAACCTTGAATCACAAAGAAGACATTCGGGCTTTTGCCGCGATGCGTCTTCGTGATATAGTATTGACAATATGGTGGCAGCCGGAAAAACGATGATCTTCCCTCCAAAGCAGATTTTAAACATTGCGGGGGTCGTTGGGCATCATTGGAGTCATTTCTGTAGCATTTCACATTTTATCTGATCAACAGGTTATTGCTAGATTTTCGAAGGTATCCAGAAAATATAAGGTAGGGTAGGCCAGGGGTCACCAACCTTTCGGAGCTCAGGGACCACTAAATTCATAATTTTAAATCCCGCAGACCACTAATATGATCTGCCTAATGACTGGGTGGGTGGGCGTGGCTAGGTGGTCATGTGACTGGGTGGCCGTGGGCAACTCGATGTCACTCATGTTGAGGGGTGCCTTGCCAGCCTCGACGCGCTCCTCCCCTCCCAGCCATTCCTCGCCTGCCTGCCCAGGCTCCTTAGGGCCCCAACAGGAAGCAGTTGCTGGAGATAAGCAGCCGCCATGAGAAAGAGTTGGGAAAAACAGCTCAGTTCAAATTGGATCTGACCGAGAAGGAGGCTCAGCAGAAGCTCCTCACTGAGGACTAGGAGCATAGGCTTTCCAAGCGGAGGGAAGACCTGCGGGAGTTCAAGGCCAGGTACCGGCGCCTGGAGGCTCAGTGGGCTGAGATGGTGAGCCCATTCCAGGCCATGATGCAGTCCCACTGGAACAAGGCCCTCCGGCTCTTCGCCACCAGTGGTGCTTCCCTCCAGCCTTCGCCCAAAGCCCCCCACCAGGAAGCTGAAGCAGACCCCAAGTTGGAATTTCTGCCCCCCTCCGACCTGCACAAAAGACCCCAAAGTGGGAGACTCTCTGCAGCAACACAAGCGTTCATTGCACGTATCTGTCAGCACTCCTCCATTGAGTAATTAGGAAAGAAAACCACGAGACTCCATTGATAGAAATCAAGTGTACTTTTACTAATTATAAATGGTCAGAAGCGTAGCAAAGCGAAGACTGGTTATTTAGGCGCGAAAGCGATTGATATATAGAATAACCCATTCCCCACCCCTTGGCATCCCAGTTACAGTCCAATCATAATTCTCCCAAGTGTCAGGTGCGAGATAACTTCGAAAGGCATCACCAAGATGGAATGTCGGTGCCGTTGGCCTTGGCGGGAAACCTCCTCCGCATGCGCAGTAAGACAGGCAGCAGAAACTCCAGAATCTTCCTCCAGCACAATTAGTAATCCCCTCCCAAATACCATGCCCCCTCTCCCCGTTTCAATGGCAGCCGAAGCAGCAGTAAAGCAGAGGCTGACAGTATCCATTGCAGGGTCTGTAGTTTGAGGACTCCTGATTTGAGTGCAATACAAAAAATGCAAATAATTTTTCTTTGAACCACCAACATTTTCTCATGGACCACCAGTTGGTTACCGCTGGGGTAGGTGGAACCAAAAGGATCTCTGATCTGGGAGTCCCTGCTTGCAAAGTGATCAAATGCCAACGATTGCTTTGAGGGGGGAAAAAAAAACCCCGGTGATTTATAATCCGTGCTTAAAAACGGCCTCTGCATACTCTGTGCAAAATAGCCCCAGAAAAATTCTGTATTTCTTGGCATCCTTGTCAAACAAAGGCATTCTGGGCCATAAGGGCACATGAACAGCTCCTCGCGCTTAAATGGGCTTATGAGTAGAGCGGTGTTTTTTTTTTCAAACTTTGCAGCTTTAACGCACTGCTATATTTTTCTTTGTGGGTTCTTCTCCATTGAGAGAGAACTAGAGATAGCAATAGCAATAGCAGTTAGACTTATATACTGCTTCATAGGGCTTTCAGCCCTCTCTAAGCGGTTTACAGAGTCAGCATATTGCCCCCAACAACAATCTGGGTCCTCATTTTACCCACCTCGGAAGGATGGAAGGCTGAGTCAACCTTGAGCCTAGTGGGATTTGAACAGCCGAACTGCAGAACTGCAGTCAGCTGAAGTAGCCTGCAGTGCTGCATTTAACCACTGCGCCACCTCGGCTCTTGGATGTGAGTGACTCCATTTGTATCGCTTAAGCAAGCCACCTGTGTTGAGTTTGACCCCACTTCGATATTTACTGCAGCAAAAGCCTGATTTCCTTAAAAAAAAAGGGGGGGGGCTATCCCAATGATGGAGAACCTTTTCAGCTCCGAGTGTCCAAACCAGAACGTGTCCGAGTTTGTTGCATAAATTCAAATCCAGAAAGCCCACACAGATAACTGATTCAGCTGGATTCATTAAAGCCTTTATATACCTAAGAATAGATGGATAAATGTACAATACCAACAGGTGGTTCTCCCAAGTAAACACAAGGCAGGAGATTTACAGGCAAACACAAACAGTTAGTTTCCTATCAGCAGACAAGCCCAGACAGCTAGTTTACTTCACAGAGCAGCAGGCTGCTTAAGTTTCTGTTTCAATTCTCTGCGCAGACTCAGATCTGTTTAAACTCCCACTGGCTGACTTCGTTGCTATGCCTATTCATTGGCTGACCTTGTTCCCATGTCTCTCCCAGTCATGAATATTTTAATAGAATGTGCATGCGCCGAAGACCAGCTGGCTGGCGTGCGCATGCCTGTCTTTTGGGCATTTTTGGCTGTTTTTCAGGCCATTTTTCAGGCCACTTTCCGGGCTTGAAAATGGGCTGAAAAACAGCCTGTTTTGGGGGTGTTTTCTGGGCCATTTTCTGGCACTCCAGTGCCCATAAAGACCAGCTGGAAACCAGAAGAGCAGCTGGCAATGGCACGTGTGCCCAAAGAGAAGGCTCTTTGTGCCATAATTTCACCATCACAGGCCTATCCCCTGCATTTTTCATAGCAATAGCAGTTAGACTTATATACCGCTTCATAGGGCTTTCAGTCCTCTCTAAGCGGTTTACAGAGTCAGCATATTGCCCCCAACAACAATCCGGGTCCTCATTTTACCCACCTCGGAAGGATGGAAGGCTGAGTCAACCCTGAGCCGGTGAGATTTGAACCGCTGAACTGCAGCTAAAGTCAGCTGAAGTGGCTGCAGTACTGCACTCTAACCACTGCGCCACCTCGGCTCTCTCATAGAGCTGGAAAAGACCTCAGAGATAAATGGCTATCGAATCTTCATCTTGAAAACCTCCAGTGATGGACCCAACCTCCAGAAGACAAACTGTTCCGCTGACTAAGTGATCTGAAATTTCTCCTGATTTCCAGGTAGGCTCTCTCTCCGCCCAGTGTCCCCCAATTGCTTTTTGTCCTGCCCTGAGGTGCTTTGGAGAATAAATCAACACACACTTCCCTATGACAGACCTTCAAGCGTGGAAAGATGGTCTCCCCAAGCCTTCCCTTCATTCGGCTAAGCATACCTCATTGCTGGTCCATACGATATGATGAGGTTGGCATGCTCCAGGTCCCAGTGATTCAGCAATGTCATTTGGTGGGCTTCAGGAAGGAGACTTCTCAGGAATGGTCCCTGTCTCCTGGAACATAATTCCCCATCCCGCTTCTCCGAGATTCATCGTAGCTCTCACTCTGGCTCTGTTTAAAGAAGCCGTGGAAAGCTAGCTCTATCTCCAGGCCTGAGTTAGAGTGGGTGGAAGGACCCATTGTGAGATGATTTGGTTTTTCTAAATGGTGGTTGGTTCTCCTGATTTGAGGTGTTTGAGATTGTACAGTGTATTTTGTATGCTGCCCAGGATCATAACAGATTGGGGTGGGTGGATGGATGGATTGATGGATGGATAGATGGATAGATGAATAGATGAATGGATAGGGTGGATGGATACGAAGGATGGATGGATGAATGGATGAATGAATGAATGAATGAATGAATGGGATGGATGGATGGATGGATGGATGGGATGGATTGGATGGATGGGTGAATGAATGGGATGGATGGATGGGATGGATGGATACGATGGATAGATGAATGAATGAATGGGATGGATTGGATTGGATTGGATTGAATGGGATGGGATGGATGGATGGATGGATGGATGGATGGATGGATGGATGGATGGATGGATGAGATGGGATGGATTGGATGGATGGATGGATTGGATGGATGGGTGAATGAATGGGATGGATAGGATGGGTGGATGGATGGATGGATGGATGGATGGACGGACGGACGGATGGATGGATGGGATGGATGGATGGGTGGGTGATGGGATGGGATGGATGAATGGATAATGGGAGGGAGGGAAGGAAGGATATAATGAATGGTTGAGGGTGTGTGGATGGATGGGTGCATGAATGAAACGAAGGAAGGATGGATGGATGGATGATGGGATGGATGGATGATAGGATGGATGAATGGATGATGGGAGGGAGGGAAGGATGGATATAATGAATGGGTGAGTGGGGGGTGGATGGATGGGTGCACGAATGGAAGGAAGGAAGGATAAGGCACTCAGTGGGAGATGGAACAGCTAGGACTGAAACAACATTTACTTCATGCAAGGCAATATTATTGACCTCAAGCAAGCGTGCTTCGGTTTCAGTTTTGTTCTAGGCATTCCTGGTATTCATTTATCCGGAAGGAAATGCCTTTGTTTTAAAATAAAACTGGCAGACGCCATCTGCTCAGAATTTGCATTTAGGGGGGAAAAAAATCAAAACAAAAGGAAGCAACTCACATTCTTGTTTCAAAGAAATTTGCTGCCCAATTAATTTGGGGCATTTTGTTAAGTTGATTGAACTGTTTTTTCCGCAATTAAACAGCAAGCATTCTCAACACAGGGCTTTTCCCTTCCAAACAAGGTGTATCAACTTGGCAACATACCTTCTCTAAGGAGTTGATGTTGGGGCTTTGCTCTGAATATCTGGAATAATAGAGTTGGAAGGGACTTTGAAGGTCTTCTAGTCCAGTGTTTCTCAACCTTGGCAACTTGAAGATGTCCGGACTTCAACTCTCAGAATTCCCCAGCCAGCATTCACTGGCTGGGGAATTCTGGGAGTTGAAGTCCGGACATCTTCAAGTTGCCAAGGTTGAGAAACACTGTTCTAGTCTAACCCCCTGCTTAGGGGGAAACCTTATACCACTTCAGATTAATGGTTATCCAACATCTTCTTAAAAACCTCTAGTGTTGGAGCATTTACAACTTCTGGAGGCAAGTTGTTTCACTGATTAATTGTCCTCCCTCTCAGGAAATAACTCCTTAGTTCTAGGTTGCTTCTCTCCTTGATTAGTTTCCACCCATTGCTTCTTGTTCGACCTTTGGGTGCTTTGGAAAATAAATTGACTCCCCCTCTTCTTTGTGGCAGCCCCTGAGATATCGGAAGACTGCTATCATGTCACCCCTAGTCTTTCTTTTCATTAAATGATACATACCCAATTCCTGCAACCATTCACTGTATGTTTTAGCCTCCAGTCCCCTAATCCTCTTTGTTGCTCTTCTCTGCCCTCTTTCTAGAGTCTCCACATCAGGGGTGGGTTCCTGCCAGTTCTAACCACTTCTATAGAAGAGGTTCCACAAATCTACAGTGCCGTTTAGAACCGGTTCCAGCTCCCTCCCCCTGCCCGTCCAGACATCATCAAGATGAAGAGCGAGAGGAGGAATTCTGGGAGTTGAAGTCCACAAGTCTTAAAGCTGCAAAGTTTGAACACCCCTGGGAGTTTTTTTCTAAAGGGTTAGGGGTGCAAGGGTCTTGTAACTTGACAGCTTTAAGACCTGCGTGCTTCAAATGCCAGAGTTTCTGTGCCAACATTTTGGTTGCTAAACAAGAGCGTTGTTAAGTGAGTTTCACCACATTTTACAAGTTGGCCATGCCCACCCAGTCACATGGCCGGCAAGCCACTCCCACCCTGTCACATGGCCAGAAAGTCACTCCCACAAAGCAGGCCACACCTACAGAAGAGGTTGCATTCTGGGGAAAGATGGTCCTTCAAATAACCTGGTTTCAAGGCCATTAGGGCTTGGTAACATCTAACTCTTGAGTTTTTGCAACTCTAGGCAGCAGACTTCCTGCTTCAGTTAAAACCCCAGTGCTGCAACTTTCCAAGAAGCAGTAATGGAATCATCATATGGTGCTCAGTTCGTATCCAAACCTCACCAGCTTCAGTTTCAAAAGCTATAATAACAGCTTGGAATAAAAGTTTGCCATCAATGACCTCGGTCATTTCCCAGTCTGTGGTCTTCTGACCACCCCTTTTCCCAAGCTGCCAATAAAACATCTGTTTCTCTCAAATCAGTGCCCTCGTTTTGGGGGTCTTCTAACGCCCTGCAGGCTGTGACGTTGCCCTGTTTTTTCTTCACCTGGGCAATTGCTATTCCCTAGTGTGAGAGGTCTTAAGACATCTGGAAAAGGTGCGAATTCTATTTAATTAGTTCGAGGGCTTGAGATGCTGTCATCTTTCTGCTCCTTATAGTAGGATTTACTTGCTTCTCTTGATACTTCCCCACTTCAGTTTTGGTTCCTTAGCTCTGGGTAAACTTTAAAAGGAGGGGTGTGGGCTGCTGAGGGTTCGCAGGGGTTCGAAAGAACCTCTAGCTAACTTTCTGTGCAGTTTGGAGAACCCCCCAAGCCCCGTTTATCTAACATTTAAACAATAATACTGCATTGCACAAAGAAAGCGATTTTGTTTTGGATTTGTTCTGTTACTTAACCCCTGATGGTGTGATGTGCCACTCATGCTTTGTATATGGGGTTGGGCTAGATGACCTACAAGGTCCCTTCCAACTCTGTTAATCTGTTATCTAACTGTCAGCGTTCCAAGCATCATGTAGAATTAAATCAGAGTCCAAGGCAAAATGATCCTTAAAGTTCCAATTTAATAAAGCAGACACCTTAGCACATTTAAACAAGTAATAATACTGCATTGCACAAAGAAAGCGATTTTGTTTTGGATTCTGTTACTTAACCCCTGGCGGTGTGATGTGCCACTCATGCTTTGTATATGGGTCCTGCGCAATGTAAATAAACCAACAAACCACCGTTTAGGCAACCGTGGCTTGGCGTGCTGTGTGAACGCAAGCAATTTGCATGCAACCCTAGGAATCCACTGGAAGGCCGAATAAAATGCAGCGGAGATTGGAAAGAGTGTCACTGTAACACAACTGCCACCTACCCGGGTTTCATTAAATTTGCTTTCTTTCAAGGCTAAACTCTTCCAAAACAACAGGATGTGGTCATTTTCTGGTATAATCTTTAAAGCATCAGGTGCAGCCAAGGATACTGAAACAAACACTGGAGAGACAGGTGAATATACGACAGGTAAATGTAACAGCAACTTCTTAGTAAATGCCGGGGGGGGGGAGACCCATTGAATTCAATTCGGCTCGCCGGTGGGGGAAGCTGCTGGAGGTTTGCAGGAGTTCAGGAGAACCTCTAGCTAAGATTCTGTGCAGTTTGGAGAACCCCCAAATCCCACTCCTGGCTGGCCATGCCCACCCTGTCCCTCCCTTCCCAGGAGTCCCTACATGATCCATTTTGGATGCAGTTAAGTTCAGGGCATGCACGGAGGCTCATGAAGGGCGAAAAATGGGCGTACTGGAAGTTTGGGCCAATTTTCGGCCTCCCAGGGGCCTCTGGAGCCTAGGGAGAACATTTTCGCCTTCCAATCCTTTGATTCTATGGTTCCATGATGCCACATTTCAAAATCCACCCTGGAAGATGTATATTGCACTTGTATACTGTTGCTCTTTAATTCCAGTGTAAAAATAGGACAAGCTGAATATAATAATAGATAGTAGAAATACACCGAGGGGAGGAGTAGAGGGATAGAAGAAAGAGGGGTAGAGAGGGTGGGAGAGAGGATTGAAGGGAGGGTGAGAAGGAAGGGAGGGAGTGTATTGGGAGAGAGGAGTGGTAGAGGGGAGGGGAAGTAGGGTAGAGGGGAAGGATGGAGGGAAGATGGAAAGTTGGAGGGGGGCGAAAGAAAGGGTGTATGGAGGGTCGAAGAGGTACAAGGTGGCGCAGTGGTTAAAATGCAGCACTGCAAGCTACTGCTGGATCAGCAGTTCAGCGGTTCAAATCCCACCGGCTCAGGGTTGACTCAGCCTTCCATCCTTCCGAGGTGGGTAAAATGAGGACCCAGATTGTTGGGGGCAATATGCTGACTCTCTGTAAACCGCTTAGAGAGGGCTGAAAGCCCTATGAAGCGGTATATAAGTCTACTGCTATTGCTATTGCTATTTTGGGGGGTATTATTGACAAGAGGAATGGCTGTGTTTATTGTTTAATGTTATATGGCCCCGGTTGTGCACAGTATATATGTGACTGTACAAAAATGAAAATGGAAAATAAAAACACATTTACAGAAGAAGATGTATGTTCGCCACAGGCAATGAGGTTAAGGCCAGTCTTCTGAGTCTTTAATCCAAGCAATCCAACTCTTGAGTCTTCTGTCTCCATTGAACAAATTGTCCATTAATTGTACGGGGATCTCAGGGGGTAGAGGAATCAAAAGTTGGAATGAAGATTGCCGGGAGAAATATCAACAACCTCAGATATGCAGATGATACCCCTCTAATGGGAGAAAGTGAAGAGGAACTAAAGAGCCTCTTGATGCTGGTGAAGAAGGAGAGTGCAAAAGTTGGCTGGGAACTCAACATTAAGAAAACTAAGATCAGGGCATACGGCCCTCTCAATTCCTGGCAAATAGATGGGGAAGAAATGGAGGTAGTGACAGATTTTTTAAGTAAGTCAGTAAATCTTTATTACGGTCAAAGACCAGCAAGTGACAGATTTTATTTTCCTGGCCTCCAAGATCACCGCAGACAGGGACGGTAGCCAAGAAATTAAGATGCTTGCTCCTGAGGAGGAAATCTATGGCAAATCTAGACAGCATCCTAAAAAGCAGAGACATCACCCTGCCAACAAAAGTGTGTATAGTCAAGGTGATGGTTTTCCCAGTTGCAATGTACGGCTGTGAAAGTTGGACCATAAGAAAGGCTGAGCGCCAAAGAATGGAGGCCTTTGAACTCTGGTGCTGGAGAAGACTCCTCCGAGTCCCTTGGACTGCAAGGCCATCCAACCAGTCAGTCCTAGAGGAGATCAACCCTGACTGCTCTTTAGAAGGCCAGATCCTGAAGAGGAAACTCAAATCCTTTGGCCACCTAATGATAAGGAAGGACTCCCTGGAGAAGAGCCTCATGCTGGGAAAGATGGAGGGCAAAAGAAGAAGGGGACGGCATAGAATGAGGTGGCTTGGATGGAGTCACCAAAGCAGTCGGCATGACCTTAAATAGACTCCCGAGGATGATAGAGGAGAGGAAAGCCTGGAGGAACGTGGTCCATGGGGTCATGATGGGTCGGACACGACTTCGCAAGTCACAACAACAAGGGATGCATTGCGATGGTTTCTCTAGCTGGCAGTCAACCAACGCAACCATTGTTTATATAAAGAGGTTTCATTATCCTTCCATTCCCTTGAGAAGGGAAGATTTTCTTTAGTCTTGAGGCCCATCTTGGACCAAGCATCGCATTGTCTGTTGGGAGAAGGGAAGGGTGTCATGAAATAATTCAACTGCTTGTGGCTTCAGGCTGTGCTCCAGTTACACAGAGGGACACACTCCTTTGGCTAAAATCCACCCAAGTAATCCGACTCTGGGATTTGTATGAGCCCCAGTGTAACCCTTCGAGGCTGGCTTTTAAGTAGGCCAAGTAGATGCTTTAAAAAACTTCCCCTTTCATTGCTACGAAGGCAAGACAATAAAAGGGAACTTTTGTACGTGGGTTGCTGGGGGGAAAAAAAAAATGAGGAAAGTCAGATATATTACATTGCAGCCTGAATGGGCTTTGAGAGACGAAGGGCTTTCAGCCCCACCCACCCCTTTCGGCCACAGAGTGAAGCGTGACAACAACACACCAGAATACAGGGATGTATGACCACAATTTGCATTGCGCAATTTGCATGGCGACTTTTTTGTTGTTGTGCCAGTTCTTGAACAGTTCACTGCAGTTGTTAAATGAATCACGTGGTTTTTAATTAATAAATAAGTCCATGCTGGTTGCCCAGAGCCTGAAGGTTGGTCATATAACCGTGAGGATGGTTGAAAAGCGAGGAGTGATTCTAAGTCACTTTTTTCATTACCCTTGCAACCATACAAGAGTTGTCAGCTCTTGGTCGTCTGCTGTTGATGTCTACCAGGTTTTTCACACTGTAAGACAAAAAGTAACATATATATTTGACAGATTAACAGAGTTGGGAGGGACCTTATAGGTCATCTAGTCCAACCCCCTGCCCAAGCAGGAGATCCCTACACCATTTCTGACCAATGGCAGTCCAGCCTCTTCTTGAAAGCCTCCAGTGATGAAGCTCCCACAACTTCCAGAGGCAACTTCTGTTCCGTGGGTTGATTGTTCTCACTGTAAGAACGTTCCTCCTTATTTCTAGGTTGAATCTCTTCTTGGTCAGTTTCCATCCATTATTCCTTGTCTGGCCTTCAGGTGCTTTGGAGAATAGTTTGACCCCCTCCTCTTCATGGCAGCCCCTCAAATATTGGAAGACTGTTATCCTGACTCCCCTGGTTCCTTCTCTTCACTAGACTAGCCAGGCCCAGTTCCTGCAACCATTCTTCATATGTTTTAGCCTGTGGCTATGAGTTGGACTTGGATTACTGGGTCCCAAGCATGGTTCAAGTCTTCCCCCATCAAAGGGTTTTGGGGGGACAAGTGGAAGGTGGGGGTGGGCACTAGGTTTATTAAGCTTTAAAAACTCAGCTGGGTACCCAAACATGTTCACTGTTCATGGGCTAACTAACTTGGCTACGGGATAAATTTATTTTGGGATGTTTGTAATCTTTATCTTGTTTTATGCGTCTTCACCATTTAAAAACTTAACAAGCCGCCCAGAGTCACTCGGGGTTGAAATTGAGCGCACAAATAAATAAATAAGATAAGCACGGGCTGCTTCCAGAACGGAGAGGAAAGGAATGTATCAAACGGCTCCTTCGAAGCTGTGGTTTAGCAAAGAATATGCCAATTTTTTTTCCAGATCAAAGGCTATTTCTGGCATTGGTGTGGCATTCCTAGAATAGTCACTGCTGGCTCTGGGGAGGGGAAAAAAACCACCCAGAATTTAATTTAATGTAGACCTATTTTAACATAATTAAGATGATAACTCTCCAAGTATTTAATAACTTCCCTTTCTATTGTTGAAAAGCCATAATTGACAGCAATGTTGGTCCAGCCTCTCCTCCCTCAAATTCCTTCTCTCTCCACTCCCTACGGATTTGCAGGCACCAAGGCGAGCCAGAGAGATTTCAGCTGTCATGGCGGCTTGCTGGTCCTTTCAATCATTTGTCCAACGAAAATTTTAGAAGAGGGAAAAGAATGAAAAATACCAGGACAGAGAGCGGAGAAAGTAATTTACAATACAAAGCTAAAGGAAGTAATAATAAAAAAAACATATTGTATAGACAAAGCTCTAATGCTGTGCAGTCTGTCTTCAGCTTTGTTCGTCAGGATTTCGACAGATTATATTGCAAGTTTTCTGATGATTTTTGTTATCCTTCATTGGCATTTGGTGAGCTTTTTTTAAATGCCTGACTCTCTCTCTCTCTCTCTCTCTCTCTCTCTCTCTCTCTCTCTCTATCTCTATCTCTATCTCTATCTCTATCTCTATCTCTATCTCTATCTCTCTATCTCTCTATCTCTCTATCTCTATCATCTATCTATCTACAATATCTATCTCTTGATCATCTCTCATGAATCATCTTTATCTCTTTATAATTACCTATCTCTCTCTCTGTGTGTCTCTATCTTCTATCATCTCTCTGTCTTTATCTGCCTGCCTATATCTGCCTGCCTACCCGTCTATGTGACTGACTGACTGACTGACTGACTGTCTGTCTGTCTGTCTGTCTGTCTGTCTGTCTCTGTCTGTCTGTCTGTCTATCTATCTATCTATCTATCTATCTATCTATCTATCTATCTATCTATCTATCTATCTATCTATCTATCATCTGTCTGCCTATCTATTTATTATCAATCTACCTTCTTCTTCATCATCATCTATATGTATCATCTCTCTATTTCCCTATATCTATCCTCTATCTCTTCTCAATCTATCTTCTTCATCATCTCGCTATGCACCATCTCTCTATCTATCATTTCTCTCTCTCTCCAATCTATCTTTATCTATATCTATGTATCTATCATTTATATCTGTCTTTGTCTGCCTGCCTGCCTGCCTGCCTGCCTCTATCTATCTATCTATCTATCTATCTATCTATCTATCTATCTATCTATCTATCTATCTATCTATCTATCTATCATTTTTCTCTCTTTCATCTCTGTCTGTCTTTCATCTCTGTCTGTCTTTATCGTCTGTCTGTCTGTCTCTCTCTTTCATCTCTGTCTGTCTATCTTTATCGTCTGTCTGTCTCTCATCTTTTCTTATGTTCGGATTCCCATTTCAATTGCACGAAGGGTGAGAGTCAACGTGCCTTTTCTTCAGCTCATTTCGGTTCCAACTTCTGCCCCGGGGATTGGCTTCCTCGGAACCAATAAAGTCTGCCTTTGCCCACCAATGTCCTAGCAACAAGCCTTGTTCCAATCCTCATCTAGCAAACTGGACACCTGAAGCATTACATCACAAAGAGCAGCAAAGCAAGGAGGGCCAAGACATGGAAGAGGGGGGGGGGAGAGAGAAAGGAAGGAAGGAGGGGGGGGGAATCTGTCTGCTGTTGAGTTCATTTAAGGTGTTTCCGTCTCGATTCTTAAAGCGACATGGCAGGGAAATGGTTTGATGATCTTTGGGGCTTCCTTGGTGGCTGAGTCTTCAGTTCTTCACACTTCTTCTGCATTTCAGGTTGTTCTGCGGGGATTCCTAGATTTAAAACACACACAACACACACACACACACGCACACACACACACACAGACAGGGCTGATGAAAGAGAAAGGGAGACAAAGAATTTGGGAAGGCAAAAGGTGAAGGCCCCACATGCGAACCGTGGTTTTAAAGAGAAATAGATACTCGGAGGAGGGAAAAACCCTTGGCATTACAATCCCAGCACTTTTGAAATAAAAAGGGCAAGATGGACTCTGCATCCCTATTTTTTCCTTCTGATGCCTCCCCTGCCTTCCTCCCGCCTGGGTAATCCATCATTTAACGAAGGCATTGATCATGAAAGGTTGCACAGTGTGCACAGTGGCCTCCAATCCGACATTGGGTGGTTCCAACATACACTGCGCACTGTTTTTTTCAGTGCCGAGATCAAACTCCTTCTCGTGCTTTAACAGGCATCATTTTTTATTAATGAAGGCAGAATTGCTGGCAGGCAGGCAGAATGTAGCGACTTTTTCTTCTTCTTCTTCTTCTTCTCCTCCTCCTCCTCCTCCTCCTCCTCCTCCTCCTTTTCTTCCTTTTCTCCCCCTCCCTCTCCTCCACCTTCCCCCCTTCCCCCTCCTCTTCTTCCTCTTCTGGCTCCGCCTTTCCCTCTCCCTTTCCTTCCCCTTCCTTGTCCTCTTCCTCCTCCTCTTTTTCTTCCTCTTCTTCCTCTCCTCCTTCCTTCTCCCTCTCTTCCTTCCTTCTCCTCCTCCTCTTCCTCTTTTTCTTGCCCTTCTCCCTCTCTTCCTTCCTTCTTTTTCTCCTCCTCTTCTTCTTCTTCCTCTCCCTCCTCCTCTCCCTCTCCTCCTTCCTTCTCTTTCTCCACCACCTCCTCTTCTTCCTCCCCTCCCTTTGCCTCTGCCTCTCCTTCCTTCTCCTTCCTATTCCTTCCTCCTCCTCTCCTTCCTCTTCTCCGTCTCCCTCTGTCTCTCCCATTCTCTTTCCCTCTCCTCGTCCTCCTCCCCTTCCTCCACTACCTCGTCCTCTTTTTCCTTTTCTCCCTCTCCTTCCTCCCCCTCCGCCCCTCTGAACTTTGGGGCGGTGTAAGGTTTGAGCACAGGAAGGAAGTAGGATCATTAAAGATGTTATTGTAAGGTAACAAATACAGTTGCATTGGAGGGAAGGAGTCTTATTGAAAGAACAACCCTTTGGAAGGAGAGCTTCAGCCGCTATGGAAAGGTCTTAAAAGGTCCTCCTTGAAGACCTCCAAGGTCCCTTCCAACTCTGCTATTGTATTGTATTGTATTGTATTGTATTGTATTGTATTGTATTGTATTGTATTGTATTGTATTGTATTGTATTGTATTGTATTGTATTGTATTGTATTGTATTGTATTGTATTGTATTAGCAATAGCATTGATAAAACCCTAGGGGGGGAAAACGGGTTGTCGGAGCAGAAAACAATCCATTTGCCTAGACGTTTCAAACCAGGCCAGAAGAAAAGGCACTCTGCAGGCTGAAGCTGAAACTGACCCATTGTAGGAACTAAAGCAGTGGAGCAAGAAATCCTTTCTAAAATCTAATTTTTTAGGGCATTCCTTCAGCCCTGGACTTGAACTCCCTTTGCAGTCTTCTTTTAGGCAGGGCAAAAGCAGAGGTCGAGAGGAGGACTCTGCCCATCCCATGTACAAAAGATATTTTAAGGGAGGGCTTATTTTGGGGGGGGGAGGGCTTATTTTAGAGCATGCGCTCAAAACCCCGATTGGGCTTATTATCCAGAGAGGCCTTATTTTGTGGGAAACTGGGTATATTCCTGGCCTCCCATCAGCTCCATGTATTTATTTATTTGTCCCTCGGCGTATTTGCACGAGGCAGGAAAAGAGAAGCGTTCGTCTTGTCTATGTCTCTTGCAGGAGAGTTGTGGCTGGCAGAAAGGACCAAGAGATCGGTTCTGGCATCTTCTTTGAAAAAAGCTCAATCGCGGTTACGGTCCGTTACTATATAAGGCCAAAGAGGAAGACGAGCTGGCAGGAGGCAAGTCGCTGCTAGGAGAAGGGAAAGAGAAAAGGCAGAAATCCTAGTCTCTTTTTCAAGGAATAAGAGCAGAATCTCTTGACCGACTCTCCTCTGGGGCACGATAGAGACCAGCATGTTTCAAAGATCATGGAAGACCTCAAACCTGAGTTAAGAAAATGTCTTTCTTCGTAAGCAAGCGATTTCTGTGATTGTTGGAGTCCGATGAAATGGAGATCTAAAAGATATATATATATATATATATATATATATATATATATAGATAGATAGATAGATAGATAGATAGATAGATAGATAGATAGATAGATGATAGATAGATGATAGATAGATGATAGATAGATAGATAGATGATAGATAGATAGATAGATATAGATATAGATACAGATACAGACACAGATACAGACACAGATACAGATACATCATATACATACACATATACAGTATGAATATACATATGTACATAAGCAGTATGCTCCCTCCCATATTTGGGCATACCAGGTGCTTTGACAAAACACTTAATCATTCCCCTGGCTCAGCTGATAAGGGAGGAGAGCTTGTGGCTTAGAGGCTAATACAACTGCCTAACGTGTAAAACAGCCCAAGTTCAAATCCCAATACGGTTATGGCTAGCCGATGAGAGCTAAAAAGCTTGAAGTAGATCTATACTAGTCTCCCTTCATTTGTTTATTAGCAAAAATATAGCATACATACGTACATACATATGTATGTGTTCTGACCCCCCCCCTCCTTGCTTGTTCACAAATGACAGCCAGACAGAACTTCAAAGGAAATATCTTTATCAGTCCCGGCTCAAGCTGGCTGCGAGCCCAAAATAAACATAGATAAAGTCTCTGGCAAAAAGTTAAACAGCAAATGCAAAAACAAAACTCTTACAGCAAACCAGGTTTACAGAAAGCAAATCACTTATCCAAGTGCCTCCTTGAATCATGAACACGAACAGGAATGGAACTGAACTCACAAATAAACGAACGACGTTGACTTCTGCAGCTAAGGCATGGCACCATCAGTCTTTTATCCACAGGAGGAGAGCCTTAACGAGCCACAGCTGCTTGTTATCCTGCATCCCGAAACAACTCACAGCAAACTTCTGCTGAGTCACAACATGTATGTATATTTATAAACACATTGATATAAATATAGTCCTCAACTTTCAATAGTTCATTTAGTGACCATTCAAAGTTACAACGGTACTGGAAAAGAGGACTTTATGACAATTTTTCACACTTCCAACCATTGCAGCCAGCCAGGAGTGGGATTTGGGGGTTCGCCGACCCACACAGAATCTTTGCTGGAGGATTGCTCGAACCCATGGGAACCTCCAATAGCCCACCCCAGAATCCAGTGCATAAATGGCAAATCTATTTATAGAACAGTCAAGATAAAAGGCAGAGGGAGGTACAGAAATGCTGTCCGGGGGGAGGGGGGCATCCATATGCTGGCTGGAAATCAAGATGGCCTCCCGGATTTTGTGAATGTGGGTTGAAAAAAAGGGGGTGGAGAAAGATTATTTTAGTCTCCATTTTGAATTTTTGATCCCTTCCACATGTGGGGGGGGGGAGGATCCACTTTCCACATGGAGCACAATGACAGCCGAGAAAGGATTACTTGGCAGCCCACCGCAGAGGCTCACAAGTTAACGCTGGCTTTAGCAAAGGAGCCAAAAAATCCACAAGGAACTCAAAATCCTGAAGGAAAAAAATTTAAAGAAAAAGAAAGATACAAACCATGTTTAATTCCATACGTCTCTCCCAGGACTTATTCAGGATAGAGAAAGAAAACCAGCTGCAGGAATGTTGGATTAGTCTTCTCACCTCGATACAGACTGGACTAAAGAAGAAGATTGGCAGGATTCAAATTATTTTACTGCCGGTTCTGTGGGTATGGCTTGGTGGGCGTGGCTTGGTGAGCATGGGAGGGGAAGGACACTGTCAGATCTACATTCCCTCCCCACTCCAGGGGAAGATTACTGCAAAATCCCCATTTCCTCCAATCAGCTGGGAGGCAGAGAATAGATAGGGGCGAGGCCAGCCTGAGGTGGTATTAACCGGTTCTCCGAACTACTCAAAATTTCTGCTACCGGTTCTCCAGAACTGGTCAGAACCTGCTGAATACCACCTCTGTGTATATCATGAATTGATAAGTGATAAATCACAAGTGTACTTTATGCCTTGGAGAGAAAAAAAAGTATTGACCTAATGCAGATATTGGATAATTAGCTAGCAGGCCCAAGATTTAATTGAGGATTAGGGTAAAGATTACTGCTGGGAAACAGAGAGTAAAGATTTGAAAGAACTTGTAACAAATCACGGGCTATAAATAAAAGTCGGGCAAAAAAAATAAGCAGTAGCTCCATGCTAGAATTATTGCTGTGGTTGTGTTATTATTATTTACAACCCCTTTTTATGAGCCAAGAGCTGAGGACCGAGAGAATTAAAAAAAGCGGTAGGAAGGCTACAATGGTAGGAGTGAGAAAGAATTATACTTAACTGCCATTTGTCTTTCATACATTAATTCTGAAGAGCAGAATAACAGAGTCGTCGGGATGGACCTTGGAGGTCTTCTAGTCCAACCCACAACTGAGGCAGGAGACCCTGTTTCAGACAAATAGCTTTCCAATCTCTTCTTAAAAATCTGCAGTGATGGAGCTCCCAGAACTTCTGAAGGTAAGCTGCTCCTCTGGTTGATTGTTCTCCCTGTCAGGAAATTTCTCCTTATTTCTAGATTGCTTCTCTCCTTGATTAGCTTCCACCCATTACTTAGCAATAGCAATAGCAATAGCAGTTAGACTTATATACCGCTTCATAGGGCTTTCAGCCCTCTCTAAGCAGCTTACAGAGTCAGCATATTGCCCCCAATAACAATCCGGGTCCTCATTTTACCCACCTCGGAAGGATGGAAGGCTGAGTCAACCTTGAGCCAGTGAGATTTGAACAGCCGAACTGCAGAACTGCAGTCAGCTGAAGTAGCCTGCAGTGCTGCATTTAACCACTGCGCCACCTTGGCTCTATACCTCTTGTTCTGCCTTCAAGTCAGCGGTGGGATTCAAATAATTTAACAACCGGTTCTCTGCCCTAATGACCATCTGGGTAGGCGGGGCTCGGTGGTCATGTGACTGGGTGGGCGTGGCCAACTCAAGGTCACTCAGGTCGATGGGCGCTTCGCCTTAGCTGTGACAATGTAATAAGGGTTAAGCGGAGAGGCAGTTTCTGTAAGCAGGTCAATAAAGATGAGGCTAGAAACAATACTAGAATGTTTCCTTCCTTGCAGGATTAGCCCTGTAAAGTGGGGAAAAACAAAAGGAGATTTCTTCCAACAATCGGTTCTCTGAACTGCTTAGAAAGTTACCAACTGGTTCTCCCGAATAGGTGCGAACTGGCTGAATCCCACCACTGCTTCAGGTGCTTTGGAGAATTGGTTGACTCCCTCTTCTTTGTGATTGCCTCTTAGATATTGGGACGCTGCTATCATGTCACCCCTTGTCCTTCTTCTCATCAAACTAGACATACTCAATTCCTGCAATTGTCCTTCATATGCTTTAGCCTCCAGTCCCCTGATCAGTTTGTGATCCAATCAGAACATTGCGTGTGTTGAAGTTGTTTTAACGCAAACCAAAGATGCCTTTTAAAAAACAAGTTTGCATCCTTTTCTTATGCATGCCAGGGCTGTGTGTGAGGTAATTTAAGGTGGTTCTGACAAGTGTCGTTGGCATCTTCATATCCGGTCACATGGGCGGCAAGCCACTCCCATCCGGTCACATGGGCGGCAAGCCACTCCCACAAAGGAGGCCACACCCACAGAGTGGGTTCGAACAATTTTTGAAACCCACCACTGGTTGAAGTCCACAAGTCTTAAAGTTGCCATGTTTGAAGACCTCTGCTATAGACTAAACATATTTTGCATCTGCTAATTTAACAGGCTGGAATCTAAGGCGACTCTGTTGAGAAAGGAAGCGGGTATTGAAATGGATCTGGGATCAAGGAGCCAGACAGGTTACGTTACCCCAGACCAACTCTTCGCAAGTGGAGACCAAGGCTGTTGTCTTCCACCATCTGGTTTCCATAAAAGCTTTTCTTTTTTTTTTTGGTAATTATTTAATAAAAGATGTGATGCCACATTTATTTCTTTGACAGAAGACTGACACTGGAAAAAAAGGGGAGAGAGGGCGAGTCGGATTGCAAACAGGAAATTGTTTCCTGCAGCATTGGGCAACTGGAGCTTTGCAATTGCTAGCCAGGGGAATCCACCGGGATGGATTGCAACCAGGGGGAAAACATGGGCATGGCTAGTCTAGTGAAGAGAAGGACCAGGGGATAGGAATCTTCCAATACTTGAGGGGCTTCCACAGAGAGGAGGGGGTCAAACTACTTTCCAAAGCACCTGAAGACCAAGCAAGGAATAATGGATGGAAACTGACCAAGGAGAGATTCAACCTGGAAATAAGGAGAAATTTTCTGACCGTGAGAACAATCAACCAACGGAACTGAAGTTGCCTTTGGAAGTTGTGAGAGCTTCATCCCTGGAAGCTTTCAAGCAGACACTGGACTCCCATCTGTCGGAAATGGTGTAGGGTCTCCTGCTTGGGTTGGAGATGACCTACAAGGTCCCTTCCAACTCTGTTAATCTGTCTGTCTGCAAGACTGTAAGGCGAGGAGCATTTGTTATATTCAGTGTCAGATTATTTATCTACCGAGCTCAGGATTATTTATACAGACAAGCAAGAGGCTCTCTGCAGGGTTTCAGGAATCTTCCGCATGCAAAGCACTTGGTCTACCACTGAGATGTGATACTTTGTTTGGACAAGCACAGAAAATGCTCCCGGAATCATCCCAAGAATTTAATGATGGTGACACAGGAGCATTCACGGTTCTTTTAACGCTGCACTTTTGAACTAAAAGATTTGGCTGATAAGACCTGGAAGGGCCAGAAGAAAGGAAGAAATCCCCAACTGAAGACTACTGAAAGCTCCATCAGATCACCTAATCACCCAGAAGCTCCAACTTGGAGCTCAAGGTCCAGGGTGCAGGGGAGTTCCAGCCTAGAGTCAAATTCCCACATGAAGGTGTTTTTTCAGTAGGGCTCTCCTGTTTTTTTTTCTTTTGAATAAATATACTGTGTTTCCCTGAAAATAAGACAGGGTCTTATTTTCTTTTGTTCCCTGAAATAAGCACTTGGCCTTATTTTGGGGGAGGTCTTATTATTTTTGAGGTGCAGGAGGCGGCGAGCGTGGTCACCTCATGGCTGCTGCTGTGTTGCAATATTTTTGGGGAAGGCTTACTTTTGGGGAGGGCTTATTTTAGCACATGCACTCAAAAGCCCGATTATTATGGGATTATAATCCAGGGAGGCCTTATTTTTAGGGAAACAGGATAGATAGATAGATAGATAGATAGATAGATAGATAGATGGGTGGGTGGGTGGGTGGGTGGGTGGGTGGGTGGGTGGGTGGGTGGGTGGGTAGGTAGGTAGGTAGGTAGGTAGGTAGGTAGGTAGGCAGGCCGGTAGATAGATAGAGAGAGAGAGAGAGAGAGATGATAGATAGATAGATAGATAGATAGATAGATAGATAGATAGATAGATAGATAGGATAGATAGATAGATAGATAGATAGATAGATAGATAGATAGATGATAGATAGATAGACAGACAGACAGACAGACAGACAGATAGATAGATAGATAGATAGATGAGAGAGAGAGATTATAGATATAGATATAGATATAGATATATAGATATAGATATAGATATAGATTAGATATAGATATAGATATAGATATAGATGATATAGATATAGATATAGATATAGATATAGATATAGATATAGATATAGATAGAGATAGAGATAGAGATAGAGATAGAGATAGAGATAGAGATAGAGATAGAGATAGAGATAGAGATAGATATAGATATAGATGTCAGCATTCCAAGTATCTTGCAGAATTAAATCAGAGTCCAAGGCAAAACGATCCTTAAAGTTCCAATTTAATAAATCAGACATCTTAGGCACATCTGTGTTAATCCCAATACTGGAAATGACATCAGAATTCCACCGAGTTAAAAGTTCATGATCTTGTCCCCACACCCACAATCCATCACATGGTCCAATCTTCTTCTTCCACGCTGGCATCCACACCCAGCTTCTTCCGGTCAGGTGTACTGGTGCGGAGACAAAGGATGACCTTGGCTTCTAGTAAAGAATGAAAAACAATACATTCCACAATCCTACTCCTTCTATTCCCCGTTTCCATCGACTATACTAATGAAACAGCATAATGAAATAAGAGAAAGTGTGGCAGGCCAAAATTCTAAAAGGACTATAAATGCAGGCCTGACAATAGATATAGATGATAGATAGATGATAGATAGATGATAGATAGATGATAGATAGATGATAGATAGATGATAGATAGATGATAGATAGATGATAGATAGATGATAGATATAGATACACACACGCACACATACACACACAAATATTGATAATCCGCTGTTGTCCAGGTATTTATAGATGCCAAAGCATTTGACTGACAGGGAGCCATTGAGATGGGCCTTTCTTCCCCCTACTCCTATGCCCATCATCCCTGTCCTTCTCTTCCCCCTCCAATGCGCTCCTCTTTCCCACCCTGTCTACGATCCTTGGCCTAATTTTGGTTTGCCAGAGTTGCTAACTATTCATGAATGATTATATAAGCACACAGCGCACAACAGAGGGAGAGAGAGAGAAACATATATCTAGACGTACGCACTCCTGTAGACACCTGCAGGGCTGGCTCCAGAGGTGGCATTCAGCCGGTTCAGACTGGTTCGAACTCACATCCTCCTGCTTGTGAGGCGAGAGCTCCCCCTCTAGGCCACCCCCCACTCCCCATGATAACCTCATATGAATCATGCTATTACCTGGCCGAATTAAATAACGGATGCCCATTACATCACCTGTGCCATTTGCGGGGTGGTGTCATATTCAGATTTTCCCACCTCTTAAAATATTCATACTTCTGGCCGGATTCTGCGGTGCCCCCATCATTAAATGAGAAGAATGGCGTGAAGGAATTCCACAAAGACCTCAAAATGTGTGTGGCATTCAAAAATTGCAGGAAGCATCCACCGATAACAGACCTCGAAAACCCAACGCTTCAATGCGGTTCTAATTTTAAGTTTCTTAAAACACGTCTAAACATGTAAAGCATGTATTTACGTTTCCTTAAGCCAGGTGATCAGAGGGATTTGAAGTTTGCTTAAGAATCTCAAGGTGGTAAAGACGAACGAGAAACGCTTAGGTTTAAAAAAAACAAAAACAGATTGCCTGCCGGGTTATATGTTCCCCATTCGCAGAGTCCCAATCGTATCAAAATAAAAACATAAAACATTGTGTCTCGGCCAAAAGAATAGAATTTGCAAAAGGGCAGAAGGAGACCTAGAAAACTGCTCCGTTTGCTCTGAAATATAGTAAAAGTGGTTTCCTTAAGAGATTGGTGATTACCTAAAAAACAATATTGGCTACATGACAAATGGGTTATATATCTGAATAAGAGGAGGAGGAGGAGGAGAAGGAGGAGGAGGATGAAGAACAGGAAGCAGAGGAGGAGGAGGAGGAAGAGGAGGAGGATGGAGAAGAAGAAGAGGAGGAGATGGAAGAAAAGGAGGAGGCGAGACAAGAGGAGGAGGAAGAGGAGGAGGAAGAAGAATGTGTATCTTCTTTTTTTCTCCTCCTCCTCTGTCCCCTCTCCCTTCTCCTTCTTCCTACTCCTTATCTTCCTCCTCCTCTCTCCTCCTCTCTCCTCCTCCCCTTCTCTCCTTCTTCCTCCTCATCTTCCTACTTCTCCTCCCCCTCCCTCCTCCCCTCCTCCTTCTTCCTACACCTTCCCTTCCTTCTTCTTCATTTTCTCCTCCTCCTTCTCTCCTCCCATCCTCCTTCCTCCTCCTCTTCCTTCTTCTTCTTTTTCTCCTCCTCCCCTCTCCTCCTCCCCTTCCCCTTCTTCTTCCTCATCCTCTTCCTCTTTCTCCCCCTTTCTCCTCCTCCTCCCCATTTGTCTGTGTTCACATGTGCTTCCCCCCCCCAATTGGTTTTTCCCCTCCCCTTAATTACATAAGCTGCCCAAAGTCATTTGGCAGCCCAGCAGCTTCTAAATCTAATAAGAGAAACAAATAAACAAATAAATAATATTCTGGTGCAGTCCCTCCACCGAGGCTCAGAGGACTCCCCCCCCGCCCAACTCCGTTTCTACCCCCCCCCATGTCTGAAATATCGGCACAGTTTTCCGCCAGAGAAGGAAATTACCAAGAGGCGAGGGAAGGCTGTGCTGTAGACTGAGTAATAACTGAAGAAAAATTCCCCAAGAGATACAGGCGAACACAGGCTGAAGCAGAATATCAATGAGGGCTGTTTTAAAGCGAGGCGCATTAAAATGCAAAACCAGACATAATGAGAGAAAGCAGTGAGTTGGGTTTTTCCGTTCTTTCTTTTTTCCCTTTTAAAAAAAAGAGAAGGTGCACATGTCTGTGCTCGCTTTTAAAGCTTAGCCCCCTGTTAAAAGACTTGCATTTATTTAACCCGTTTTGCTGTTTTCAGAGCAAGATAGAAAAGGAAGGCTGATTCTTCTCCGTTTTTTGCCAATGGGATGGGAGTCCTTTGATATGCTAATTTTCATGTGCTCACATTAGAATCCTGGTCTTGTACCCCAAGATAGTGGCCAGAGCAGTGGTGGGTTCCTACTGGATTGGATTGGTTCGGCCGAACCGGTACTGGTTTGGTGGCCTGGGTCGCTGGAACTGGCAGTAACCAGGCCTGCCACACCCCAATTTTCCAATTTATTGGCATTTGTATGCCGCCCACTCCCAGTGGGACTCTGGGTGGCTTACAGGCAAAAACAACATATATTTAAAAAAAATTAAGATAATACAAATATTAAAAATCAACAACATGCATACAGTTGGAGTGGGGCTGGATACTAATCAACAGTCCCAGGCCTGCCGGAACAGCCAGGTCTTCGTGGCTTTACGGAAGGCCAGAAGAGTGGTGAGGGTCCGGATCTCTATGGGGAAATCGTTCCATAGGGCCAGAGCAGCAACAGAGAAGGCCCTTCCCCGGGGACCTGCCAACCAACATTGACCGGCCGACGGCATCCGGAGGAGGCCCAATCTGTGCGATCTTATTGGTCATTGGGAGGTAACAACCCCCATACCGGTTCCCTGGGCATTGTTGTAAGCACCACCATCTTGTTTTTCAGTTCTGCGCATGTGCAGAACAATTTTAATTTCACTGCGCATGTGCCCACATGAGCGAACTGGCAGTAGTACCTGCCGGAACTCATTCCTGGACCAGAGGCAACAGGGCAGTGGCGGAATTCATTTTTTTTTTACTACCAGTTCTGTGGGTGTGGCTTTGTGGGCATGGTTTTGTGGGTGTGGCAAGGGAAAGTTACTGCGAAATCCCCATTCCCTCCCCACCCTGCTCACCTGCTTTCCAGCTCCGTTTTCCTGTTCAGGGCAACAAAAGAAGATCAGCTAGGAGGCAGCGTGGGCAGGGCCAGCCTATTTGCCGGTTCTCCGAACTACTCAAAATTTCCACTACTGGTTCTCCAGAACTGGCTGAATACCACCTCTGGAACTGTGGGTCCCAGCATCCACTGTGTTGTAACAACTTTCCTCAACTGCTTCTGACCAGATGAGGGTTTTGCCTCTGGGATGCCAACGAGGGAGGAGGGGGAAACCTATGTGGTCTGGTTTTGAGCATCGCAGCCCTCCTGCCGATCTTCAACTTTTACCCCAACGCTCCCAGCGAGAGCTGTTGTAGCAACAAACCTCTGCGAGGGCTTCGCCTACAGGGCCAGAGGTTGGAAAGAACAAAGCAGGAGGAAACTGGGGCTTCTAGCCATGGCAGGAGAGGCTGAGCTGGAAATTAAAACCATGTGTCTCTGATTCCAGAGGAATGAAATTCAAAAGCCTTTGTGACATTAAAAAACAACAAAACCCCACAACTCTTTTTTCACCCCTTGTTACAGTAAAGGATGACTAGGGATGGCAATCAAGCAGCCAAGTAGCTCTTCCAGACCAATTCTCGAATACAGCTTGTCCGCATGGAATCCACACTGCATATCGGACACTAATACAATTGAGTGGGTCCAGGGGTATTTCACTAGAAGAGTCCTCCACTCCTCTGCTCACGACAGAATCCCTTACGCCACCAGGCTTGAAATTTTGGGCTTGGAGAACCTGGAACTACGGTCTGATCTAATCATACACAAAATTATCTGCTATAACGTCCTACCTGTCAACGACCATCTCATTCTCTGTTGTCCAGTTCTTCTTTTGCCCTCAATCGTTCCCAGCATGAGGCTCTTCTCCAGGGAGTCCTTCTTCCTTCTCATTAGGTGGCCAAAGTCTTTGAGTTTCCTCTTCAGGATCTGGCCTTCCAAAGAGCAGTCAGAGTTGATCTCCTCTAGGACTGACCATTTGGATGGCCTTGCAGTCCAAGGGACTCAATGCAGGAGTCTTCTCCAGCACCAGAGTTCAAAGGCCTCCATTCTTTGGTGCTCAGCCTTCCTTATGGTCCAACTTTCACAGCCATCCATTGCAACTGGGGAAACCACAGCCTTGACTATACACACTTTTTTTGGCAGGGTGATGTCTCTGCTTTTTAGGATGCTGTGTAAGTTTGCCATAGTTTTCCTCCCCAGGGGAAAGCATCTTTTAATTTCTTGGCTGCAGTCCCCATCTGCAGAGATCTTGGAGCCCAGGGAAATAAAACCTTCATTTCTTCCCCATCTA
This sequence comes from Thamnophis sirtalis, assembly GCF_051295495.1. Lineage (NCBI taxonomy): Eukaryota > Metazoa > Chordata > Lepidosauria > Squamata > Natricidae > Thamnophis > Thamnophis sirtalis. The sequence goes on along the minus strand of NW_028261382.1, from coordinate 95,361,182 downwards.
TTTGCCAGGAATTGAGAATGGCGGATGCCATGATCTTAGTGTTCTGAATGTTGAGTTTGAAGCCAAATTTGGCTAGCAAGTTACAGAATGGTTGATTTCCATGTCCTATTTGATTATTATTCTGTAGGCATCTGACTGGACTTTCTGAGAAGAAACATGTTGAGCTTGGGAACTTCTGGCTGATTCGGTCCTATTTTAATCATTTCCTATCCTTTCATTTTGCAACGAAAAGATTTGTAAAAAAGTAGGCCATCATTGCAATTAATTGTGTTGCATTATAATGTCAGGGAAACGAAAGGTCTTTGTGTAGTAGAACTTGGCTGACCTCGGTTATTAGATGCGTCAATTCAGAAGGGATTAAACCTCTCCTAGGATGGCTGAGGGACGCGGTGGCTCAGTGGCTAAGATGCTGAACTTGTCGATCAGAAAGGTCAGCAGTTCGGCCATTCGAATCCCTAACATTCGAATCCCTTACGGAGTGAGCTCCCGTTACTTGTCCCAGCTTCTGCCTACCTAGCAGTTTGAAAGCAAGTAGAAAAATAGGAACCACCTTTGGTGGGAAAGGAACATTGTTCTGTGCGCCTTCAGCGTTTAGTCATGCCGGTCACATGACCATGGAGATGTTTTCAGACAGCGCTGGCTCTTTGGCTTTGAAACGGAGATGAGCACCGCCCCCTAGAGCCGGGAACGACTAGCACATGTGTGAGGGGAGCCTTTACCTTAGGATGGCATTGTTACAGCAATTTTGCACCACAATGATCCAAATCCACTAAAAGGAACTAAGCAATCTTGGAGGTATGCCCAATCCAAATGCTTTAAATCTCTGTTTATGGTAAGTAATGTTCAGCAGCTGTGGGCAACGAATTTGAGACACTTTCTATCTTCTAATACGGTCTTCGTCGTTATCGTTTTTCAGAATCTACAGCGTGGATTCTGCTGTTGAACTTGGGATGGTTACAGCTTGGAAGCGTTAGGAGCTGGGCATTTCCTCCCTCTTCAGGAATGTGGGGAAGAAAACTGTGGTGAGGAGGTACTAAAAACAATTTCTCTTTCTCCATACAGTAGGGATTGCCTTCACCCCCCCCGAGATTCCACACGTGTTCTCAATTATTGGAAGCAGAGTAAGGTCTGATCAGAGAAACACAGCCACGGCTGGCTTCTTGAGGGGCTGCAATATGATACGTATATATATCCATAAGTACCTATCTGTAACCCAGTTATGCTCTCATAAGTCTCATCTAATCCACTCTGTAAGGCAGATCTTATCCCTGGTTGAAAATATTTCGGGTCTCCTCACAGATGGCCTGTGGTGATGTCACTGAATGTTCACGAACACCCTGAAATGAAGGCAAATTATGAAATATTAAAGGTAAAGGTTCCCTTGGCACATATGTGCTAGTCGTTCCTGACTCTAGGGGGCGGTGCTCATCTCCGTTTCAAAGCCGAAGAGCCAGCGCTGTCCGAAGACGTCTCCGTGGTCATGTGGCCGGCATGACTCAACGCCGAAGGTAACACTGTTCCCTTCCCACCAAAAGTGGTCCCTATTTTTCTACCTGCATTTTTTACGTGCTTTCGAACTGCTAGATTGCCAGAAGCTAAGATAAGTAACGGGAACTCACTCCGTTATGCAACACTAGAGATTCGAATCACCCAACTGCCAACCTTTCTGATCAAGAAGCTCCGCATCTTAACCAGTGAGCCATTGCACCCCCATGTGAAATATTAGAAACCAGCATTGTTGCTGTCCAGCCGAAACATTCTTCTTTAAAAAATATGTTTTATTTGTACATTTTTTTGTTTTGTTATAAGCATAAAAAATTCCATATCCATCTGAACAGTGTGTTGTCTGGGCACAATTGGTTTTAAACAGAAATGCTACAACAATAATAACAATAACAATAACAACAACAACAATAAACATATCAATATTAATCACAAAATAATAATACAATTAGTTTATCCATCTTGAAAAGTTTTCACTAGAGAAATTTTTATTATTTTTTAAAATCGTTCTAGTTTCTAACCTCTGTTCCTGTTAATTAGCCATTGGTAAAACAAGTCCCATGTTAAAAAATATTCTGTTTCTTTCTTTTATTTTATTTTAAGGGTTAATCTATCCATCTCAGCACATTCTAATATTTTGTTTTATGACACTTTCCTCTGTAGGGATCTCTTATTTTTTCCATTGTTGTATAAAGACAATTCTTTCTGCGGTTAGCATGTATAAAATTAAGAGTGTTTTCCCTTTGTTATACTGTTCTGGTAATATCCCCAACAAGAATATTTCTGGTTTCAAATCTGTGTGCTGTTTTATCATTTTTTCTAACCATGTATGTATTTTAGCCAGGTATTCTTTTGTCTTTGAGTATGTCCACAGCAAATACCATGGCAAATCTAGACAGCAGACTAAAAAGCAGAGACATCACCCTGCCAATAAAAGTGCGTCTAGTCAAGGCGATGGTTTTCCCAGTTGCAATGTACGGCTGTGAAGGTTGGAGCATAAGGAAGGCTGAGCGCCAAAGAATGGAGGCCTTTGAACTCTGGTGCTGGAGAAGACTCCTGCGAGTCCCTTGGACTGCAAGGCCATCAAACCGGTCAGTCCTAGAGGAGATCCACCCTGACTGCTCTTTAGAAGGCCAGATCTTGAAGAGGAAACTCAAAGACTTTGGCCACCTAATGAGAAGGAAGGACTCCCTGGAGAAGAGCCTCATGCTGGGAAAGATAGAGGGCAAAAGAAGAAGGAGACGACAGAGAATGAGGTGGCTGGACGGAGTCACCGAAGCAGTTGGTGTGAGCTTAAATGGGCTCCAGAGGATGGTAGAGGACAGGAAGGCCTGGAGGAACATTGTCCATGGGGTCGCGCTGGGTCGGACACGACTCCGCAAATGTCCACCACATATGATAATCTGAACCTGGTACCTCATTACACTTCCAACATCCAAAATATTATTTATCTGATGGGTAATTAGTAACTTTATTATGCTAAATGATGTTGGAGGCCACATTGTTCCAAAGAATGGGTCTTCTGAACTCTGCATTTTAGGCATAACTAAATCCAAAAATTCTCTTGATTTCCTCATTTTGTGGCCCTCTCAACCCCAGTTTCTCTGTTTCTCTCTTTTTCCCCATTTTTTAACTGATTTGTTTTACGCCTCTGCTAAATTTCTTTTCAAACAAATACACATGAAACAAAATTTCATAGGTGCTTGGAGGCAATCTCTCCCATCAATTTTTTTTAAAAAAAAATTTGCCCAAGAATCTGCTTCCCCTGAAATAATTAATTCTGTGCATGGTTTTCATTACTACATATGCATATTTGCTAGACATTTATCTAGTCTACGTAGATTTTTTTTCTGTAAGACAATGAAAGCTGCATGTAAAATTAAGGAATAACTGAATTTTAAGTCACATGCGTGAACTCAGTGACAATTGTTGAATTCAGATTTGAATTAACACTTGCTGCATTTAAACATGAACAAAATGAATTCCCCCCTCAGTGGAGACAGTTTCCTGTTGTGGCCCACCAGGAGCCGTTGGAGCTGCCACCAGACTCCAACAGCGAGGGGCCCTATGAGTCGGCTCTGGAGGATGTGGAGGACCCTGGACAGGGTTCCAACTCCGAGCAGGGTGCAGAGAGGCTGGTTGGCCACCAGGAGGCACCTGAGCCTTGGACCAGTGGGGAGGAGACAAGGGAGAGTGATCCGGATGCCAGCAGTGAGTTGTTCCTGTATGCCCGGCACCGAAGATCTAAGAGGCGTCAGGAACAGTTCCGCAAGTACAGGAGGCAATTGCACTCAGCTGGTGGTCATTAGGCTCCTCTCCAGACTATAAAAAGACTGCTTGTGCACACGCTCCTCTTGCAGAAGTCAATGCAGGAACTAATGCTGGAGAACATTATTATGAGCTTGGCAGGCTGGATTGCTGCCACGGCTTATCTGTGCTGGATTGCTGCCCAAGCTTGCCTGTGCCAGTTTGCTGCCAAGGACCTGTCTGTTCATTAAATACCATACCTTATCTTTGGCTCGGAGTGTGCTTTGGTGTGTAACAAGGGGTCAGAAGAGTTTCCTATTTCCCAAGAGCAGTATCTGTATTTAATGACATTTTCCAGATTGGTAATCAATAGTCTTCCCCCTTCCCTACAAGGAAGACCCTAGGATTATCACCCTAGACCAGAGCCAGTCAGTGAAGGCACCAAGATTAACTGTCTCCATTGCTGATTAGAGATGGAAGAAGCCATAGCTCGGTTAAAGTTTACTCATACACATTGCTAACAAGGATGTTGTCTAAAGGCCCAGGGCAGACATGCCAGGCCTAATGGTGTCTTTACACATGGAGAGACTTCACTATAGTTTCAACCGGGAAACTTTGAGCATCTTAGATCAAGCCAAGTCCAAAAATGCTAGAGAATTCCTGGAAGCCTGGCATCAGCCATCAACAGGCAGATAGAGATAAACAATATTTGCATGCCATCCAAAAGAAAGCGCCAAAAAGGAAACAAAAAGATTGAAACACCTCCTTGCCAGCAATCAACACTCAGATAAGCAGAGATTAAGACCAAGTTTAACAGTAACTTTCAAGCGGTAAACAATAGCCCAATAAGGAAACTATCAACTCAAGCAAACAAACATTAAACAACAGCCTACTCAAGGAACCACCACCAAAACTTCCAACAACACTGACAACCACTTGTGTCAGCCATGCAGCCATCTTTTCTTTTGGATCTCAGGCCTGCCACACTTTCTATTATTCTACTATGCATTTTCTATTGTGGGAAAATGGGCTGGGGGATTATACGGAGTTGTATGATATGTAGCCATAACAACATTCTTTCTAGAAAGCCAAGGTCATCCTTTGTGTCTGCACCTGGCCGGAAGTGGATGGGTGGAACTGCCAGCATGGCAGTGGGAGATTGGACCATGGGATGGACTTGTGGGTGTGGGGGAAAGATCTTGAACTTTCAACTAGGTGGGGAAAATCAGGAAGCTTTCAGATTTGGGTTTTCCCAGATGTGCCAACATGGCTTTCTTAATAAATTGGAACTTTGAGCAATATTTTGCCTTGGACTTTGATTTACTTTTGGTAAATATTTTTACTACCGATTCAGGCGAACCGGTAGCATTTTTTGCTACCAGTTCGGGCGAACTGTTCCGAATCAGTCCTCTGTTTCCCTGAAAATAAGACATCTCCAAATAATAAGCCCAATCGGGCTTTTGAGTGCACATGTTAAAATAAGCTCTCCCCCCGCCAAATAAGCCCTCCCCGAAAATATTGCAACACAGCAGCAGCCATGAGGTGACCACGCTTGCCGCCTCCTGCACCTCAAAAATAATAAGACCCCTCCCCAAAAATAAGGCCAAGCTTTTATTCCGGGGGGGGGAGGTCAAAAGAAAATAAGGCCCTGTCCTCACCCCTGCTTTTTTCCAAGTAATGCAAGAATTTGGACTTTTTAGAATACTATCCCAAGGCAGGAGTGTCTCTTCTCACAGCCACCAGTTGGCATCTAATGCTCTTTTATTTCAGCAGCTTCCTGGATATTGCTTGTAAATAAAACAGCTCCCCTTTGTTCCTTTGTCACTGGGCAAGTTGTTTTAGCGCTGTGCATCTCCTTCTCCTTGCTGAATATTCATTCATCATCTGATTTCATTGGCTGTCCTCACCAGCATTTTTTTTACAGAAAGCCCAGCTGGTGGGAGTGGTAAATACTGGATGCAATAATAAATGTTGCTTCCAATGCCGGTGAATAATACATCAGAGGAGGGTTGTGAGGGGCAAAAACGAAAAGCATCCACTTGTTTCATCCCAAGCACATCCAGGTTTGAGTGCCCGCTCTTTGCCATCCATCGGTACTGCCTTTCAGAGATGGGCAACAGAGGTGAAATCAACCTCCCTTTGCTACCCGTTCGCAAATGTGAGCAAGCGCATAGGCTCGCTTCACTCGCATGCGCCACCTCCGCACATGCGCAGGACCGATTTCTGACGATCAGCTGTGACGCGCAATTCAAATTAGCTAGAAAGCAGGAAATCCGACGATTCTAGCTAATGTAAATCGCGCGTCTCAGCTGATCGTTGGAAATATCAGTTCGCTCGAACCGGTAGCATTTTTTTGCTACCAGTTCGGACGAACCGGTCCAAAATGGTAGCATTTCACCCCTGATGTGCAAGATGGAGAATCAGGAAAACACCGAGAAGATTCTCCACGTGAGGTCCTGGAAAATTGAAGACCTTCTCATTAGAAACTGGGGTGGGGGAGATTGTCTGGCGCAAGAGAATGGAGTGTGGCAAATGTAATATTTGCACCCAGGGTTGAAAGCAAAAATGCTGATGGACACACGATTGCAGGAATGAAAACAACGACCTCAAGATAACAGGAGAAGGGTGGGAAAGGTTCAGCTCTAAGGAATGCGGCTTTGCCCACAGGCTGGTGTTTATTATGGGAGGGTGTCAAGGTTGACTCACGGGAAGCTATTTTATCTCTTTTTAACTCCAGAAGAAGGTTTTTTTTTTTTTTAAATTCTCCTGCTTCTAAAAGCTGTGGAGCCACCAAAGCATCCTGAAACGTGGGGGTTGAGGTGGGTAAATAATAAAGCTGAGCACCTCTGCAGGATGCTCCTACTTCAGAACATTGTGCATGGGGGATCTCTGTAGAAGGGATGTCCACCAAATGGGGCAGGGAGGTCAGAAAAGTCAAGATGGCAACTTCCGTGGAGGAATTGTGGCCCATTTAAACTTTTTCTCATCCTTGATTCAGAGATTCTTCTTATAGGGACTTTGCCAAGGTGGCGCAGTGGTTAAATGCAGCACTGCAGGCTACTGCTAGATCAGCAGGTCAGCGGTTCAAATCTCACCGGCTCAGGGTTGACTCAGCCTTCCATCCTTCCGAGGTGGGTAAAATGAGGACCCAGATTGTTGGGGGCAATATGCTGACTCTCTGTAAACCGCTTAGAGAGGCCTGAAAGGCCTATGAAGCGGTATATAAGTCTACTGCTATTGCTATTGCCTAGAATGGTGATGGCGAACCTATGGCACATGTGCCACAGGTGGCAAGCAGAGCCATATCTGCTGGCACGCAAGCCATCAGCTCTAATTTTGCACAATTTTGGCACGCATTTACAAAAAGGTTCACCATCACTGGCTTAGAAGGAGGATTAGATCACCCACATGCTGTCAGAGGAGAGATATCCAACCTTGTCGAGCTTGGAAATCAGGAAACCCAGGCAGTTTAAAGTTATATAAGGATTTACGACACGTTTAAGCTCTCTACAAGAATCAGAGCTACTAACGGCTAAAGCAGATTGGTGGTAGATAAGAATTCAACAGAATTCAAGGTGGGAGCGAACTTAGATCAGAGGTGGTATTCAACAAGTTCTGACCAGTTTGGAGAACCAGTAGCCAGAATTTTGAGTAGTTCGCAGAACCGGTAAATACCACCTGTGACTGGCCCCGCCCACACCTATTCTCTGCTCCGCCCCCAAGTCCCAGCTGATTGGAAGGGAATGGGGATTTTGCAGTATCCTTCCTCTGGAGTGGGGAGGGAATGGAGATTTTACCATATCCTTCCCCTGCCACACCCACCAAGCCATGCCCACAGAACCATTAGTAAAAAAATTTTGAATCCCACCTTGTGAGCGTGAAGGGACTCAAGGCTGATGACGCGTTTGACTCCTCCCTCGGGTTCAGTCGCGTCATCTCCTACGGCAGTCCCATGAACAGTGTGTTGCTAGAGTCAAGTTGAGAAGGGACCAAGGCACAATTGCAGCTTTCATCTTAAATTTTACTGGCCCTCCCTTACAGATGTTGTAGCCATGCACATTGTGCTCCCGTGTGTGTGGTATCATGCTTTGGCTGCTAACTTTAATCTCTGGGTCTGATCCTGGAGGACTGGAAAGCTTCCTGCGGCTCCTACGTAGTGTTTGAATTACTCCTGACTCACCAAATCCTTGCTTCTCCGACAGATGCCTTCCTCATTACATGTTTATCCCTCACCTCAAGCCCTGTAGCGTTCAGTCCAACAGACACCCTCCATGAATTTACAGCTTATTTACACAGGGTTTCATCTTTGCTTTTCACTTCTCTCACGCAGTGGCGAAAAAGGATAGGAAAGGAGCAAGATTTATACCTCAGACTGCTGCTACCTTGTATAAATACTAATATTTTTTTAAAAAAAGGAAATATGAAATATTTTCTCTGTTGGGAAGTGGGGAAGGCTAGAGCACGCTGCTCCAACGTACATGCGTTCCCCTGGCTCAATTCAGAGGATAACGTTTCAAGAAAAACAAAGTGGATTAAGAAAAACCCGGTTGGGTTTCCATACTGCTTGTAAGAGCCAGCTTGGTCTAGTGGTTAAGACACCAGGCTAGAAACTGGGAGATGGTGAGTTCTAGTCCTGCCTTATCAGTTAAAGCCAGATTGGTGACTTTTGGCCAATAACCAGGAGATGATGAGTTCTGGTCCCATCTTAGGCATGAAAACCAACTACCAATCACCAGGAGATGGGGAGTTCTAATCCCACCTCAGGCAAGAAAGCTTACTGGATGACTTTGGCTCAATCACCAGGAGACGGTGAGTTCTAGTCCCATCTTAGGCATGAAAGCCAACTGGGTGACTTTTGGACAATCACCAGGAGATGGGGAGTTCTAGTCCCACCTTAGGCAAGAAAGCTTACTGGATGACTTTGGGTCAATCACCAGGAGATGGTGAGTTCTAGTCCCATTTTAGGCATGAAAGCCAACTGGGTGACTTTTGGACAATCACCGGGAGATGGGGAGTTCTAGTCCCACCTTAGGCAAGAAAGCTTACTGGATGACTTTGGGTCAATCACCAGGAGACGGTGAGTTCTAGTCCCACTTTAGGCATGAAAGCCAACTGGGTGACTTTTGGACAATCACCAGGAAACAGTGAGTTCTAGTACCACTTTAGACATGAAAGCCAACTGGGTGACTTTGGGTCAATCACCAGATGGTGAGTTCTAGTCCCATTTTAGGCATGAAAGCCAACTGGGTGACTTTTGGACAATCACCAGGAGATGGTGAGTTCTAGTGCTGCCTTTAGGCATAAAGCCGACTGGGTGACTTTGGACCAATCATCAGGAGACAGTGAGTTTTAATCCCACCTTAGACAGGAAAGCCAACTGGATGACTTTGGGACAATCACCAGGAGACGGTGAATTCTAGTCCTGTGTTAAGCATGAAAGCTGACTGGGTGACGTTGAGCCACTCCCTCTTTCTCAGCCAAACCCACCTCACAGGGTTGTTGTGGGGAAAATTGGAGAAGGAAAGTGTATTAAATATGCTCACCACTTGGTGTTATTTCTAAAAATAATAAAGACGGGATAACAAATCTAAGATAAATAAATCAACTGTGGGAAGGAAGCTTATGATGGCTGAAGGATGAGAATGTCGGAAATGATTGGGTGATAAAACGGATTCCAAAATCTTTGCAATGGATTATGTTAGAAGGAATCACCTACGCGTGGGGAAACAGATTTTTCAGTTTAATTATTCTCTGTATGCTTGGCAGTTGCAATCTCATTGGAGGCCTTTTATCCCATTTTAATATTTGTTGGAGTACAAGTAGTTGTTGACTTACAACAGTTCATTTACCCCCGTTTCTCCGAAAATAAGACCTCCCCAGCTCAGAAACCCTAACCCAGATTCACTTAATAACCGTGTTCCTAACTTAATAACTGCGGTGATTCACTCAACGATTGCGGCGAGAAAGCTCATAAAACGGGGCAAAACTCACTTAACAACTGTCTCATTTAGCACAACAGGTATTTTGGACTCAGGGACACGATGGCTCAGTGGCTAAGATGATGAACTTGTTGATTAGAAAGCTTGGCAGTTCAGCGGTTCGAATCCCTAATGCCGCGTAATGGAGTGAGCTCCCGTGACTTGTCCCAGCTTCTGCCAACCGAGCAGTTCGAAAGGACGTAAAAGAAATGCAAGTAGAAAAATAGGAGCCACCTTTGGTGGGAAGGGAACAGCGTTCCGTGCGCCTTCGGTGTTTAGTCATGCCAGCCGCATGACCACGAAGATGTCTTTGGACAGCGCTGGCTCTTTGGCTTTGAAACGGAGATGAGCACCGCCCCCTAGAGTCGGAAACAAGTAGCACATATGTGCAAGGGGAATCTTTACCTTTATTTTGGACTTGATTGTGGTTGTTAGTTGAGGGCTACCTACACCTCTTCCCCGATGGAGAAACAGAGAGGAATTTTCAAAGAAACCCGTTTCCATGTGGTTACACTTTAGTGCAAAAAAATAATAATCACCACACTTATTACCAATTCCACTCATTTCATCTGACCATCGGCTCCACCCTGGCGGAAAATGCTGGGATTTCTCATTTCAACACGTCTGAAAGAACCATTGCCAGAGAAGGTTCTAGGTTTGTCCAGCGTTCTCCGCGACTTGGTGGCGAGAGAAAATACAGGTTTAAATACAGAGCTTAACCTAACGTAAATATTTTCAAAAGCACTATGCGTGTTTTAAAAACAACACGTCCAGGTTAACTTAGAGATGGATTTATGGATAAAACCTGGTGGACATAATTTGGACGGGGAATTGATTTTTTTTTTCTGTCTCAAGGCCTCAATCATGACTAATTTCTGGTGGTAGGAAAAAAAAAACCTAAAGTGGATTTAGGAGGTGGGTTGGCTTGCAAGTCAAACATATTTTTTTTCCAAATAATCCTGAACAGCTACCTTGTTGGAGTGCCTAGAAATTGTGTGTCTCTGTGTGTGTGTTTTTACAGAATCTGTGAGCAGATGAGCAGACTGCTGTTCAAGAGCTGCTCAGTCAAAATTCCCTTTTCAGATGCAGAAACAAGCCTTCCCTTCTTACCCCTCAGTTCTGTCTCCGTTGCAAACTGTTGCCAGCCCTAATTGAATAAATCTAATTGATAACAGGTGGGACATTCAGAAGTTTCAAGTCTCGCCATCTTTGTCCTCCAGAAATATCAACAGTTTGGATCCTGGGGGAGAGACAAGGCTTTACTAATTGCTAGCTGGATTCCCCATGCTTTGCTACGAAACCTATGTGATCGGGCTTGGTTAATAGAAGGCAACTGGCAGTTGGAACAGAGTTCTTTTCAAGTGGGGAGGGCAAGTAGAATGTGTAAACTCCCAGCCCACAAGCCGGATGAGTCACACACTGGCCATGCCCATTCCCAGTTTAGCGAAGGGGTAGCATCGGAGCATGTTAATGTAAGGGAACTGGCAGTTGGAATGGAGTTCTTTTCAGGTGGGGAGGGCGAGTAGAGCATCTAACTCCTTAGCAACAGAGTGTGTTAATATAATACTGTATAAGAAATGCTAATGATCGGATGGTCATTTTGAAAAAAATCTTTTTTAGTGAGCACCTAGGAGCCAAGAGGAGCGTACGTGCCAAATTTCAAGTTTGTAGGATTTACAGTTCTGGAGATTTCATGATGAGTGAGTGGTATTTGGCTACATATTATTGCACCGCTCCATGCCGCATGTGTGCATATGTTCTCACCTCACAATCCCCACACCACCACATTTCCACCATGTCTCCTATGCCAGCCCCCATGAGTAATGGTTAGAGTGACAACATGTTCTGACTTAAGCTTCCCCAAAAAGCACGAGGCAGAGTCCTGGTCCGGACAAAACCCCTTTTATTAAACGCATGTGAATTCCTCCCATTCACATTCAGCAAGGCCTGGCAAACAATCTTTCAAAGGAGTATTTATGACCACAGACCTTATCTACCTTGGAAAGCTGCCATGTCAATAGTTTCCAAAGGAAGTGCAGTGCAAGGAAAGACCGGGCACAGAGTCTCTGAGATTCACGGACAGATCTTCACACTCCTGAAACAAATCTAACGATCGAACAAACGAATTGTTTCCTGCCAAAGCCCACTCCCCTTTCACTCCTCTTTTATTTCCTGTGGGAGGGCCCAATCACCTTCCATCTGTGGCTTTACTCCCAAGTCTACCCTGATTTCTGAGTTGTTCTTTTCTTCTGGCAGCTCTGAGCATGCGCACACTGGGAACAGGCTCCAGCTGTTCCTCTGCCTCACTGCTGTCGAGCTCCGTAGGCACCTGATCACTGCCAGGCGGCCTCAGATGCGTCTCTGCCTCCGATGCAGAGCCTTCATCTGAGCCCTCCCCAGCCTCCAGGACTGGCCCATGTTCCTCCCCAACCTCCTCACTGTCTGACTGCTGGCCGCTGGCAGGCCATAACACAACAGTTGTAATGCAAACACCCCAAGGCCTACTGGCCTATTCCAGAGAAAATACACACCCATACATATGCTTCTTGGAAGCTCTCGAGATGGAATTCTTCAAATATTTGCTAGCAACTGAGGTGAATATTTCCTGGACGATGTTTTTTCGATGTTCAGGGTTGACTCAGCCTTCCATCCTTCCGAGGTGGGTAAAATGAGGACCCAGATTGTTGGGGGCAATATGCTGACTCTCTGTAAACCACTTAGAGAGGCCTGAAAGGCCTATGAAGCGGTATATAAGTCTACTGCTATTTTGGAGGGGTGGGTGGGGGGTTTGGGGGTGATGGAAGGTAACTAATCCTAAAGAAAGGGAATTCTCCATGTACGAAAAAACCAAACACGAACCCCCCCGGAAATCGCCATGTTTCACACATTGCTGGATTATTCAGCAATTAGAGAGGGGATTTCTTTCTTTTCTTTTTTTGAGAAAGACTCCTGAATTTGCCATGTCTACTAGAAAAAAGGCTCTTGCGTGAAGCTGGAAGGCATACAGCTGTGGACAGCTGTGGGGCTGGTATTGAAACAAAATCTGGCGGGCAGATGGGGAGGAGGCCCAGGCAGGGTTGTGTCCGCTCCAGAAAAAGTACAGTTTTGCTTCTGTCTTCGTCCGTACAATCACCTTCTTCAAATGCTTTTAAACGGACAAAAAGGAAGCTTAAATTCTCAACCGGTCAGAAAATTGGACAAAATCGCCTTCTCTCTCCTCTCTTGAAAACCCTCCTCGCTTTTAAGGAACAAGGAAAGGATTTCTCTCCATGACCTCTTTGTCCAGGCGAGCTTCCAAAATATTCCGGGCCATTCTTTTGATTTATTAGCCTTCCCTGAATAATATATTCTAAGGCCATCACTAGCAGGACGCTGAAGGAAAATCCTTGTTCCACACGTCTCGTTTTCCCCCTCCACCCGCTGGAGAGACCAAAGCCCTCCTCCTGCCTGTACGTTTTGTTTTTAAATTTAGAAATCTATTTATATAAACTTTGAGCAGAGCTCTCAAAATACAGCCCGCTAATATTTCATGGCTGTCGTCCCTGTGTATATATATATATTTATATTTATATAGATCTATCTTCACCTCTCGTTGGCATCGCACATGGCGCCACCTCGTTGGAGGTGACAGAAATACCTTCAACTCTGATTCAACTCCCCCAATTGCTGAGGGGGGGGGTTGGAGACAGGGAGATGGTCTCTGAGGTCACTTGAAAAGAAGAACTTCAAGAGATCAAAGACAGTTGAGAAGGAGGAGCTGTGAAAGGAGGAGGGAGATCATTTAGGATAACAGGGTTGGAAGGGACCTTGAGGGTCTTCTAGTCCAACCCCCTCCTTAGTCAGGAAACCCTACACCACTTCAGACAAAGGGTTATCCAACCTCGTCTTGAAAACTTCCAGTGTTGGAGCCGAGGTGGCGCAGTGGTTAAATGCTGCTTCAGCTGACTGCAGTTCTGCAGTTCGGCTGTTCAAGCCTCACCGGCTCAGGGTTGACTCAGCCTTCCATCCTTCCGAGGTGGGTAAAATGAGGACCCGGATTGTTGTTGGGGGCAATATGCTGACTCTGTAAACCGCTTAGAGAGGGCTGAAAGCCCTATGAAGCGGTATATAAGTCTAACTGCTATTGCTATTGCTATTGCTATTCACAGCTTCTGGAGGCAAGTCCTTCCACTGAGTAATTGTTCCCACTGTCAGGAAATTTCTCCCTATAGGAGAATAGGATATGTTTTGGGACCAAAACTACAATCTCTTTCTCACAGGAGGGACCTTTTCCTTGTTCAGTTGTGTTAGTTGCATCATTTATGCTTCTGTGGAGCCACACTGAAGTTAATCATAAATAAATGAGTTTCATGTACACTAGGTGACACCTAAAGGACTCTAGAATATTCAATATGAAATTAATTCAACCTTTTCCAGATGTTGCCTTTATCAAGGTTTCACAATGCCTAGCAGTATTGAACTAGCGATCAGAAGGTTGGCAGTTCAGCAGTTTAAATCCCTAGCACCGCGTAACGGAGTGAGCTCCCGTGACTTGTCCCAGCTACTGCCAACCTAGCAGTTCGAAAGCACGTAAAAAATGCAAGTAGAAAAATAGGAGCCACCTTTGGTGGGAAGGGAACAGCGTTCCGTGCGCCTTCGGCATTGAGTCATGCCGGCCACATGACCACGGAGACGTCTTCGGACAGCGCATGCTCTTCGGTTTTGAAACGGAGGTGAGCACCGCCCCCTAGAGTCAGGAACAACTAGCACAGATGTGCGAGGGGAACCTTTACCTTTATTGAACTAGCCACATAATTCATGAAAGTGAAAAGGCTTAGAGACAACAATATCGGGGTTTGTAATCTTGCCAGCTGCCTTTCCACAAACGTTTGATCCCCTAGAAATCTCAGGAAATGCATTGGACAAAATATAAAAGGGGGACAAAACGGGAGCCGATCAAATTTAGGAGTGAAACAGCGGACAAAAGTTAAGCGAAGGAATTTAGGAAGCCGTCCTCTTTCAGTACAGCAGGGGAAAGGGTTTAAGTCTGGAAATTAATTTACTTGTCCTTTGTGCTTAGAGGCCCAGCACTTTCATCTTTGTACAGAACATCCTGGAAAACTAGCTTAGAGCATGTTTAACATTTTGTTTGCTAGTAAAACAACACAATTGAGCCTCTGTTAATACATTGTTTTAAGTAGAACCTCAAGGGAATTGGTTCGAAGCTCTCTATAAAAGTATTGTATCACTTTAATTCCCCTCTCCCCCCCCCTCTCTCTCTCTGAATGGAGCTTGTTTAAAAGTGTACTTTTTTTTTAATCGGTAGCCTGGTTTTCTGAAAACAAAGATCAATAGCACAAAGTTTAGGGTAACCCTCTTAAGATGCAGAAATGCCGGAGGGTGCAGTCCAAAATCAGCCTGGATAAAGTAGAAGAAATAAGTTTTTTCATCGTACGTTGTGGGTTTCTTCACCCAAGGCATGATTTGATCCCTTAATCCCACTCCCACAGACTGTTTCCTCAAAACACACACACACATCACACACATATGCAACATTTCAGTTTTCTCCTGCTGTGACCACCTCAAGTTACCTCCACAGCTGGTTAGAAAAGAGAACGTCTTAAGCAACAATGGGACGTTGCTTTCAAACAGCAATTTTTTCCCCCCACCCAGACCAAGATACAAGCACGCTTCAAATTTGGATTGCTCTTCCCCACAATACACAACATACAAGGAGTCCTTGACTTTGGACCACAACCGAGCCCAAAATTTCTGTGGTTCAGTGAGAGATTTGTTAAGCGAGCTTTGCCCCATTGTTACGAACTTTCTTGCCACCGTTGTTAAGGGAATCCTTGCCATTGATAAGTTAGTAGCCTAGTGGTGCAGGGAATTTGTCTTCCCCAGTTGATTTTGCTTGTCGAAAAGTTGCAAAAAAGTGAACGTGTGACCTTGGGATATGGCGACGGCGGTCATAAGTGTGAAGCCAGTTGGCGATTCTGACCCATAATCCGTGGGGATGCTACAAAGGTTGTAAGCAGTGGTGGGATTCAAATCATTTAACAACCAGTTCTCTGCCCTAACAACCGGCTGAGTGGTGTGGCCATGGTGGGCATGGCCAGGAGTTGTGACAGGCAACACTTGACCTCTTACACCCCTGGGAGCAAAAATGGGCTGCAGGGTTTGTGTATGGCGCTGCTCCCACCTGTTCCCTGTTGGCCTCCCTGCACTTACCTGGGAGCTAAAATGGGGCATGTGGGAACTCCTGGAAGGCTCAGGGCAGGAAGGGGCAGGCCCAGCCAACAATTTAACAATCGGTTCGCTTGAACCAGCCCGAACTGGCTGAATCCCACCACTGGCTGTAAGTGTGAAAAGAGAATAAGTTTAGAATATTTTAGAATAAGTTTATTTATAGGCCGCCCTTTTCCCTGAGGGGACTCAGGGTGGCTAACAACTTATATGGGAGGGGATACATACAATGACATATAACATAACATGTAATTAAAAAAATAAGCAACATTCATTCAGCATTCGGGTGGGGGCGAATTATAATCTTTACCCCCAGGCCTGACGGGATAGACAGATCTTGAGGGCTGCGCGGAAGGTCTGGAGGGTGGTGAGGGTACGAATCTCCACGGGGAGATCGTTCCAAAGGGTCGGAGCTGCTACTGAAAAGGCTCTCCTCCGCGTAGTGGCCAGCCGGCACTGGCTGGCGGATGGCACTCGGAGGAGGCCTAATCTATGAGATCTAATGGGTCTCGAGGAGGTAATTGGCAGGAGGCGGTCTCTCAAGTACCCAGATCTACTACCATGAAGGGCTTTGTGGGTGGTAAGAAGCACCTTGAAGCGCACACGGAGATCAACAGGTAGCCAGCGCAGCTCGCGGAGGATAAGAGGATCATAAGACACTTTTTTCAGTGTTGTTGTAACTTTGAACAGTCACTAAATGATCCGTTGTAAGTCGAGGACTTTCTGTACACCAATCTCTTCCATGACGCCTTCCCACAAAGCCTTGGGAAGATGGCTTAGACTGCCTTCTGTAAAAATTCAGTCGGGAAATGAAACCACAGATTTGCTCGGTGGAAATCTTTCTCTTCCCTTACCTACATTCCTTGCCCAGGTGAGTCGCAGATAAATGATCTTCTCTTCTCCCTGTTAGAGGTGGCCAAGATCCAGAAAAGCACTCAAGAAAAGCAAATGTGTGTCAGTCTCCATTAATTTTTACGGGGACTTCATGCGGCCTTGAGTGTTTTTGCACTTGAGAGGTGATGGGCCTTGTGTCCTCATGATTTCATTGCTTAGGAATTTTTTATTTATTTTTATTTTTTATTGCAAGCCCAACCAAGGGAGGAGAGGAAAAGAAAGAAAGAAAGAAAGGAAGGAAGGAAGGAAGGAAGGAAGGAAGGAAGAAAGAAAGAAAGAAAGAAAGAAAGAAAGAAAGAAAGAAAGAAAGAAAGAAAGAAAGAAAGAAAGAAAGAAAGAAGGAATTCCAGTCTCAACTTGGCTTGCGGTTAAAAATAAACCAAGAATGGTGCAAGCCCATATAGGTAGCGATTTGGCTGTTTTCAAACCCTGCAATAGAAAATCAGGACACCTGCCTGTAAAAAGAGTTTTCTCCTGTGGTTGGTTTTACGGGCCACCTTATCTCTGAAGCTGCCAGCCACCTTTCATGTGCTTGTTGCTTTATTTATTAAATTGATGTAACAAAATAGAATACAACAGAATGACAGAGCTTGGAAGGGCCCTTGGAGGTCTTCTAGTCCAACCCCCCCACTCACCACATCAGACAAATGGTTATCCAACCTCTTCTTAAAAACTTCCAGTGTTGGAGCATTCACAACTACTGGAGGCAAGCGGTTCCACTGATTAATTGTTCTAACCGTCAGGAAATTTCTCCTCCGTTCTATGTGGCTTCTCTCCTTGATTAGTTTCCACCCATTGCCCCAAAGGTGCTTTTTTTTTTCAAGAGGCAACTGAACTTCCTAGTTTTTCTTTAAAGACATTTTGTTTCTCAATTGCTTCTTGTCCTGCCTTCAAGTGCTTTGGGGAATAGCTTGACTCCCTCTTCTTTGTGGCAGCCCCTGAGATATTGGAACACTGCTATCATGTCTCTCCTAGTCCTTCTTTTCATTAAACTAGACATACCCAGTTCCTGCAACTGTTCTTTATATGTCTTAGCCTTTAATCCCCTAGTTATCTTTATTGCTTTTCTCTGCACTCTTTCTAGAGTCCCACCATCTTTTTTATATTGTGGCACCCAGAACTGAATATAGTATTCCAAGTGTGGCCTTACCAAGGCCTTATAAAGTGGTATTAACACTTCACATACTCTTGATTCCATCCCTCTCTTTACGCAGCCTAGAACTGCATTGGCTTTTTGGGAAGCTGAATCATGCTGCTGGCTCTTATTTATGGGACTTGACTGTCCACTAAAGATATATATGTAGAGCTGGACTAGAAGACCTCCAAGGTCCCTTCGAACTCTGGTATTCTATTCTATTTAATCAAATATCTCTCATTTCACTCTCAAGTATCTCTGGGTGGCTTGAAACAAGATAAAAACAAAAATTTAAAAAAAAACATGAAAAGGATACATGTTAAAATGCTCTGCGCTCACTAAAGCACAATTTACTGGTTCCCCTCCCCCCCCCCTTATCAGAATAAATCTGTGCTTCACTGTTATGCAGGTTTAACATTCTTAGTCTGATGAAAAGAAGGACTAGGGGAGACGTGATAGCAGTGTTCCAATATCTCAGGGGATGCCACAAAGAAGAGGGAGTCAAGCTATTCCCCAAAGCTCCTGAGGGCAGAACAAGAAGCAATGGGTGGAAACTAATCAAGGAGAGAAGCAACCTAGAACTAAGGATAAATTTTCTGATAGTGAGAACAATTAACCAGTGGAACGACTTGCCTCCAGAAATTGTGCATGCTCCAACACGGGAGGTTTTAAAGAAGAGATTGGACAGCCATTTGTCTGAAGTGGTGTAGGGTTTCCTGACCAAGCAGGGGGTTGGACTAGAAGACCTCCAAGGTCCCTTCCAACTCCGTTATTCTAAATTCCCTCAAGTTCTATTCGGGACAGCCATTACCCCCACGTGGCTTTTTCTGCCTCCATAAATATCTCTCTGGGTCTCCCCTTTCACAAGCCCAGAGGAGCGATGTTGCCTCTCTGCATCACATCCCTGGCTTCCTGCTTTAGCAAATGAGCCATACCAAAGATCATATCGTTACTAATTGTGTTCGGCGGCGCTGGGCGACAGCCAATGTCTGTTACCCTCGCTCGATACCATTTAAGTTTTGATGTATGGTTTCCTAGAAAGTTTCAAAAACCAAAACACCGCCCGCGTCG
This sequence comes from Thamnophis sirtalis, assembly GCF_051295495.1. Taxonomy (NCBI): domain Eukaryota; kingdom Metazoa; phylum Chordata; class Lepidosauria; order Squamata; family Natricidae; genus Thamnophis; species Thamnophis sirtalis. Next base: position 95,342,129 of record NW_028261382.1, on the reverse strand, counting down.
AAAGAAAACCCCAAAACATTTTTGGCTCCAGCTCAGTTTGCAGAGGCCCGATTTCGTTCCAAGCCAAAGGGAGAATCCTGGAAACCAAAATAGGGCTTCAGCCGAGCAGGTTGGCTGGATCAGGTGACTTTCCTGGGCTCGCTGTGAGGCAGAGGAATGCGATTCTTGTCATCGGGGGGGGGGGCACTGTGTATTGTCTGCTGGAGTTAGGGAAGGAAACAGCGGAGCAATTAGATTGGGGGGGGCACAGATAAGGGTTGTGGCTGGAATGCAAACAAGGGGACCCAGGGACGGGATCTCAGCAGCTGCAGCCAATCTGGGAAAGGGAGAATTGCAAATCCGAAGGCAAATTAAATGAAAACATGATCCACAGTCTTCCAGTATTCGAGGGGCTGTTGCAGAGAAGGTATGTGTGTGTGTGTGGGGGGGGGTTAACCCATTCTGCCAAACACCTGAAGTCAGGATAATGTGGGAAGTTATCATCCAGCCCTCTCCCAGAAAAATGAAATATCCTAGGAAATATTGAAAAGGCAGAATATTTCTCTGGATGCGAAAAGAAAGAAACATGTTTTAAAAGACAGAAGAGCTGCCTGTAGCTTCCTGCCCATCCCCAGTTAATGGGCCATTGAGATGGCCAGGCTAGCCCACTTTACATAATAAAGACTTCACCAGCAGCTACAGAAAGGCATGATAATATACTCAACTGACCACAAGGCATCTGAGAACTCATCACAGCCTAGAGAGTAGCCCCCTGCATGGCACCATGGGAGTCTGACAACCAATCAGAATACATTTCTTACACAGGAACAGGAAACAGAGAGGTGGGACCGAACAGGTTATAAAAAGCCTAGCAAGCCCCTCCCTCAGCCCTTTTCTTCTTCTCCACCAACATTGAAGCATGTGATCACCTTTCCTGTTCAGGGCTCAAGCCATGTGTCCCTGTCCACCAATAAACCATCTTTCCAAGCAGCCTCCATGTCTCCAGTGTCTTTTTCCCCACTTGGAGCCGAACCCAGAAGGACATTTCTTTCAACAATAAGAAGCAGTGCAACCCACTCGCTTCTCGATTTGCTATTGCTGCGTTGAAAATGTATTATTACATGGAGTCCTTCACTTGTAACCACAACTGAGCCCAAATCTTCGGTTGTTAAGCGAGGCCCTTGTTAAGTGTGTTTGTCTGCTGTCCCCCCCTTTTACGACCTTTCTTGCCCCAGTTGTTAAGTGAATCCTTGCAGTGGTTAATGTGAATGTTTAACATTGACTATGCTAATGTAAAGATTTACTTCTGACAAGTCAAACCAATTGGCAAGCCAGATTCATTGAACAACTGCGTTCCTCACTTGCTCCTGGGGAGGAAAGCGATGGCAAATCTAGACAGCATCCTAAAAAGCAGAGGCATCACCCTGCCAACAAAAGTGCATCTAGTCAAGGCTGTGGTTTCCCCAGTTGCAATGGATGGCTGTGAAGGTTGGACCATAAGGAAGGCTGAGCGCCAAAGAATGGAGGCCTTTGAACTCTGGTGCTGGAGGAGAAGACTCCTGCGAGTCCCTTGGACTGCAAGGCCATCCAACCGGTCAGGCCTAGAGGAGATCAACCCTGACTGCTCTTTAGAAGGCCAGATCCTGAAGAGGAAACTCAAATACTTTGGCCACCTAATGAGAAGGAAGGAAGCCAAAGAATGGAGGCTTTTGGACTCTGGGGCTGGAGAAGACTCCTGCATTGAGTCCCTTGGACTGCAAGGCCATCCAACCGGTCAGTCCTAGAGGAGATCAACCCTGACTGCTCTTTGGAAGGCCAGGTCCTGAAGAGGAAACTCAAAGACTTTGGCCACCTAATGAGAAGGAAGGAAGCCAAAGAATGGAGGCCTTTGAACTATGGTGCTGGAGAAGACTCCTGCATTGAGTCCCTTGGACTGCAAGGCCATCCAACCGGTCAGTCCTAGAGGAGATCAACCCTGACTGCTCTTTAGAAGGCCAGATCCTGAAGAGGAAACTCAAATCCTTTGGCCACCTAATGAGAAGGAAGAAGGACTCCCTGGAGAAGAGCCTCATGCTGGGAACGATGGAGGGCAAAAGAAGAAGGGGAGGGCAGAGAAGGGGATGACAACAGAGAATGAGGTGGCTGGATGGAGTCACCGAAGCAGTCGGCGTGAGCTTCAATGGACTCCAGAGGATGGTAGAGGACAGGAAGGCCTGGAGGAACGTTGTCCATGGGGTCGTTATGGGTTGGACATGACTTCACAACTAACAACCACAGGCATGGGTAGCTGGGAAGGATAGTCCACTAGATCATTTCCCAGCGTCTTTGTTCCCCCCAAAGGGACCCAAATATCAATTAAGATTGTTTTCAGTCTGAATGATGGCTCCGAATTAGTCCTCAAGCCCCTTGTCGGGCTCGCTTGTCTGAATTCCTGCTTGCTTTAATTTTATTTACCCTGTTTTGTAGAATTCAGGGAAGGGGATAAGTCAACTTCGCTGGCCTCCCTGCTCAGTTAATCTTCGGCCTATCAAAAGAATTATGAAATCTTTTAAGATCAAATGTTCAGGCACTTCACAAAGCTTGTCACCGTGAATTCATTTGCCGGCCTTTCATCTCGCTTTCCCCTGCTATGCCAAAATAATGTCAGTTGAGGGTTTTTTTCCCCCCATTTCTTTCTCTTGCCCTCGTTCCCGAGGACTTTTCGAGCTTATCAAAGGAGCCCTGGACAAAAGGCATCACATATTCTGGTCCTGACTTTTCATCTTGGCTGTCTTGCAGGGGTGAAATCCAGCAGGTTCTGACAGTTACTGGAGGAACTGTCAGGAGTGGAGATTTCGAGTAGTTTGGAGAACCGGCAAATTCCACCTTTGGCTGGCCCCAAAGTGGGGAGGGAATGGGGATTTTGCAGTATCCTTCCCCTGGAGTGGGGAGGGAACAAAGATTTTGCAGTATCCTTCCCCTGGAGTGGGGAGGGAATAAGAGATTTTGCAGTATCCTTTCCCTGGAGAGGGGAGGGAATGGGGATTTTGCAGTATCCTTCCCCTGCCACGCCCACCAAGCCACAGAACCATTAGTAAAAAAAATTGAATCCCACCTTGTGAGCGTGAAGGGACTCAAGGCTGATGACGCGTTTGACTCCTCCCTCGGGGAGGGAGGATACTGCTCTTGTTTTTCCCATGTTGCTCTTCACCCAAGAGGTATAGAAATGGGTATCCAAATATTCTTTTATTTTTAAAATGCATTTGTGTACCTGCATGGGTGTGTGAGTGTTTACGTAGCAGCCCATTCTCCCAGGGACAGGCGGGCATTGTGTTAAAAAACAAATAATAACAATCAGTGATAAAATAACAGGGCCTGAGACTCAAAAGAATTAAAATCTGGACAGTTGAAGTTTATTTATTTTATTTACTTATTTCATCAAGCATTTATTAGACAACATATACAATACAATACAATAGCAGAGTTGGAAGGGACCTTGGAGGTCTTCTAGTCCAACCCCCTGCCTAGGCAGGAAACCCTATACCGTTTCAGAGATAACGTAGTCCATGACCTTCCCCATGCCTGAGTCCATAAACCTCTATCGTGTCTCCTGTTCAGAGGTGGGTTCCTACCAGTTCGCACCTATTCGGTAGAACCGGTTGGTCAAATCTACCGAACTGGTTAGAAGAGGTTCCACCAGTGGACCCGGAAAGCAGGCGACACCTACAGAAGAGGTTCCAAACATTTTTGAAACCCACCACTGACACACACACACACACACACACACACACACACACACACACACTCACTCACTCACTCACTCACTCACTCACTCACAGAGAGAGAGAGAGAAAGAAAGAAAGAAAGGAAGGAAGGAAGGAAGGAAGGAAGGAAGGAAGAAAAAAGAAAAAGAAAGAAAAAGTGAGAGAGATGAAAGAAAAAAGGAAAAAGGGACAGAGAGACAAAAGGAGAGAGAGAGAGAGAGAGAGAGAGAGAGAGAGAGAGAGAACACATGGCGGCAAGCCACTCCCACCAAGTCACATGGCCAGCAAGCCACTCCCACAAAGGAGGCCACACTCACAGAGTAGGTTCGAAAATCTTTTGAAACCCACCACTGCTCCTGTTCCAAGATGAAAGATTCACAACACGCTTTAGTGTTCCTTAATGGGGTCACTTTATCCCTCCCAATCCTGTTGATGTCTTTGGTTCTCAATTACAACAATGGCTCCTTAGCCTCATGACACAAAAACCCAGAATGGTTGTTAGGTTTCCCAATGCTTGATTCTACGTATGTCTGGTTGCTGCTGGCTCTCTGGCCTACGTCATGCCCTCGAGCTGTAGGACCCTGTTTCCCATGACCTCCGTCAACCTTCTCCTACCCGGACCATGTTAGCTCCGCTAATCAAGGACGTTGCCTTGATCAGCCCAAATGGAAGTCCCTCGGCGTCATATGCGCCAATCACGAGAAGCTTCGTTATGTGGAGTCCTGTGCCTAATTAGGTGCACTTGTTAATTTGATTCAATGTATACCTTTCCAATTAGATCGCCACTTAATGGATGATTTACTCACCCGATTTATAATTTTAGTCAAGTCCAAGGGGTTATAATCTGCCCCCCCCTCCCGTTTCTACGACACTGTCTCCATTTCGGATGTGAATTAGAAACTTTGTCGGGACAATCGTATGTATATATTTTGCTCTTAACATTTCCCCAAATTTACCTGCATTTAGAACTGCCCAGATTTGACGAGGGGTGTTAGATTTTAATGTAATATGATTGCACATGTATACTGTCTTCTCTTACTTTATTTTTTTTCCCTTTAGAACTAGGATATGTTAAGTATATTGTTATGGAAGTATAAATATCATCAACATAGATTGGAGTTTGCTCAGAAGCGGAAATACACCAAGGAGAGGAAGAGTGGGAAACCGAAGGGAGAAGAAAGATGGGAAGAGAGGGATAGGAGAGGGTAAGGGGGGGAAGATGAGGAGGATAAGGAGGAGGGGAATGAAGAGAGAGGAGAAGGAGAAAGGAAGGGGAAGTAGAGAAGGAAAGGATGCTGGAGGGAAGAAAGGAGGTAGGAGAGAGGTGCTACTTATCACCTATAAAGCCCTTCATGGTATTGGACCTGGATACTTGAGAGACCGCCTACTGCCAATTACCTCCACTAGACCGATAAGATCGCATAGATTAGGCCTCCTCCGAATTCCATCATCCAGCCAGTGCAGACTGGCAACTACCCGGAGGAGAGCCTTCTCGGTGGCTGCTCCGACCCTCTGGAACGAACTCCCCGTGGAGATTCAGACCCTCACCACCCTCCAGTCCTTCCGCGCCGCCCTAAAGATCTGGCTGTCCCGGCTGGCCTGGGGTTAAGATTTTGACCCCACTCGAATTGTGTGACTGTTGTGTTTTTTTTTTAATATGTTGTATTGTCCTTATGCTGGAAATTGTTTGTCCTTCCCCCCCCCCTTTTTGAACTGTGAGCCGCCCTGAGTCCCCCCAGGGAAAAGGGCGGCATACAAATAAAGGGAAAATGAAAATGAAAATGAAATAGAAGAAAGAGGTGTATGGAGAGCAGAAGAGATAATAATGGGTTTTTATCCTTTTGGGTGTCGATGACAAGAGGAATTGATGTAAATGCTACGCGATACAATAGGATACGGGCTATGGTATAGTATACATGTGATTGTATGTTATGAAAATGGAAAATAAAAAAAGTATATATCTATAAAAAGAAAAAAAAAAGAACTGCCCAGTGTTACGGTCCACTCAGTTTTTAATAGAATTATAACGGACAACGGTAATCTATTCAGAGCGTGCCTGGGTGGCATCCTCTCCCATCCTTTCCCCCTTATCCTCTCCGCCATATGTTATGTATAATTAGATGGTGTTCCACATCCTATTTTTTAGAAGGACATGGCAGCCTTTAGGAACCTTTGTGAGTTCATTGAATCAGACTGAATGGGCCCTCCGTTAATCTTACTATCCAAATCTGTGCATAGGCTGAAGCTACTCCCAGGCTGCCTCTGGCCACCCAGGACGGGGTAGAGGGGGGTATCTCCATAATTCTTCCAACGACGACGTTGCTACTGAAATCCGGTGGCCTCCCCATCCCAGCTTCATGGGAGCTTAAAGAGGATAACATTGAGTTTCGCCTTAGTCAATACAATTAAATATATTTAGCGGATTTTCCCCCCCCCTCTTTTCTTTCTGGTCCGTTCACATGTTTATCCTGGCTCTGCCTACATTTTGGAGGCTAGTCCCTGCTTCCCAAAGTGCAGCCCTGGTGCCTGAAGAAAAGACAAATTCACACATGACACCATGGGCATCGTGGCTGGGGTGCAGCGATGCCTCGGATGAAAGAAATGTCCTTCTGGGTTCGGCTCCAAGTGGTGAAGAAGACACTGGAGACATGGAGGCTGCTTGGAAAGATGGTTTATTGGTGGACAGGACCACATGGCTTGAGCCCTGAACAGAAAAGGTGATCACATGCTTCAATGTTGGTGGAGAAGAAGAGAAGGGCTGAGGGAGGGGCTTGCTAGGCTTTTTATAACCTGTTCAGTCCCACCTCTCTCTTTCCTGTTCCTGTGTAAGAAATGTATTCTGATTGGTTGTCAGACTCCCATGGGGCCATGCAGGGGGCTACTCTCTAGGCTGGGTTTTGAGTCCAGGTATGGATGAGGTCTCAGATGCCATGTGGTCAGTTGAGTAAAGTTCCAATATTAACATGCCTTTCGGTAGCTGCTGGTGAAGTCTTTATTATGTAAAGTGGGGTAGCCTGGCCCATTAACAGTGGGGATGGGCAGGAAGCTACAGGCAACTATTCTGTCTTTCAAAGCATGTCTTTTTTCACATCCAGAGAAATATTCTGCCTTTTCAATATTTCCTAGGATATTTCATTTTTCTGGGAGAGGGCTGGATGATAACTTCCCACACTACAAAACATTTCTATAAAGCACAGCAAAACACGAGGACAATGGCAGAAGATGTACAGATGTACAGATTAACAGAGCTGGAAGGGACCTTGGAGGTTATCTAGCCCAACCCCCCTACCCAAGCAGGAGAAGCTACAACCCACCACTCTACTGGAGGTTCTAGAAGTCTGGAAACGGGTCTCTTTCTGGCCTCCGGAGCCCAGGGAAGGAGTTTTTGCCCTCCCAGAGGCTCAAATAAAGCCACTGGAACATGGGGAGGGTGAAAAATGCCCCTCCCACTGCCGTAGTCCAGGACGCTGACTAGGCCACACCCACCATGGCCACGCCCACCCAGCAAAGGGGCAGTGGAATCTTTGCTGCAACTTTTGAAGCCTACCCCTGAGTGTTGGTGGGCATAGTCTTGGTGGTTCCTTGAGTGAGCTATTGATTCATGGATGATTATTCATCTGAGTTGGTAGCTCCTTGATTGGGGTATTTTGAAGCCCCCTTTTCAAGTTCTCCACCATACTAAAATTGCTATCATCATTGTTCTGATCCTTTTTTAAAAAAAATAACTTTTAATAATGCAACAATGGCATCAAAGTGCGTAATTCTTCCAAAATTCTGACACTCTTCTGTTGCCACATTTTACAACCCATCTACCCATGGAACAGAAGGGACGTGGTGGCTCAGTGGCTAAGACGCTGAACTCCTCGATCAGAAAGGTCGGCAGTTTGGCGGTTCGAATCCCTAACGCTGCATAACGGAGTGAGCTCCCGTGACTTGTCCCACCTTCTGCCAACCTAGCAGTTCGAAAGGACGTAAAAATGCAAGTAGAAAAATAGGGACCACCTTTGGTGGGAAGGTAACAGCGTTTCGTGCGCCTTCGGCATTTAGTCATGCCGGCCACATGAGCATGGAGACGTCTTCGGACAGCGCTGGCTTTTTGTCTTTGGAACGGAGATGAACACCACCCCCTAGAGTAGGGAACGAATAGCACATATGTGCAAGGGGAACTTTTACCTTTACTTTATCCATGGAATAAGTCAGCCTTCTAAGCAACTTGACTCTGGGACATGAACCAGATGACTCTGTGATATGCCCAACACTTCCATCTTAAATGGAACCATCGGACAAAACTGTTCCACTGCAAGAAGGCAGATTTGAGGCGAGATCTTGCAATAGAACACTGTATGAGCGACCCAAACATTACCTGATTTCACGTCCAAAGAATGTGAAACTTTTCAGAAAGAAAATGGAAACCAGTCCTCAGAGGCTCAAGGCTGATCCTTGATCTTTTCGAAAAAGCTGTTTTGAATTTCGGAGTTGTAAGGGACTCTTTCCTTCTCCCTCCTCTTTTCCTCTCTCTCTCTTTCTTACCCACACAAAGAACAAGCAGTCAGAGCCTGCTATTTCTTTGAGTGTTGTTGTGAAGGGCTCACACAGTAAATTGAGAGGAGGAGGAGGAGGAAAAGGAGGAGGAAAAGGAGGAGGGGGAGGAGGAGGAGAGGGAGAGGGAGAAGAGGAGGAGAAGGAGGAGAAGGAGGAGAAGGGGAGGGAAAGGGAGAGGAAGAAAAGGAAGGGGAGGGGAAGAAGAGGTGGCGCAGTGGGTAGAGTGCAGTACTGCAGGCCACTTCAGCTGACTGTTATCTGCAGTTCGGCGGTTCAAATCTCACCGGCTCAAGGTTGACTCAGCCTTCCATCCTTCCGAGGTGGGTGAAACGAGGACCCAGATTGTTGGGGGCAATATGCTGACTCTGTAAACCGCTTAGAGAGGGCGGAAAGCCCTATGAAGCGGTATATAAGTCTAACTGCTATTGCTATTGCTAAGAGGGGTAGGGAGGAAGAGAAAGAATGCAGTGCTTGTAACCACGTCCGGAGAGTTGCGAATGGGCCGCCGCAAATCCCGGCGCACAATGACTCAGCATCCCGCCGCTGATTTCTGCTTGCAAACATTCTGTATTTCTCATTAAAGTCTGGGATTATGAGCAGCAAACGATGTCAAAAGAGGAAAACAGTAGGAGACCGATCCCAGAAACAGAGCGTACACTTGCTTAGTTTAATCTCTTTTCATTCCAGCATCTGCCTTTTCAGATTATGACTGTGTTTTCCCAGCCATGTCAGCAATGTGTCTGCACTCCCTTCCATCGCCTGTTCTCCACACTCTGGCGCCTACCCCGGCATTGTTGCGTCCTCGCAGGGAGCTCTGCGGCACCCACTTGCTACAGCACACAATAAGAATTGTGTTCTTCCAGCGTCTCCGCGTTCCTCAGCATTTGTCAGGTCACTTCGTGGCTGTTTGGAAGGGTGTGCAAGCGAGCATTCCTTTCGGCCTAGCCCTTTCCCCTGGTAACGGCTCTTTTGGGAAGGAGAGCCAGCTTGGTGTAGGGGTTAAGGTACTGGTTTACAAACCAGAAGACTGAGAGTTCGAGTCCCACTTTAGGTATCAAAGCCAGCTGGGTGACTTTGGAACAATCAATGGGAGATGGTGAATTCTAGTCCCAGTTTAGGCACGAAAGCCGGTTGGTCACTTTGGGCCAATCACCAGGAGATGGTGAGTTCTAGTTCTACCTTAGGCATGAAAGGGGGATAGGTGACTTTGGAACAATCAATGGGAGGTGGTGAATTCTAGTCCCACCTTAGACACGAAAGCCGGTTGGTCACTTTGGGCCAATCACCAGGAGATGGTGAGTTCTAGGTTCTACCTTAGGCATGAAAGGGAGATAGGTGACTTTGGAAAACACACACACACGTATGTATGTATGTATGTATGTATGTATGTATGTATGTATGTATGTATGTATGTATGTATCAGGATAGAGAACATTAAAAAGACCTAACACACTTAGAACTTTATTATAAATTTATTATCACTTTGAGCATACACTAATCATCATACATTAAAATGAAGTTTTGTTGCATTAAAGGCACTTTATAATAAGTATGTACAAGGTAGTCCAATCTATGGAACTGATATTAGCACACTGATGATGTTACCCAATTTGGTCATGAAACATCTGCAAGAAAACCAGCAAGCTCAGAGAGCACCAAGGATCCCACAGATGTCCTCTTCCTCTTCCTCCTTCTCCACCCATACCCCTCTCCCTTCTAGGACTGATGATGTGACTTAGTTGGGTAATGAGACATCTGCAAGAAAACCACCAAGCTCAGAGAGCACCAAGGACCCCTCATGCCAACCCTGAGCTACACACATTCTCCTTTATAAGTAGGCATAAATATCCACAGAGGATTTGAAGTCTCAAACTAATATACAACTTCAATCTGGGTCATAATGGAATAGGATTTTTTTTATCCCAGAGCTATAATTGCACTCAGCAATGAACTAAAGGGCCACCATCAGTGAGCTGTTAAGACAGCATGATTTGGTCTGTTGTGTAGATGTCTGGGAAATTTAGGGACGGGGAGTTTTTGGTGGGTGGGTGGGGGGCTATTTGGGGATTGTCAGGTGCGTTGGGCTTGGTCCCTGGGTGTTACTTGAATTTCGTTCTATGGGTACACTGTGTATATATGTATAATGGCAATAAATGAAATTAAATTATATAAAATAATGTTGGTTTATTTTCCACAGGCTCCCAGCAATTTCTGACTGGGAAAACCTCCACATTGCTGAAATAAATGCAGGTTGCCCTCTGTGATATCATGTGTTAAAAAAAAGAAAAGAGAGAGGATAAGAAGATGGGACAAAGGTTTGGTTGATATCGAACCTCAAAAAACCATCCTTACAATCTCAGCATGGTTGAGAGAGACCAGAGGATCAAGGATACAATACAATAAATACAATAAATAAATACAATAAATAAATACAATAAATACAATAAATAAATACAATAAATACAATAAATATAGTAAATAAATACAATGAATACAATAAATAAATAAATAAATACAATAAATACAATAAATACAATAAATACAATACAATAAATGCAATAAATGCAATAAATGCAATAAATGCAATAAATACAATAAATACAATAAATAATACAATAATACAATAAATAATACAATACAATACAATACAATATCAGAGTTGGAAGGGGCCTTGGATGTCTTCTAGTCCAACCCCCTCCCTAGGCAGGAAACCCTATACCATTTCAGACAAATGGCTGTCCAACATCTTCTTAAAGACTTCCAGGGTTGGAGCATTCACAACTTCTGGAGGCAACTTCTGTTCCACTGATTAATTGTTCTAACTGTCAGGAAATTTCTCCTCAGTTCTAAGTTGCTTCTCTCCTTGATTAGTTTCCACCCATTGCTTCTTGTTCTACCCTCAGGTGCTTTGGAGAATAGTTTGACTCCCTCTTCTTTGTGGCAACCCCTGAGATATTGGATCAGTGGTATTCTGTCTCCCCTAGTCCTTCTTTTCATTAACCTAGACATACCCAGTTCCTGCAATCGTTCTTCATATGTTTTAGCCTCCAGTCCCCTAATCCTCTTTCTTGCTCTTCTCTGCACTCTTTCTAGAGTCTCCACATCTTTTCTACATCGTGGCGACCAAAACCACATGCAGTATTCCAAGTGTGGCCTCACCAAGGCCTTATAAAGTGGTATTAACCCTTCACCTGATCTTGGGTAGGATAATATCTCAGAGACTTCGCTGGACCTTTTTCTTTTTCTGACTTCCTGGCCAGTTGGAAATGTGATATTAATATGCCGACTTGAGGGAAAAGAAAAGATTCCATTTAACAGAGAGGATTTGCCTAAACCCGCGATGGCAAACCTACGGCACGCATGGCCAAAGTGGCATGCAAAGCCATGTCGCCTGGCATGTGCGGCCTTGCCTCTTTGTCTTGCATGCCTGGCATGCATGCGTGCAGATCAGCTGTCCTTTGCGCACATGGCATGAAAACCGGTGTGTGCATAACACTCCGGACAGCTGATTGTTGAGTGTGCCAGAACTCAGAAGTTCAGCTTATCCCGAGCACAATCCCTTTCCACCAGAGGTGGGTTCGTACCAGTTCGGCCGAATAGGTAGTAACTTGGCCTGCCACACCCCGGAACTGGTTCTCTTGGTGGTGCTGTGGGCATTGCCATCTTGTTTTTTTGCTTCTGCACATGTGCAGAAGCATTTTTGTAGCACTGCGCATGACCGCGTAGCGCGCATCAAGCAAGTGCACAGCGCCTCCCTGAGCGAACCAGCAGTAGCAGTTGCCAGAATCCACCTCTGCTTTGCGTGCAGGGCAGTGCCAAAACCTGGATTGTGTATGCGCACCGGCCAGCTGAATGTCAGGCGTGCATGCGCGCTAGAACCTGGAAGTTCAGCTTTTCCAGAGCACGGCCCCGACAAGCACAAGCATGCATGTGCGATGTTTCCGCGCAATCTTTTAGGCACTGGCCCAAATCTTTTAACCTCATTCTCTTATTGTTCGGAGAAAATCAAACAGGAGTGACTCACTGAACAACTATGCCAATACTTCAAAACAAAATTACTTGCCTCCAATTATTGCATATTTAATCCAACCAGCTGGAGGTTGTGTGTGTGTGTGTGTGTGTGTGTGTGTGTGTGTGTGTGTGTGTGTGTTCTCGGCGTCATTCTGGTATCATATTAGCCCAAGCAGCCTCTTGTGAAAAGAATGCATTGTTGCGTTGAATCCGGAACTCTGCTCCATTGGCTTGATAGAATAGCCGTTGATTTAAAAAAGAACTTGTTTGTCGGGAGAAAGGATTAGCAGATTAAGAGGCTGCCTATCATTATATATATATATATATATTAAAAAAGTAACATAAAGTTACATTTCATAACTGAAAAGAATTAATCAAAATGCTAATGGCAGGAGAAATCTTATACTTTCTTCCCTTGTTCTGCCTTTATTTTTTTGATCGACTTGTAAAAGACCAAGTCTGGTAACCCAGTTTATATAAGACTATTGAAATCAAATCAAATTGTGTGTGTGTGTGTTTTTTTTTTAAATTTGGTCATAGATCAGCAAAATAAAACATAAAAGTCACAATTAATTAAGACAAAAGGGGGAAGGATTCCAGTGTTCTAAATGATCTAAAAGGGCTTGGAGTGAATACTGCCGTGTATTGTATGAAACTGTGGATGATTCTCGGCTGTGATTAAGGCAATAAAATTAGATTGATCTGATCAGAAGACCTGGAGCCTAAAACAAATCAGAACAACTAGGTAAAGAGTAGAAATAATTATTCCTGGAAAGAGAGCCATTGGGGTGGGGTGGGGGAGAATGCAAAATAGAACCCATAAAGCAGTGTTTAAGACCGTATCTGGCTGTTGGAAATATAAACAAATACAAGCCACATACTACGACATGTGGTGGACCTGTCAAAAAGCAAGGAAATCTGGGTTACACATTCATACGTGGTTAGGAAAAATGGTTAAACAACATATAGAGTTTAAGCCAGAATTATTTCTATGAGGCGTTATCACAGATGGCTATGATAAAGGAACAATATACCTAATACTACACATCCTGAACCACAAGAAGATTGGTGTATGCACAGCAGTTGAAGAGTGAAAACCCCTCTTCAGAGGAGGAGATAATAAGGAAGATATTCATCTGTGCAGAAATGTATAGACCAACGTTACAAATAAAAGACAAAGGAGAGACAGAATAATGTGACACATGAAACAGATTGTATCAATGGTTCGAAGCACGAGGTGGAAGTCGGAATACGAAAAAATTAGGGTAGGAGGACCTGGAATGAGATACTCTATATGTATTGTGCAAGGGTGGATTGCGACCGGGATTACTGCCAGTTCGGCGCGCAAAATTTTTTGCGAGCCGTGTGCATGCCCATTTACACCTAAAAAGATCTGTGCATGTGCAGAACACAAGAAAAAGGGGGAGGGAATTACATTTCTGCAATGGAGAATGTTTTGCACAGGTGCAGGAGCAAAAATAAAGATGGCGCACCAACAATAGACACGTTTTGGGTGCTGAGTTACTACCTACTCGACCGAACCAGTCTGAACCGGTAGGAACCCCTCTGGTATGGTGGTATTAGAATAAATATGATGGTCAAAAATAATTGTACAACACTTGCACGGTTTAAGTAGCATATATGTTCGTTGTTTTCACTTTGGTTTGGATGGCAAGTGAAATGCCAGGACAATCACACTGTGTTCAATTATGCAAATAA